>NC_056058.1:90259361-90571028 GCF_016772045.2 Ovis aries | reverse complement strand
GTGCAGATGTCTGTTTTTCTATTAATCCCTAAAATGACTATATACTTTTATTTATATGAGTAACATCAGATACAAACATGTTGCTAGGAATATCTATCTACTTAAAAAAAGATAAACACAACATGAGTTTAGAATTTTAATACTGTTTTAAAGGTGATTTAAACCATTGGATAATGTAAGATTTGAGATTTCAACAAAGATCTAATATCTATGTATGCCACTTCTGAGAGTTATTTAGATATTTTTCTCTTGTTTAACTGCATTTAGTACAGCTTCTAACACAGAGAAGTAAGAACTGAGTCCTGTATGATGTATCATTTATGGGGCACTGGGAAAAATAATTTTACTTGATTATTTACTTGCACCTTCTAGGTGCACTGGCAGCCAATTTTATTATATATATCTTTATATATATATTATATCTTTATTATAGTATGTAGATAACAAGGTCATATGCTTTTCAGCTAACACAAAGGGCATATAAAAAGAAAAGAACTATTTTTGTTTTGCTTTTGTCATTAGTGTTAGTTGCTCTGTTGTGTCTGACTCTCTGTGACCCCCATGAACTGTAGCCCCCCAGGCTCCTCTGTCCTTGGAATTTCCAGGCAAGAATACTGGGGTGTGTAGCCATTCCCTTCTCCAAGGGATCTTCCTGACCCAGGGCTCGAACCTGCTTCTCCTGAATTGGCAGGTGGGTTCTTTACTGTCTGAACCACCAGGGAAGGAGTTTTCACATTGTCTTTGTACACTGGACACCTTTTCATGTTTATTATACTATGCTAATAGCAGTGTCACATTTCATCAACACCAAGTTAGTGGAAATGAAAAGCAGAATGTTTTGTTGCTCTTATTATTGTTTCAGATTTTTGTCCTGTAAATACTTAACTTTAATGGTAATGAATTATTTCAGAAGGGGAATGCTTTAGGGAGATATGTTCTGTTTTAAGACAGATTAGGCTGCTAACCTAAATTTGGACCTTTCCCTTCCAAAGTTAATATATTTTGTGATACTAAGACGGATAAATAAAAATAGTTGTTGTATTTTGCACTCTTGAATGTCACTGAAGGCACAGCTTCATTGAGGAGTGGGAAGAGATGTACATGTACAAATGATCACCCTTTTGCATTGAAATTGGCATTCTTCAGTCCTGGAACTAAGCAAAATAAATAATAAAGTCACACTGCTAGCTATACATATTTTACACTAACTTCACACTAACCCTATTGGACTTGATAGTATGGGCTTGAATGTACAATGACAGAGACAGGGAGTGTGGGTTTGGAGAGTTGGAGAGATGAAACAGGGATATGTGTAGAGGAGATTAATACCCTAGGCTTTTGATTTTTAATTTGTATAATTAACTTTTTTCTCTCTCAAGTCTTGAATATAGAATTGTAATTGTAATTAATTTAAGCATAGTTACCAAAATAATGGAATAAATCATTTAAGACAGGGTATCTTGTTGTTGAATATATTGATTAGCTTTAAGTAGGTTATCATGTTAGTTTATAAATCTTAATGCCTTGTCATTTGTAAATATGCTTGATATTAAAAACATTTCTCCTCACTTTGATTTTCTTTGGTATCTAAAATTAATGGGCAAAACATGAACTTCATTATGAATTCCTCCTAAATTTTTTTTTTTTTTTACAGTTTACTTTCTCAAGACTCCTTTTGGATTACAGAGATCATGTTCTTCCTGTAGACTCCTGTGGAGGAATTTAAAATGAGTAAGTTGATGTTCTGGGGTATTATATTTGGAGAGGTATTTGACTGAAATTAATATATATTATTATGTTGGCTGCTGCTAATGTGTTAGAAATGATCCTTCAAAGAGTCAAGTTGAACACCGAGCCCAGTGTCATTTGATGAGAGCTGAAAAGAGGCACATGTACACAATCATTTATGTGTCTGATGAGACTGCTTGTCAGTTTTCATTTATTTTAACTTGAATCAGCACCGGGGTCAACTTAATAAAACAAGGTAATGCTAGGCCTTGGATTTTAGCAAACATACTTTAGTGGATGTGTCATGAGTTTTTAAAAGCAATTTGAGGATAGAAGTCAAATATGTTGAGTGTGTTGTACAGCACAGTGCCGATAGCTAAAAATATGATAGTGTGCACTTTAAAATGTTAAAGATACATCTCATGTTTTTCACTTTCACTTTCTTTACGTGCTCTTACAACAGCACAAAAGCACAAAAGAATACAAGGAAATTTTTGGAGATTCTAGATAGGTTTGTAGTACCTTAATTGTGGTGATGTGTGCACATATGTCCAAACTCATCAAAATATATACATTAAATATATGCAGTTATATATATGTCAGTTATACCTCAGTAAAACTAAAAATGATGATTATGTTTTAAAGATATGTTCTGGAGAAGGAAGAGAAGAAAATTAAACAGATGAATTCCCAGAGCATTCAGGATTCTTGATGTAGGAGGTGAAAGGGATTGGCTTCATATTTCTTTTTTTCAGTCTGTTGCATTGAGGATGAGTACCTGATACTGATCATCAATATACTGATCATCAGTACTGATACTGATGTTTATGCTGATGTTGGTGTTCTTAGCATCTAAAGAACATCAAATATACTCTTAAGAGTTTCTCATTAGAGATCTTTTCTTTTACTCAGGCCACTGATTCACAAGAAAAAACTCTGTGAAGGCAATATACAAGTGAAAAACAATTTATGACTGAGGAAGCAAAAGAGGAGGAGGAAGAGAGGTGGCAAAAGTGGGCACACAAGGGCTTCCCAGGTGGCACTAGGGGTAGGGAACACACCTGCCAGTGCAGGAGATATAAGAGACACGGGTTCGGTGCCTGGGTCAGGGAGACCCCTGGAGGAGGGCGTGGCAACCCACTCCAGTATTCTTGCCTGGAGAATCCCATGGATGGAGGAGCCTGGAAGGCTACAGTCCATGGGATCACGAAGAGTTGGACATGGCTGAAGCGACTTAGCATGCAATATTGCTAGAGGAAACGTGAGAGGAAGGAAAATGACAGGGAGTGAATGGGATTATAAAAAGAGATTTTTCTCCATTTTGCTCAGGCTTCGGCCATCTGAGGCCTGGTCTTATTCTTTTTCCTTCCATCCTGCCTGCTATCCTCTAGCTATTAAAAATCTTACTCTAATTCTGATGCTAATCTAGTTCCTTCAGCCTTCTACCTTTCCATCTGTGAATATTCTAGATTCACATGGCCATCATTACTATTACTGGTCTTCTCATTCCACTGTCAGTTGCATTTGCTGAAAGCGTTCCTTGAATAGTCAAATCCTTCACATAGTTAATTCAGTAGATTCCCTGTCAGTGATAATGCACTGTTGCCAGGCAGTGTTCTAGGCTCTGGGGATAAAATAGTTACTGAGATGAAATCTTGGTCCTCATCACACATATATATATTGCAACAGATGAGTAAATACACATTTGATTTGCTGGGGGAAAAAAAAGCAGATTAAATGAGTAGAAAATCACATAGTATCCTGCTTTAGAAAAGGCAGTCAAGGAAGTTTTCTCTGTGGAGGCGATATTTGAACAGAAATCTAAAGTTCAGAAACAAACCATATGAGTTTCCCATATCGGAAATGTAGCTGAGTTTCCCAAACCAGTTACATATCGGAAGTGTGTAGCTGGAAGTGGAATGACTCAAGTGCAGAGGCTTATGTTTGATATCTTCAGGAGTTAGTAAGAAGCACAGTAGGTAGAGGAGGAGAGTGGTAGGAAATGAGGTTAAGAGTTAGGCAGAGCCACAGTACAGCCTGATCAGGACCACAGTGAAGCCCTTGGACTTTATTCTAAGTGTGATGGCAAGTCATTACTCTTAGCGGATCGAGAGCAGGGAAAGAATGTGGACTCACTTCCCTTGAGGAGTATTTTTTCAAATGAAAGTAGAGATGCAAGGTATCAGGAGAATTCTTAGGTGTGTATCCAGTTGCATTTATTAATATAAACACTTCAGTTGGAATGGGAAGCAGTTGTTCAGGGATAGCCTCCACTGGATAACACTACTCCAGTTCTGTTTTACCTTTGGAAGAATGCTACAGTGCTGTAAGGTACTGTTTTCCTAGAAAGATTTTATTAATTAGTACTTCCAGAGACCAGTGGAAGTGAAGTCAGTGGTGGGTGAACGGAGAA
The DNA here is from genome assembly GCF_016772045.2 of Ovis aries. Taxonomy (NCBI): domain Eukaryota; kingdom Metazoa; phylum Chordata; class Mammalia; order Artiodactyla; family Bovidae; genus Ovis; species Ovis aries. Next base: position 90,566,887 of record NC_056058.1, on the reverse strand, counting down.
CCTAACTAATATCCTGCCTTCCTATCTTTTTCATTAAGCCTAGTATATAGAAGTGCAAGTAATATACTTAAGCTTATCAGTTTGTTACGAAGGGTTAGATTTTTCTTGTTATTTTGTATAGCCATTCCTGTCAGACTTTTCCCAGCCACATCCATTCACTATTGAAGATAGATGAAAGAGCCATTAGACGAGCCATTATCTTTGTGAGATTGAATGCACTGCACTTAATTACAAAGTTTTGAGTATATTAAAGCCAGGAAAGCTTTATTAATGGTTTATTAATGGTCTGCAAGGTGATAATATTATTTTAGAAGTTTTAGTGAAATTTATTGTAAGTAGGAGTCAGCAGACTGTTTCTGTAAAAGGCCAGATAGTAAATATTTTGGGTTTTGTGGGCCATATGGTCTCTGTTTTAACTCTTGTTGTTACTCTGCACAACTTTGTCATTGTAGTTCAGATGTAGTCATAGACAAAACATAAACTAATGATTGTGATTGTAGCCCAATAAAACTTTATTTATAAAACAGGGGTGGACAGGTTTGGCCTGCTCAGTTCAGTTCAGTCGCTCAGTCGTGTCCGACTCTTTGTGACCCCATGAATCGCAGCACGCCAGGCCTCCCTGTCCATCACCAAATCCCGGAGTTCACTCAGACTCACGTCCATCGAGTCAGTGATGCCATCTCATCCTCTGTTGTCCCTTTTCCTCCTGCCCCCAATCCCTCCCAGCATCAGAGTCTTTCCCAACGAGTCAACACTTCACATGAGGTGGCCAAAGTACTGGAGTTTCAGCTTTAGCATCATTGCTTCCAAAGAAATCCCAGGGCTGATCTCCTTTCAGAATGGACTGGTTGGATCTCCTTGCAGTCCAAGGGACTCTCAAGAGTCTTCTCCAACACCACAGTTCAAACGCATCAATTCTTCAGCACTCAGCCTAACTCATGCTATAAAGAATCTTGTGAAGATTATGACTGCCATTTATTGAGCATGAACAGAGTAGTGGGTAATGTTATGGATACACTGTATTGTTATTTAATTAATCCTCACCACAAAAAGGAAGCTGAGGCTCAGAAGTTTTAAAATTATTACTCCAAGTTCATACAGCAAATTGCAGGGTCATTACTAGAACCCAGATTTGTCTGTGAGTGTGATGATAGTCTTTGTTTTTCTTTCTAAAAATATTCATTTATTTATTTATTTGGCTGCATGAGTCTTGGTTACTGCATGTGGGATCTTTCACTGTGGTGCACAGACAGACTCTCTAGCTGTGGCCTGTGGGCTCAGTAGTTGTGGCACCTGGGCTTGATATACTTATTCTTTATATGAAGGAAAATGCTCTGTGAGTTTAAGAACTTTGCTTTCAATAATCTAAAAGAACCATGTCATTAAAATATAAGGTTGTGCTACAATAATCTTACTGAAAATCATTTTATAACTGATAATTCAGCTATTGGCCAAAGAAAACTCTGAAAATTTAAATTAGGGTAACCAATTAGTGATTACCAGGACACCAGTGTCTCTCTAAGCTATTCACACTGCTGGGATCATAGGCGTTCTTAAAACCGACTGTGCTATACCAATTGCCTTAAAGATCTCTCTTTTTTGTTATTTGAGGGGCTACATTGGCTGCTCTGGGTAAAGTCTTGGAAGAAAGCTTAGCAGCATTTTAAATTTCTCTTCTCAAAATTCAAACCAGGGGCCAAAAATACCTCTTGGAAAGGCTAGTAAGCAGATGTGAGGATCTTTCATCCTAAAGTGTTGGATGAAGTAATTGTCCAGTTAAACTGTCATCTTAGCTTCACCATGTTTGTGCTCCTGGCCTGGAAGCAGACTTGAGTTACATATAGATTACATCAAAATCTGCCTTACATGAATAAATCCTTGGGAAAAAATACATTTTCTCTTTTTCTCATGAAAGCATCTAATGGCTCTGTAACTTCAAACCTCGGAGTGGGAGGGTACTGAAATTAGGAAAGCTTTAGTGATTTGTCATGTCAGTATGTGTGTATGTGTGTTTGAGTATGTGTTAGAAGATAAGAAAAGCTCTGCAACCAAAATCCCTTTCCTTCGGTTTCTTTCCCTTCAAGATTACAATTTCCTTTCTGATTTTTGAAAGTGTGATCTGATTATATATTTAAAGTAAATAATTATTTATTGGGTACCCACTATATGTCAGGCATGATGATATAGCATAGAGGGTATAGATAATGAGTTAAACACACTGTCTTCAAGGAGATTACCAGAGATTAATACTGAGTATTATGGCTCGGTGTTAAAGATTCTGTCTGCCAACCAGATGTGGGGTTTGATCCCTGGGTCAGGAAGATCCCCTGGAGAAAGAAATGGCACCCGACTCTAATATTCTTGCCTGGGAAATCCCATGGACAGAGGAGCCTGGCAGGCTACAGTCCATGGGGGTCTCAAAGAGTCAGACACAACTTATTGACTAAATAGCAACAAGAAGAAATTAAATGCTAAAACATGAGTAAGCACATAGGAAAGACATGTAACCGTACTTTGGGAGTCAGAGAAGATTTCCTGATAGAAAACCTGAGCTAAGTCATGAAAAAAAGGAGCTAGGCCAAACGAGAAGCAGGATAATCTTATTTGAATTTTCCCCAGTTCAGTCAACATGATATATCTGAATTAAGCATGCTTAAAATATCATTTAAAAGGAAAAAAAAGAAAAGAGACCTGTTTTTTTGAATGCCCTGAGCCAAAAGAAAAGATAGATTTGACACCAATCACCTCTTCTAAGTCTAGTAACAGGAAGGGCATGTTTGCTTATAGCCTGAGCATTCTCTTCATCAGAATAAGTGTGGCTGGCAAAAAAATAAAAATGGCCCTTCTTGACTGTGTTGGACCCCCTTTTCATTACCAGTTCTAACAGAGGAAAGTCTTAGAGTTCAGCTATGCTCATGAATGAGGAAGAGAGAAGTTTTGATGAATTAACTAAGGTCTACCCCACCCAACTTACATTTTGCTCCACAGTTTTTAATGTTAGAAGTGGGCTAATCTTTCTTTCTGTTTTCCTTCCCCCCTCCTCCCAGTAATATAGTCACAAATAGAATTCCAAGAAACATTCGACATAAGTTCTGACCTTAAAATACTTTGTAATTTTGACAAGTTTGGGCTTTATCCTGAGGGCAGTAAAATGAGATAACCAGATCATTACAGCAGCAACGTGAAGAATGGGTGAAGTAGGGCAACACTAGGGACACTGACACAAATTAGGCATGTAGGTGAGCGCGGGTAATGATGTGAACCAGGGTGAAGGCAGGGGAAATAGATATTTAGATGGTAGAATAATTCAGACATGGTGACGCTCTGGATATGGTGAATGATGGGCAAGAGTCAAGATTGATGGTCGGGTTTCTGACTTGGGCAGTGGAGTAGATAGAGGTGCTTGTCTGAAGACTGAGGACACAGAGGAACGAGCAGCATTAAGCAGCTCTTAAGCGGCTGCAGCTGCTAGGCTGGCTCACCACACTTCTGTAGATTCCTCTAAGAAGGAAACAGTGAACCCAGTCAGATAGATTTAGACAGTTTATCGCTCATAGCAAAGTGGTTGGTATGATCTGCATGTTCACATTGGTTCCCCAAGTCCTGTAGTACAGAATGAGGCTCGGGGTGATGCCATGCCCTCAGACGCAGGTGGATCTGTGCCCTCCCAGGCTTGCAAGAGCCTACGAGCAAAACTGGCCAACCTTGTCTCAGAGGATGACATTGTCTTTATTATCCTTGTCAGGGAACAGTATGCCCTCTAACCTGGAGGGATAAACCATTTCTACTCTGAGACACACAGAAATACCATAGAGAATTGACTCCTAACAGCAAGATAATGATTTCGGTTTTGACATAATGAATTTGAAATGCCCATTATATCTAAATCAAGGTATTCAGTAGACAGTTAACTATTTATAAGAATATTCAATATAGTACTCATTGAAGTGAGGTAATAAAAAATAAAATCTATGAACTTTAGCTATGTAAAAACAATACTATTGATAGTAATTTTAAAGACAGTTACAGCAGGTGGTTACCAAGTTACCTAATTAAACACTATGATATCATTAAATGTGTAGATTTATTATTGTATTCATTACAAACTGAGTTCACATAGACTTAGTCTTCTGTTGCTTGTGGGATTTGATTATCTGCTAATAACCTCAGAACCTTAGAAAGTAGTATAGTTGCAGGATATTTATGATACACTGTAGAGCTGGCCTCTGACCGTGCCTTTTGTCCGCTTTAGTCTAAACAAGTCCTCTCCAGTAGAAATAAAATATAAGCGAGACTTCCCTGGTGGTCCTGTGGTTAAGAATCTGCCTTCCAGTACAGGGGACATGGGTTCGATTTCTGCTTGGGGAGCTAAAATCCCACATGCTGCTAGGCAGCAAAGCCTGCACACTGCGACAAAGACTCAGGACAGTCAAAAATTCAAATAAAATAAAATGTGAGCCATGTATGCAATTTAAATTTTTTAGTAGCCACATTAAAAAAGTAAAAAGAAGTAGATGAATTTAATATTTTATTTAACCCAATATGTCAAATGTTATTTCAACATATAAGTAACATAAAATTATTAGCGAGATATTTTATATTTTTTTCATACTAAGTCTTTGAAATCTAATGTGTATCTTACACTGATGTGTGTCTCAGTTTGGACTAGATATATTACAGAGTGCTCAACAGATATGTGTACCGGCTACCATATTGGACAGCTCAGGTCTAGGCCTCAAGAACAAGAAGCTGTAATTCATCATATGTGATGAATATAGTTCTTCTTTGTATGTTAGAAGACTAAATACTATGCTGTGCCTTTTATCTTAGATAATTGAGTACTATAGGATAACTAACATTATAATGAAAAAGCAAATGGCCACTGAATTTATATGATATATATATATATATATATATATTTTAGATCGTGAGTTTCACTTAAAATCAGTTCTTGCAGTGCTTAAAAATAGTTATCTTTGTAAGTGATTTAGGTCTTTAGATGTATCATTGGTAAATCACTCAAGGATTTTACTAGATGGACTAGGTAGCCAGGAGGTTTAAAGTATAGTTTGGGGTACATGACTTACTCTTCAAAAATCAGTTATATGTTAGAATTTATTCTATCCTATTATGTTATATAATGAGGCATCTCATCATTTTGTGGCCTGTAAGCATTTACTTATTTACCACGTTGAAAAATGTATTGATTCCTTTATACAGAAGCATCTTGAAAACCTAAAAAATGTCTGTTATGTAACTTAATGAAAAATAGATGTTGAGGGCAAAGGAAAGCTGTCTATATGCCTTCAGTATAGGAGCTAGAAATAATATACTTTGGAAAGGCTGAAGTATGTTAATAGTTTTGGAAGAAGACTAGGTAAGTAGCTTGACAAACTTAAGATCTTCTAAGAAGCTGATGATGCATAGTAATGACTTACTGAGCTTCATGGACCTTGCTGTGTATTTTAGCAAGGACACTTTTAACTCTAATCTGTGAAATGCACTCACATTAAGTTGTATATTGAAGCAACATGCTCAGGGAAAAGTGAGTTTTTCTGCTGAATGTGAATGAAAGCACCTGATTACTTGTAAAGACTTGGATATCTCTTTGATGGTGATTATTATCTGTGATTCTTTGTTGAGGGTTTTTTACTTGTTTTTTAAAGACTGACTTGGGATAATCAAATGTTAAATGTTACATAGTTTAAAACATATTCTTTTAGAGAGCAGTTCTGTAAGGCAAATAGTTCTACATTATTCTAGTTTATTAATACTTTTATTTACGAGTAAACAGTTTTAAAAATTAGACTGATTCATAGCAAAATGATAGAGATGTGGATATGCTGTGTGTAATAAGGAAGTGAACTGAATAAGTGGATCAATAAAGAATCTTCGGCTCTGCTCTCAGAAGCAGCAGAGTGGGTAGCATCTGTTTTGTTTTAATGACCCAGAAGGGCTATGCGTATACCGGTAAACACTTTAGAAAGTTTGTCAATTGACTGTGGTAAAATAAACCAGTGAGGGTTAAGATCATGTTTCTGACATAACCATTGACGGGTTAAACCGATTGTTATTTTATATCTTGCTTTGGAATGGAGCTTTGGGAATGAAGGGGTTACCATCAACAGTTTTCAGAGGGTGTTTTAAAAAGTTTGAGAACCTTTGTTCTGTTGTAATAAAAGTGGTCAGTGGAGGCCTCCCCGAGAAAGGGATGTTTGAGCTATGGCTTAAAGGAGACGTGGGAACAGCTACAGAGCTGCCTGGGGAGGAAGCTCCCAGGCCAAGGACACAAGGGATGCCAGGCCCTTAATGCAGGAGCATGCCTGGCAGGTTGAGGGATGGCATGGTGGCCGGTATAGCCACAGAAACAAAAGGATTACCATCATTTATTCTCCGTCTTCTCTGTATTCTAGATACTTTTTATACAAACCTGACTTGAAATAAGGAAAATTGGAGGAAACAGTATTATAGCAGAAAAAATGGGTTTCAAAATTTTAAAACTATCGTTTGGAAACAAATCCCCAAATAAAAATAAAAGTGATGTTAAAGCTCACAAAATAATAGGGACGTGTCCAAAGGCCTCAGTAGTCAGATCAGAGGGACTCCCGCTGGCCAAATCTGAGAGAATTCAGCTTCACAATAATGAGATTGAGTGTGTGCTAAGTTGCTTCAGTCACATCTGTCTCTGTGCCACCATGGAGTGTAGCCCGCCTGACTTCTCTGTCCATGGGATTTCCCAGGCAAGAATGCTGTAGTGGGTAGCCATTTCCTACTCTGGAGGATCTTCCTGATTCAGGGATGGGACCCTCATCTCCTGCAGCTCCCACACTGCAGGCAGATTCTTTACCGCTGAGCCACTGAGGAAGCCCAATGAGATTAATAAATGCTAAAAACATCCATGAGTTCATACTTACAGTAAACAAGAGAATAAATAAGGGGATAGGATACCATATAAATAAATGTAGCAGGAATGATAGTGTTAGGAAATCACCATTTTGCAACCATTTTAACCACCAGGCAAGGGTCATCAATGGATGCTAAAACCAGTGAGTGAGCAGTGGATGAGGGCTAAGATATTTACAAAGTTTTAAAAATATCTTTCCATGAATTGTTCTTTAATTACTAAGTAAAACATATTTTACAGTGGAGTAACCTTGTAGATACTACTTTAACTACTTAAGTAAGTAAGCAAAGTCAGTATCACCAATAACTGGACAAACCATATTATATGCTTCCTGATGTGATACACTGAAAAGAACACAATATCATTTATATAATGTTTCTGCCAAAAGTGTATAACCTAAATCTAATTATGAGAAACTAGACAACCCAAACTGAAGATTCCTTTTACAAAGAAAATTGTTTGTACTATTTATAAGTGTCAGTATTACAAAAGGCAAAGAAAGGCTGATTTTGGACCAGAAAAAAAATTGCTGTAAAAGGAATTTTGGAGACAGTTGAAAATTTTAAGTAAATTGTATAGATTAGGTAGCAGCATTGTGTCAGTATCAAATTTCCTGATTTTTATTATCATGCTGTAATAATATAAGTGAATATCTTTGTTTGTGCGAAATCTACCTGGAAGTATTTAGAGGTAATGGAACAATGTTTTGTAACTTTCAAACACCTCAGAAAATAAAAGATGTATACTTTGTAAAGAAAGAAGAGGAGAAGAGAAGAGGGAAAGGGTAGGAAAGAATGATAAAGCAGTTGTGGCAAAATGTTAAAGTCTGGGTTAAGCACATACAATAGTTCTTTGTACTGTGCTTGTAATTTTCCTGTATATTTAAAATTATTTCAAAAAAAAGTTGTAAACAAAAAGTGATGGTGTTCTGGATGAATTAGTTCTTGAACACCTTCTATATGATATTGCTCCTTCATTAATTTTCTTCTAAAAAGAACGTCTGAGGCACCCCTGAATACAATCTGAAATCACTGCTCTTAAAATGATCATTCCTTCCAGCTATGAAAACAGAGAAAGTAGAAAGTTTTACATATAATAATGATATTATATATGCAAGAGGATAACTGATATTTTGCTGGCTCTGCATTGGAGAAGGAAATGGCCACCCACTCCAGTGTCCTTGCCTGGAGAATCCCAGGGACGGGGGAGCCTGGTGGGCTGCCATCTGTGGGGTAGCACAGAGTTGGACACGACTGAAGCGACTTAGCAGCAGCAGCAGCAGCAGCAAGAAGCTATTTGCAGAGATTGTTGGTAATTATTGATGGACAGGTTTTTTAAAAAAGAGCATATGGAAAAAAGTTAGGCAGTAGAGCAAAGTCTATATTTGGCCCAAGGGTTCAAGGCAGAGACTATTTGTAGGTAGTTAGGAAGAAGATTTTTAAGATAGCTACAATAAAATTTAGTTTCTTTAAGGTTTAAATTTACCATTGAAATGAGGTTTAGGAAGGCTTAGAGCATGTAAATTCTAGTTTATGTTTATGATTGTGGTAATGTGGCTGCTATCACTAAAGTGAACTTTGTAAATTTGAGGACAGATGATAAAAAAAAGACTCAGGATAGATATGAGAGCAATCAAAGGAGCAGTGTGAAAAGTATTATACCTGAGACCACATTAGCTGTGGTACTGAGTTAGTACCAGTTAGTCCTTCTTGGAATCAATATCCATAATGTCAGAGAAAAGCCCTACCTGAGCTCTGTATTTCCTTATAAAGTTAACAACATAATCCCTATAGTAGATAGTACTTTAGAGAGAACAGAATTTAAATGTCTAGAAAACATTGTGAAGCCACTGAAATTATGAATTGTTATAAGATGCGAGCAGCAAATGAATCATTTTAGTTTGGCTGCAAGGGAATTCTAGTTTTCTTAATGGAAAAAGAAAACCAACAAAGGAGAACAAAATAACTTATCTACTTTTCACCTATTTGTGAGCTAAATACTAAAAGCTTGTAAGAGATGAGGAATGGCGAAAGAGGGAAAATTAGTGTATAAGATACGAAAGAACATTGTTTTTAGACCTGCCACAATATATTGAAACTATCAGGGGGTAGTTTTGGCATAGAAAGCAGACAAAGAAAAAATGAAAATAAACTTTGTTAAAAGTGGTAGCTGTTCCCTTCTCCATGGGATCTTCCCAGCCCAGGGATCAACCCAGGTCTCCTGCATTGCAGGTAGATTATTTACCAGCTGAGCCACAAGGGAAGCTCAAGAATACTGGAGTGGGTAGCCTACCCCTTCTCCAGTAGATCTTCCTGACCCGAGAATTGGACCAAGGTCTCCTGCAATGCAGGCAGATTCTTTACCAGCTGAGCTATCAGGGAAGCCCCTCGAATTATGCATACATCAAAGTGAAGAAGAGCACTTACAATATACTGATGCTTATATATGCAGAACCTGTAGTTTCTTGGCAATTAGGAAAATAATAAAATGAAAGATGGCTCCTTATGGATAAAGGTGATACGTGAAGTGAAAGTTGCTCAGTCGTGTCTGACTCTTTGCGACTCCATGGACTATATAGTCCATGGAATTCTCCAGGCCAGAATACTGAAGTGGGTAGCCTTTCCCTTTTCCAGGGGATCTCCCCAACCCAGGGATTGAACCCAGGTCTCCTGCATTGTGGGTGGACTCTTTATCAGCTGAGCCACAAGGGAAGCACAGTTGGTATAAATTGGTATAAAATGAATTTTTCTTAGATTTTCAGAAAATACAAACTTAAAAAGGGATGTTAAATGGAAAATGATCTGCACTTTTAATCTTTATGGGCATGATATTAAAATAAACAGAACTAACCCAAAGAGGAAAGCATGTTAACAAAAGGAACTGTGGCTGTTGACAGTGTATAGATGGGGTGCTTTATGGAGCTTTCATAGACCCACCAATGCAATGGTTCTGTACAATACAGTAAGTATAGTGGTGGTTGGAATAAAGGAGTAGAAGAATGGGTAATTTAATGACCATTTACAATAGGTGTTACACTCTAAGTATGATAAAAGCAACCAAATCCAGCACTCCAGGGCACAAGATGATTGGCTAAAGGAGTTGGGAAGATGTTGTCCTAGTTGGTGGGCCTTTGCTTGGCTGTTCAGGGAACCTTTTTCTCCAGATATATCTGCTGCTATCTATAGAACTCAAACATGGAAGGTTCAGTGGTTCGCTGGTCTCTAGAACATCGTGTATTTTAATGATCATGATAAATGCTTAAAGAATATAGATATGTTGGTGTTTCTGTGGAATTAATGACTACATATGTCTTCTGATTGGTGTTTTCATTTTAATCATCATTTAAGTGATTTCCCAGTCACAGATTTTATTTAAAAGCTTGACTGTATGTAACATCTGACATTTTCGTTATTATAATGGACTAGGTTTTAAACACTGGGACTACAGTTCTACCCAGTGGAAAGCACAGGTGTTCTAACAAGCAATAATAGCAAATAAGATGCGGTGTTTTTATTTTGTGAAACAGTATGGACGTGTATAGTACACACAAGGATCTAGAATATCAGGCTGTTTTAACGGCAATCAATTTTAATAGAATTTACTTGATTTAACATCTTCCTTTTAGGTTGGAATATGTTTTCTTAAAGAGGATCAGACAAATGACTCATTCTGGGAACAAAGACTTTTGAAAGCTGACAGCTTACTGACAGTTATGATGAGCATTTTATTTCAGACTTATAAAACATATTAATCATGCTTGTTCACAGTATGGTGGTCCAAAGAGGGTTACATTATTTTTGAGAGATACTTCAAGTAACTGAAGAGCCGGCGACACGTCTTCCACAAGTACAAAGCTGCAGTTTTGTTCTTTCCTTCTAAATGAGTAAATACTTTTCTCAGGTTTAAAGAAGGAAGAGTACTGCAGGAATCTGTTTATTATCAGACTATTTGCAAAAGACCTCTGCACCATCCATTGAACCTTGAAAAACACTCAAAAATATGGGTTGCATTTGCAAACTTCAGTGTATGACATGGAAAGCTGGCAAGCTGCCTGGCTTCTACTTAAAGAATTGTCATTCTGGGAAAAATAAATTTCTCTAACTAGACAAAAGTCAATGTTTTCATGTTTTACTGCAATCAAACTGATAGAGCTGACAATTTAATGTCTCAACACTTAAAATATCTGTGGATAATCAGTTACCTCAATCAATCATAAACACAAATCCTTCTATTTTTGAAGCTTGTGTGTCTGTGACTAAGATATAAGACAGTTGGGTGAGCCCCTTCCCCGACAACACCTCATCATCTACCCCCCACCCGCCGCCAGCCTCCTAATATTCCTGATTTGTCTTTAGCTATGCAGATATTTATACACATTTTGCATCTGGAAATAACTTTTAACAACTCAAGTGTGATCAAATTTAGAAACTTTTATTTCACTGTCCTGTTTTATTTAATTTTTATGGGTAGTTTGTAGACTGTATGCCTGTCAGAAAAATGTGGAAGTGTGCTGGCACTCCCGCTGAAGACATCATTATGAGTGGAAAAATGCTCAAGGCTTTTTCAAAGTGGGTGCTGAAACATACATTTCCTTTCTCTGACTCCAGGGGATGCTGGTAGCTACCCCAAACAGACAGGTATTTTGGGGTCAAATGGTGTAGTGCCAGGCCCTTAGGATTTCCTGGCAAGCACACTGAACAGCTCACTTCTAGAAACTAATCATGATGATGACGAGGATAAAGCAAGGGAGGCAGTGACAACAGCATAAAAAGCCGCCTGAGGATCTGGATTCAGGTAGCTCTAGATTTGGCGGAGCTGACAGTTCAGTTCTCTAGGCTTTGGTATTGATAATGACGGGAAACTTCAGATGGTTTTAGAAGTCTGTTTCTATTAAGCTATTCTGTGGTGTTTCTGCAACTTGAGGACAAGTTTACTGGGGCACACCATTTTTCTTTCAACATGGTAAGAATTCATGTGATGGTGTTACATTCCTCACAGATAATTACTCTGAGCACGCAATAAGCCAACTTCTTTAAAGTATTCTTTTCCATATTTTTCATGTATAGTGTATATGTGGGTATATGTATATATAGGCAAACACATTCACCACCACTGCCTCCTTTTTGTTTCTTTGATTACTTAGGGCTTTGCAATCAAACTAAGCAGAGTTTTAGGACCCTTGGGGCAGCATCTTTTAGTTCCACGTCAGGCAGCGTTGCAAAACAATCAATCTCGCTCTTGCACTCACTTGGCGGAAGTGCCACGACACGGATTGTGCAGTGCTTTGCTCTTGCCATGAAGCCTGGGTGACAAAAGTTTTTACAAGAAGCTGACTGTATTTGAGGTTATGAATATGCAATGATTCTCATTAGTATTGAAGCACCAGAGCAGGGGCTGACATCCCCCGCCACTTTGAGTTGCTGCAGAATCAGCTAATGAATTGTCTTGCTTTTTCACGCACACAGTCTGCTCTTATGGCTTCTAAGTTCCAAGGGGAGTTGCCCAGTTTGAGTAGACCATTGACTGCAGAAATTAATTGTCAAGAACTGCTCGTGATTTTATGAAATAATATTTAAAGAGTGCTTAGATTGTCAAAACAGAAACTTTGTATGATAGTATTATAAATAGGAAGATTTAGAAAGCTCCATGAGAATGTATGTATGTTTGTATATACACAACTGTATATAGATATGCTTCCATCCTAGATTACTGTACAGTAAATACATCTAAATATAGATGAAATCAAGTAATAGAAATCTGACGTTTTGCTGATTTGTCTATTATCCTCCCATACAGAACAAACAGAGATGATAGAAAATTCCCCAAATGAATAGGGTTGAAACACAAAGCTATTCCATCAACTCTTTACCATATTCTTTCTTTCTTTTTTATTCCTGGGTCTCTGCCAAACATTTTGCAGCTCATACACATACCATCTTTCATGAATATGTTACTGATAAGGATACATTTCTAGCCACTGATTAAGATATCTGAGCTGATTTGCAGTGTGTAAGGAAATGCAGAAGTGCTCAGACATCATCTAGAATGGTCCCTTTTCAATAGGATAAATTAAATGTGTTTTTCTACGCTCCTCCTCCCTTCAAATTTCCTTTCAACTAAGAGGAAACTTCTGTGGCTTGCTGCAGATTGTAAAGAATGGATTCAATTGAAGTGGATAATATATGCTAAAAGGTAAGGGGATATGTTACAAACTGTGCAAGTAAGGTAATGAACAAAGGGTAAGTTTTTATATTAAAGAGCTTGCTCTACGTTCATGTAATGAAAAGGCATCCCTTGCACCGAAACAGGTATGTGTTATTTTTGTAGAGCTTTGAGGAGAGTGTTATTACAATTGTCGTATATATTCAACCCCTTATCGGAAATAAGACCAAAACTAAAACCCAGGAACATAAACATGTAAGAATACTAAGTATGAGCATAGCTTAAAATAGATGCAGTCTGACAGAAGTGGCTCAAGTATTGTATATCAAACACTTGTCACCTCTGCTGGCCTTAATGCCTTCACATGACTAAGAACAAATCAGTGGTAAAATTTCAAGAAAGATGAAACCAGTCTATGCCTTTGCAAATACCATCAGTCCTTCCACAGAGCTGTGAAATTGTTTGTTCATGTAATCTTGGCTTCCTATTTAATGGACATAACACACCAAAGCCACCAAGGGCAATCTTTTTCTTCTTATTTTTTTTTAATTTGAAGATTTTATTTTCTTTCTAATTTTCCAACTTTTTTTTTCTGTTCCCAATGTATTTTATTTTATTTTTAATTTAATTTTTAACTTTATTTTGCTTTACAATACTATATTGGTTTTGCGATACATTGACATGAATCCACCACGGGTGTACATGAGTTCCCAAACATGAATCCCCCCTCCCACCCCATATCATCTCTTTGGATCATCCCCGTGCACCAGCCCCAAGCATCCTGTATCCTGCATCGAACATAGCCTGGCGATTCGTTTCTTACATTCTTATTTTTTTAAATTGAACACAGAGAAGACCAATCATATCTGATCATGTAACAAGCTACTAAATTATTTAATTTTATTCCTAAATTTGCATTCTGATTGTATTTTACTGTCAGTATAGGATTTATTTTTTAATTTTTATTTTAATTGGAGGCTAATTACTTTACAATATTGTAGTGGTTTTTGCCATACATCAACATGAATCAGCCATGGGTGTATAGGTGTTCCCCATCCTGAACTCCCCTCCCACCTCCCTCCCCATCCCATCCCTCAGGGTCATCCCAGTGCACCAGCCCTGAGCACCCTGTCTCATGCATCAAACCTGGACTGGTGATCTGTTTCACATATGATAATATACATGTTTCAATGCTATTCTCTCAAATCATCCCACCCTCACCTTCTCCCACAGAGTCCAAAAGACTGTTCTGTACATCTATGTCTCTTCTGCTGTCTTGTATATAAGGTCATTGTTACCATCTTTCTAAATCCCATATATATGTGTTAGTATACTGTATTGGTGTTTTTCTTTCTGACTTACTTCACTCTGTATAATAGGCTCCAGTTTCATCCACCTCATTAGAACTGATTCAAATGTATTCTTTTTAATGGCTGAGTAATACTCCATTGTGTATATGTACCACAGCTTTCTTATCCATTCATCTGCTGATGGACATCTGGGTTGCTTCCATGTCCTGGCTATTATAAACAGTGCTGTGATGAACATTGGGGTACACATGTCTCTTTCAATTCTGGTTTCCTCGGTGTGTATGCCCAGCAGTGGGATGGCTGGGTCATATGGCAGTTCTATTTGCAGTTTTTTAAGGAATCTCCACACTTTTCTCCATAGTGGTTGTACTAGTTTGCATTCCCACCAACAGTGTAAGAGGATTCCCTTTTCTCCATATGCTCTTCAGCATTTATTGTTTGTAGACTTTTGGATAGCAGGCATTCTGACCGGCGTGAGATGGTACCTCATTGTGGTCTTGATTTGCATTTCTCTGATAATGAGTGATGTTGAGCATCTTTTCATGTGTTTGTTAGCCATCTGTATGTCTTCTTTGGAGAAATGTCTGTTTAGTTCATTGGCCCATTTTTTGATTGGGTCATTTATTTTTCTGGAATTGTGCTGCAGGAGTTGCTTGTATATTTTTGAGATTAATCCTTTGTCAGTTGCTTCATTTGCTGTTATTTTCTCCCATTCTGAAGGCTGTATAGGATTCAAAAAACTCACAGTTTTAAGGTGCCTGTGTGTGTGTGTGTGTGTGTGTGTGTTGTGTTAGTCGCTCAGTCATGTCTAGCTCCTTGTGACCCCATGGACTGTAGCTTGCCAGCCTCCTCTTTCCGTGGAGTTTTCCAGGCAAAAATACTGGAGTGGGTTGCCATTCCCCTCTCCAGGGGATTTTTGCGACCCAGGGATTGAACCCATTTTCTTCTGCATTTCAGACAGATTCTTTAACGACTGAGCCACCAGGGAAGCCCCTTTAAGGTGCCTATGTAATCAGAAATAAAGTACCTTTACAATCACTCACAAGAGTTTTCTGATTTCTCTATGCTAATTTCCTAGGTATCCAAACATTTGAAAAGGTCTACTTGGTTATGTGGAAATTAAGTATTCAACTCATGTGGAACACATTCAGATTTTAAAATATGAAAGTGGGAAAAGTTTAGCTGAAACATTTATATTTAAACATGAAATGTTCAAATTTAATGGAAATATTAACCGATATCTGTTTCTGTGACTGTGAGAATCATAGTATAAGTGAAAATAGTTCTAATTGTATAGTTTTATAAAACTATGGAGGTTTTACTTTGGCTTGTAATTAGCATATGCATTCTAGACTTTATGATGGCCATGAAAACATTATTTATAGGTTTATTCAAATATAATTTGGTGCTTATTGCTTTTACCAGATATTGAAGTCTGATGAAATAAAATGCAAGGAACTTGTGCTTCTGAATCCTTTTGTTGGTTGTTGTTTTAGTTGCTAAGTCATGTCCTACTCTTAACGCGACCACATAGACTGTAGCCCACCAAGCTCTGCTGTCCGTGGAATTTCCCAGGTAAGAATACTGGAGTGGTTTCCTGTTTGCTTCTCCAGGGGATCTTCCTGATCCTGCATCACCTGCATTGGCAGGCAGATTCTTACCACTGAGCCACTAGGGAAGCCCTTCTGAGTCCTTACTGACAATCATGTATCACACCTCCTTTTCTGTATGCAACTATAATACAACAGCAGACAAAACAATATATTATGTTGTTTCTATTCTTATTATGCTAAGCTGTCCTGCTACATATCTGTAGTAGAATTTGGACCTTGCAAGGAAATGGCTAATATACATATGGATTTAGGCAATTATCTGATTTCCTTTTTCTAACTCTATAACCATATATATCCATGATTAATATTCTGACATGGTGTTGTGCAGTGGACCAAGAACTGGAGTATCCTAAGGCAGACCAAGCATCAGAGACAACACGATTTCTCTCTCTCTCTCTTTCTGTCTCTGTCTCACACACACTCACCTCACAGGGGAAGGGATGAGAGAAGAGTTGAGCCTTTGATGAGCTTACCTAAAATTTTGCCAGTAGAAGTTACTTTACTTTGAATACATATGTTCAAAGCTGCATCTCCCTATCAGCCATAACATTTATTGAGGACAGTCTGGGTGCTGGGAGTGGGGAGAGATAGATTAGGAGAATCCTGGGGATCAGGAAGTTTACAGTGAAACTGGGGTGAAAGATAGCAGGAGGATGTTGGGGATTCATTTATGGAGCTTAATATCAACAAATGTAGATCGATCTAGTGCACATTTAGTGCCAAAGTGTTTCAGAGCTGCCATTGCATTGTGAGAACAACCTCAGCAGGGACTGCTGTAGAGACTTCCTACAGGAGACAAGTTCCTATTTGGATTTTGGAAGTTTAAAGATTCTATTAAAATGTATTAAATTTGGCTTAACTTTGGACTAGGACTTCAGTGTATCTAAATTCACTTTATATTGATTTCAGTGGTCATATTTTCTTTTGAAGTCATATAGTTTGAAGTTCAGAATTATATTTATAATGTGCTTTTTTTTTCCACTTAAGCACTATTTCTTTAAGTGGGCTTCCCTGATAGCTCAGTTGGTGAAGAATCCACCTGCAATGCTGGAGACCCCGGTTTGATTCATGGGTTAGGAAGATCTGCTGGAGAAGGGTTAAGGCTACCCACTCTTAGGCTTCCCTGGTGGCTCAGCTGGTAAAGAATCTGCTTGCAATGCGGGAGACCTGGGCTTGATCCCTGGGTTGTGAAGATCTCCTGGAGAGGGGCTATCCACTCTTATAGAAGGGCTATACGCATGGACTGTGTAGTCCATGGGGTTGCAAAGAGTCAGACACAACTGAGGGACTTTCACTTTCCCTTTTTCCTTAAGTAGGGAGGAAAAAAAACCTTGTTTACCACAACCACCCTTTCCCCAGCATCCTCCTGCTATCTTTCACCCCCATTTCACTGTGAACTTCCCGATCTCCAGGATTCTCCTAATCTACCTCTCCCTACTCCCAGCAACCAGAATGTCCTTAATAAATGTAAAAGGAAAAAAGTGAAAGTGGCTCAGTTGTGTCTGACTCTTTGCGACCCCATGCCTATGGGATTCTCTAGCCCAGAACACTGGAGTGGGTAGCCTTTCTCTTTTCCAGGGGGTCTTCCCAACCCAGGGATTGAACCCAGGTCTCCCACACTGCAGGCAGATTCTTTACCAGCTGAGCCACAAGAGAAGCCCCAGTGGTTTGTGAGTGGGAGCCCTCACAAAGGAAAAAAGTGAGGGAATTAAAACTATTAGCGCAATATCATTTTAAACAACTCTGTTTCATGACCCAGATATCACGATAGTGTGATCACTCACCTAGAGCCAGACATCCTGGAATGTGAAGTCAAGTGGGCCTTAGAAAGCATCACTAGGAACAAAGCTAGTGGAGGTGATGGAATTCCAGTTGAGCTCTTTCATATCCTGAACGATGATGCTGTGAAAGTGCTGCACTCAATATGCCAGCAAATTTGGAAAACTCAGCAGTGGCCACCAGACTGGAAAAGGTCAGTTTTCATTCCAAACCCAAAGAAAGGCAATGCCAAGGAATGCTCAAACTACCGCACAATTGCACTCATCTCACATGCTAGTGAAGTAATGCTCAAAATTCTCCAAGCCAGGCTTCAGCAATACGTGAACCGTGAACTCCCTGATGTTCAAGCTGGTTTTAGAAAAGGCAGAGGAACCAGAGATCAAATTGCCAACATCTTTTGGATCATCAAAAAAGCAAGAGAGTTCCAGAAAAACATCTATTTCTGCTTTATTGACTATGCCAAAGCCTCGGACTGTGTGGGTCACAATAAACTGTGGAAATTCTAAAAGAGATTGGAATACCAGACCACCTGACCTGCCTCTTGAGAAACCTATATGCAGGTCAGGAAGCAACAGTTAGACCTGGACATGGAACAACAGACTGGTTCCAAATAGGAAAAGGAGTACATCAAGGCTGTATATTGTCACCCTGCTTATTTTACTTATATGCTGAGTACATCTTGAGAAACACTAGGCTGGAAGAAGCACAAGCTGGAATCAAGATTGCTGGGAGAAATATCAATAACCTCAGATATGCAGATGACACCACCCTTATGGCAGAAAATGAAGAGGAACTAAAAAGCCTCTTGATGAAAGTGAAAGAGGAGAATGAAAAAATTGGCTTAAAGCTCAACATTCAGAAAACAAAGATCATGGCATCTGGTCCCATCACTTCATGGCAAATAGATGGGGAAACAGTGGAAACATTGTCAGACTTTATTTTTGGGGGCTCCAAAGTCACTACAGATGGTGATTGCAGCCATGAAATTAAAAGATGCTTACTCCTTGGAAGGAAAGTTATGACCAACCTAGATTGCATATTCAAAAGCAGAGATATTGCTTTGCCAACAAAGGTCTGTCTAGTCAAGGCTATGGTTTTTCCAGTGGTCATGTATGGATGTGAGAGTTGAACTATAAAGAAAGCTGAGCGCTGAAGAATTGATGCTTTTGAACTGTGGTGTTGGAGAAGACTCTTGAGAGTCCTTGGACTGCAAGGAGATCCAACCAGTCCATTCTAAACACTCTCAGACATAAATCACAGCAGGATCCTCTATGATCCACCTCCCAGAATGCTGGAAATAAAAGCAAAAATAAACAAATGGGATCTAATTAAAATTAAAAGCTTCTGCACAACAAAGGAAAATATAAGCAAGGTGAAAAGACAGCCTTCTGAATGGGAGAAAATAATAGCAAATGAAGCAACTGACAAACAACTAATCTCAAAAATATACAAGCAACTTCTGCAGCTCAACTCCAGAAAAATAAACGACCCAATCAAAAAAATGGGCCAAAGAACTAAATAGACATTTCTCCAAAGAAGACATACGGATGGCTAACAAACACACGAAAAGATGCTCAACATCACTCATTATTAGAGAAATGCAAATCAAAACCACAATGAGGTACCACTTCACACCAGTCAGAATGGCTGCGATCCAAAAATCTGCAAGCAATAAATGCTGGAGAGGGTGTGGAGAAAAGGGAACCCTCCTACACTGTTGGTGGGAATGCAAACTAGTACAGCCACTATGGAGAACAGTGTGGAGATTCCTTAAAAAATTGCAAATAGAACTACCTTATGACCCAGCAATCCCACTTCTGGGCATACACACCGAGGAAACCAGAATTGAAAGAGACACATGTACCCCAATGTTCATCGCAGCACTGTTTATAATAGCCAGGACATGGAAACAACCTAGATGTCCATCAGCAGATGAATGGATAAGAAAGCTGTGGTACATATACACAATGGAGTATTACTCAGCCGTTAAAAAGAATTCATTTGAATCAGTTCTGATGAGATGGATGAAACTGGAGCCGATTATACAGAGTGAAGTAAGTCAGAAAGAAAAACACCAATACAGTATACTAACACATATATATGGAATTTAGGAAGATGGCAATGACGACCCTGTATGCAAGACAGGGAAAGAGACACAGATGTGTATAACGGACTTTTGGACTCAGAGGGAGAGGGAGAGGGTGGGAAGATTTGGGAGAATGACATTCTAACATGTATACTATCATGTGAATTGAATCGCCAGTCTATGTCTGACGCAGGATGCAGCATGCTTGGGGCTGGTGCATGGGGATGACCCAGAAAGATGTTATGGGGAG
The DNA here is from genome assembly GCF_016772045.2 of Ovis aries. NCBI lineage: Eukaryota > Metazoa > Chordata > Mammalia > Artiodactyla > Bovidae > Ovis > Ovis aries. The sequence goes on along the minus strand of NC_056058.1, from coordinate 90,546,783 downwards.
GGAGGTGGGAGGGGGGTTCATGTTTGGGAATGCATGTAAGGATTAAAGATTTTAAAATTTAAAAAATAAAAAACTAAAAAAAAAAAAGAAAGCTATTGCCAGCGTAACTAAGGAAAAAAAAAAAAAATGAGACCAGTCCTGGGTGTTCATTGGAAGGACTGATACTGAGGCTGAAACTCCAATACTTTGGCCACCTCATGTGAAGAGTTGCCTCATTGGAAAAGACCCTGATGCTGGGAGGGATTGAGGGCAGGAGGACAAGAGGGCGACAGAGAATGAGATGGCTGGATGGCATCACCGACTCGATGCACATGAGTTTGGGTGAACTCCAGGAGTTGGTGATGGACAGGGAGGCCTGGCGGACACGACTGAGTGACTGAACTGGACTGAACTGAGCTGATTCTTCCGTAACTCTCTCCCCAGTCGTCTTGCCTAAGCATATATGTAAATATTGACTCCATATTGATGCCCAGCAAAATATACAGAGTCATAAGTGCTATATCACCAGATGTAATCACTATATATTCTGGGAACTTTTATCCCTTCATGTGGTCCCTAAAAACTGATGTAATTATGTAATTACTAGCCACAGGTCTGGCTCTCAGTTAAATTGTGAAGTTTTTACTATGACCCCTTCCTTTATTTCTACACTGTTCTTCTTCTTACCTCTCCCCACCCTCCACCAGCCACTTTTCTCAGATGTTAATTATAAAGGCTTGAGTTTACACCATCCTAGGTCATTCGCTTTCCTAATAGGAAACTCTGCATTTTGATATGTTTTGGGTTATGGCAAGGCACTGGGTCTTCTATGCTTGGAACCCTGAGACCATATTGTGAATGAGGCCAGCCTATACTACTGGGAGATATGTAGCCACCTGCAGGAGAGCAGAGGCTCTGTCTAATTGTTGGCTAACCCCTAGACCTGTGAGTGAGAGCATCTTGGATCATCCTAGCTACCAGCTGATCCACCATTGACTATGAACAGAGTCCCATAGTCTTAGGGAAATCTGTTGTCATCCTGGATAGGATAACCCAACTGAGTTGCACAATTAGGAACTAAATAAAGTGTTTAGCCACTAGATTTGGGGTGTTTTGTTACTAGCTAAGCTAATCCACAAAAGATCTGAGTAAAATGCAGGGAATGTAGGAAGAAGTAACTGAAGATGATGTATAACATTTGTGATATCATGGTAAGAAATTCAGACCTACTTCGTAGGACCAGGCTTCCCAAACTGCATTGACTAGTGTACCATTTTTATCTTTTAAAAAATATCTGCATACTCCCTGAGTTAGATTTTTATTTAAATTGTCCAATTTTTATACCAAAAACTTACTTTAAAAGTAAGCTTAATAATTCCTACTTTTCTAAGCCTATTAAAATATATAAATATAAAAAAGCTGGTCTAAAAAATCAAATTTTTGGTATCAAAAAATCATCTTGAATATTTTGAGTGCCACATTCTAGAATTTTCTGCTATAATCAGTAGAAATCAGGATCGCAAGGCAAAGAATCTGGAGTATGGAGAGGCTGCTGGCAAGGAGAAGTGAGGAGGCTATGCTACCATGGCGGTCCAGGTGGAATATGGTGCGAGATTGACAGACTAAGATGTATTCCTGAGGAAGAAGAGGAGATGTCTGGAAACAGATTTGTTGTATGTGGGGTGGGAATGGAGAGTATGAAGTATCCACTGAGTAGATACTAATAAGAAAGGGAAGAAAAGAAAAAAAAAAAGGTGATAGATCTGATGTACTTACTGAGTTTGAATTAATATGTCATTTGACAATAGAGGCTTACTTTTTTTTTTTTTTTTTGGCACCACATGGCTTGCAGGATCTTAGTTCCCCAACCAGGGATTGAACCTGGGTCACTACAGCAAAAGTGTTGAGTCCTAGTGACTGAACCAGCAGAGAATTCCCTTAAAATGTTACTTTTGAAGTCACCAGCATATAGGTGACAATATTATCAAGAGGAATTGTTTAGTACAGAGATTTTCAGCTTGCATTTGTTTTTCTCACCCCCGAAATTTTACGGCACACGATTTACTCCCGCTAGAAACAGTGATTCAAATAGGTGATCATTCTCAAATGGGGGCAGAAAGTACTGTTTCACTTGAAAAATAATGCCTCCATATGATTCTGATACACTGCCCTCCACTCCTTGATTTAGAGTGAGCAATGAGGACAGCGCTGTGGAAGAGGAATCAGGAGAAAGGGACAGAGCGGGCTAAGAAGTCGGCTCCCTAAGAGGGAGAGAACTTTCACATATGTGAAGGGACCTAAAGACAAAGGGCCGTGGTACTGAATTCTGTAAAGAAGTTCAGCAGCATGATTCTTTAAGTAAAACTGGTTTATCACAGTATATAGTACTGGGCATAAAATAAGAGCACAGTTAAATATTTAGGTGAATGACTTATATAGAACTCTTTTGTGCTTGAAACACTTCACAGGCCTTAAATATCCAAGGCAGACAGGATGTGTAATAATTGTACTGCTTTGGGCTCCAAAATCAATGTAGGGGTTTTAAAATTCTGTTTCTCTGTCCACAATCGGTGACTTAGAAATATGCTCACTAGGGCACCATGGTCCTGATCCCAGCGCAAAGCGATGTTTGAGGCTATTTGCCAGAACTAGTGTCAGTTGGCACTTGCTATGGCCACCCCGCAGGTGGGCCTCCTAACCTCTATCAGCGATGGCCCCCAGGAGTAAATTATTTGTCTTAACAATCTGGGTTGATGGAGTGAATTGACTTGCCTGGCAGACCAGGAATGCCATCAGCCTATCTGTATCACAGGTAGGTTTTACATTCATAAGAGCAGCTCCTTTTATCACTGCTGTTGTGCTTTAAAACAACATACATTTCTATCAGAGCAGGACAGCAGAGTTTGCTCAGACCACGGTTTGGTGCCTGCGTGGGATGCTCAGAGCACGCTCAGCAGCACACACCGGCTTGACATCTGGCATCCATGCCTCCCGTGAGATCGGCTTCCCTCTGGCTGTGCCCTGAAAGCTTCCCCACTGGGCCCCTTCTGTCCCACAGTGTAAACACATCATAGGAAACGAACATGTACAGATTCAACTTCTCCGGAAGGAACGGAGAACCCTCTCCCAGCTGGAAACCCGCGGTGTTTCAGTGTCCAGGGAGTCTGACCAGCCTTTAGGGTAGAGGCTGTTGTCTGTGGCACCTTAGTCCCTTTCTCCTCTAAGCTTCCCACATGCTTCCTATAGCCTTGTTCTAAGTCATCCAGCTGAGGAAAATTGCTTCAGGACATTTAAATTCTGAAATAAGGCTTGCTTGTCTTTGACTGTAGATTCATTAGTGCCAATGGATTTAGTTATTTACAGTTGTAAATTTGGCACTGTTTTTTTTTTTTTTTTTTTTTACTGAGGTAGGGGACTCTCTAAAAGAATTGAAGCAATATAAAGTTAAACCTGTAAATAATTATTCACTTCGGCTTGTTTTAATATGAAGATAAAAATATTAAAACCGTTAAAGAAAATAGTTATATAATGAGGAAGTTAAGACCCCAAAGTAGAAGTAAGAGGGAAAAAACCTTTCCACATTCCCCTTACCATCTTCTCAATTCCATTTTTCACTCCAGTCTAATGAATGCATTTTACATAAAATTCTCACACTTCCTTTGCTGTCTTCCTACCACTGCAAATATCAGCACAGCCCCTCTTTCACATCCACTTCAAGGAAAGACAGACTTGAAAGACTCTCCCCCACGGTTTTGTCTGAAGTGGCTGCCATCCTGCCGCACATACACAGGACCCAGTTGCTGGGCTGGGGGAATCCCAGAGGCGGGTGGAGGGAGTGAGCTAGACCAACCGACTGATCGCTTAGCCGAGTGAGTCAGGCAGGCCTGTGTGAAAGGATGTAGGTGAGCCAGAAACTAATGGGAAAAATAGGGGGTCGTCACTCATTTTGATGTGGGGGAAATCTGAAAGGTCCTTTTGCATGCCAGGGTATTTGAATATTTGGCAAACAGCTGGCTGGGCTCTGGGAGAGGGCCTCTTGATTCGCCTCGTCAGATGTTCAAAGATAAAATAAGGCAGCCAGCACGCCGGCACATAGCTCATAGCCTTGCAGTCGGATGTGAATGTAGATTTTAATTGTGATATCAATGTCATGGTGGCACATGCTTTGAGAAAGTACTCACAGAGAATAATTGAAAGATTCAGTGTGAAGCTTCTGAAAGTCATAATTTAAAGTTCCAGAAGCCTCCATATTACTCTCACCATTAAAATTTAAAATGACAGCAGCCCAATTATGTATGGTTATTTTCTTAAATAAAATCGTATTTCTACTCCGAGTGAAAGATTCATTGCTGCCCACTAATCTCTGTCAGGAGAGCCAGTCCCAGTTGCGTCCAGCGTCAGCAGCTAAGATGGCTCGCTTTATCCTGGAGACAATGAAGCAACTGGGGGCAGCAGAGCTGGAAGGCCGACGGAGGAGCCGGACTTGCAGGAGGCTGATTTGCATGATAATCACCATCATGGATCCTCTCTGGTGCCAGCCTCCACACTTAACCAAATGCCAGTATAACTTTAGTAGCAGCCAAGAAGCCCAACCAAGGGCCGTAGCCCCCACTTTAGAAAACCAAACCTGAATGACGTCAAAAACTGCTAGTTAAGAGGTGGCAACTGGTTGTAAAACTAAACCACATTGACGACTGGAGTCTTGGAACAGAACTTAAAACCTGATAAAGAATATAATTTGGGGGACTGTTGAAAGATACAGAGCTTTCTGTCTTTTATTTTAAACTCACAGAAAACTGTTTACCAGAGGAACCTGTTTGCTAGAAGGACTTCTACGGCCATGGAAACCAAGGCATGAAAACAGACCAGTGGAAATAACAGAAACTTTTCCAGTGCAGAAACTTGAGTCTCGATCAGTTAAAAATATGGGGCCAGACTTTTAGACTAGGAATCTTTCCAGCAGTTTCTTTGGTCTGTTTGATTTTACTTCATACTGCACTGTGATTTGGGGAATATGGTGTAATAGTAGCCAGAATTGCAATGAAAAACTGCACAGGGCCAGTCAAGCTTAAACCATTGTTATTTATCAAAACCTTTATTCTTTAGTGTTCCCAGGGACAGAGGAGCATGTGAATTACTAATATGATGCATGATGTTGAATGATATAGAGTATATATACATCAATAGTAATCTAAGCAATGTCTTATAAATAATAGAACACATAATTTCTCAAAAGTTTCACAGTGTGATAAAACATTTATAAGTAGGTCTTGGTTCTTCTGAGTTTTGTCATGACTTTAGTACAGCCAGTCCTGTGGCAGTTTGCAAGTTTAATTCTTTCAGCTGGCTTTAGCCCGAGAATCTGTCCACCTTTTTATAAAACTAATCCTGTGAGATGAACTCAGTTTTCTTCCTTCTGCTCTGCCTCAGATCACCATGAGTTTTACTCTTTCTCCCCTTTTATTTGTGTCTCAGTAACGGGATTCAATGGACATGGGTTTGGGTGGACTCTGGCAGTTGGTGATGGACAGGGAGGTCTGTCATGCTGCGGTTCATGGGGTCGCAAAGAGTCGGACACGACTGAGCGGCTGGACTGAACTGAAGAGGTGTCCACCTTCCCTGTGTAAATGGTCCCGTCACTGTCTGTGCTTAGATTCTTGGTATAAATTATATGGACTCTTCAACTTTCCACATTGACATCTTGTTAGCCTCGTCCTTAATAACTCTTTCTTAAGTTCCCTACTGTTTCCTTTCTTTCAATCCTTCCCGACTTGTCTACTTTCTTCCTTCTGTCTTCTCACCATTTACACTTTAACCTCTTGCAAAGTAGATTGAGCCATCCCCAATACTACTCTCTCAGACAGAGATTATATTCTTTTTTGGCAGACCACCTTTCTCACTCTGCTCTAGAGGAAGCGCAACTTCCCTAATTAGTAAATTTGGAGTAAGTAAGTGGGCCAGCTCAGCTTCCTGCCACCCTCCTTCTAGCTGTAGAAGGGCCTGTCCACTGAGAGCCATGTTCTAACGAACCCCGGCCCAGCACCGGCTTGGCTTGTGGCGATGGCCCAGTTTTGTAGTTTAGACAACTAGGCTTGGTTTGGCTGTCACCCTAAGCTACTTCCTTCACCCTGGTCTCAATCAGTAATACAGGTTGTAATCAAGCCTCTCATCTAAAATTTTGTGCTACTTCTGAACTTGTTTGGAATGCAGGAGAGGAAGGGTATCTCAATTTTGGGGAATTGCTTAGAAATCTAAATAAATACAATAATGTGTGCAAGTGAAAAGTTAAAAGTCATCCTTTCCTGATCTCACTTTCCAGAGATTTGGTCCCTCTCTCTCTCTTTCTTTCCCCACTTTGTAAGGACACAGCAAAAAAGGTGGCTGTTTATAAGCGAGAAAGCAGTTCCTCACCAAGAATCAGATCTGCTAGTACTTTGATCTTGGACTTCCCAGTCTCCAGAACTATGAGAAATAAATGTTGTTTCTGTCCCCCAGGTCATGGTATTTTGTTACAGCAGCCTGAGCTGACTTACTCTTGCTGATGTTTCTATGCATGTACAAATGTGTGTATATGTAAGTATGTAAAAGAAATGTTTTTACTTAAATATCACATAAAAAATACATAGCTATATATTTACATTTCTCTAAAACAGATCTTTTTGTTTCATACATCTCCATATTCTCCATATATATTTATTTATATACATACACAGTTGTATTTTCCCGTCGTAAAACACTATATGTTTTGTTCTGCACCTTCCTCTTTTCCCTGAACACCCTTTCATGTCAGTAGAGACCTATCTTATTATTTCTAATGGTTGCATAGCAGTCTATGGCTTGAATGGTCCTTAAGAAATCATTCTTCAACTGTTGGCCGTTTAGCTCATTTCACATTTTTGCAATTACAAGCAGTGCTGTAGTGAAAGTGGTAGGGTTTTACATTTGTATCCAAAATCACTGCAGATGGTGACTGCAGCCATGAAATTAAAAGATGCTTACTCCTTGGAAGAAAAGTTATGATCAACCTAGATAGCATATTCAAAAGCAGAGACATTACTTTGCCGACTAAGGTCCATCTAGTCAAGGCTATGGTTTTTCCAGCAGTCATGTATGGATGTGAGAGTTGGACTGTGAAGAAGGCTGAGCGCCAAAGAATTGATGCATTTGAACTGTGGTGTTGGAGAAGACTCTTGAGAGTCCCTTGGACTGCAAGGAGATCCAACCAGTCCATTCTGAAGGAGATCAGCCCTGGGATTTCTTTGGAAGCAATGATGCTAAAGGTGAAATTCCAGTACTTTGGCCACCTCATGTGAAGAGTTGACTCATTGGAAAAGACTCTGATGCTGGGAGGGATTGGGGGCAGGAGGAGAAGGGGATGACAGAGGATGAGATGGCTGGATGGCATCACTGACTCAATGGACGCAAGTCTGAGTGAACTCCGGGAGTTGGTGATGGACAGGGAGGCCTGGCGTGCTGCAGTTCATGGGGTCACAAAGAGTCAGCCACGACTGAACGACTGAACTGAACTGAACTGAAACGTGTTAGTATTTCTGTAGGAAAGATTGCTGGAAGTGGACTTGCTATATATCTCATAACATCTAATTGATTGATAACAATCAGAGACTCATAGGGCTTCCCTGGTGGCTCAGACAGTAAAGAATCTGGCTGCAATGTGGGAGACCCAGGTTCAGTCCCTGGTAGGGCAGATCCCCTGGAGAAAGGACTGGCAACCCAGTCCGGTATTCTTGCCTGGAGAATTCCATGGACAGAGGAGCCTTGCAGGCTACAGTCTGTGGGGTTGCAAAGAGTTGGATACGACTGAGCGATTACCACTAAACAGACTCATAAGTTGGGAAGAATTCTGGGAGAACTCAGAGTTCATCACATGCTGCCAGGAAGGATGTTTTCTTTTTCACTGTGACTTTGAAAAGTTCAGAGAATGAGAAGCAATGCTCTTTGTCACAAATGCCTTGTAATCACTTGAAATCGACTGTGAAAGAAAAAGTAATAGTTATGATGCTCCGGCTGAGTGAGTTAGAAGTGAAAGACTGACTCCTCAGGTTTAAATACTTTGGTGAGCCTGGTCTGCATGCCAGTCAAGCATCGCAAGATACAGGATTATCAGAGTTATGTCAGTTGCAGATAGTTGGATCAATTAACATTCACATAGTAGGGTAGTTAGTGTCTTGTAATAGGAGGTTACTTCACTCAGTTTCTGAGACTGCTGGTCTATCCCTTAAGATGGCTCTCAGCCGACCCACTGTCTCTAAGCCTTGCCTCTATCCCTAGGAAGCAGGTGACCTATTGAGAGTCTAGCCAGACTACAACATGAACTTAAATCTGGTTCAACAGTGCATCACGCCTGAATGAATAGTTGGGCTGCCCTTCATTTTTGTCTCAAGGCTGTTTCCCTTGCAGAGAGACACGTGGCAGCTTCTTTACAAGCTGATTTAAAGAAAAGAAAAAAACATGATGTACTATGACAGAGTTTTGGGATCCTGATCATTTTAGGTAGCTCCCTTGATGCAGGTAGGATTTGTTTAAAATCTTTACAACACTGTGATGACCTCTATGGAAAAACTCTGTGTGTTATGAACTTGACTCCCAGAGTGGACATGTGCTTGACTGTCACAGCTTGTACATTGTTGCCACTCAGGGTGCACATGGAAGCATGTCTTCATTAGAAACAAGTGCAGCGTGAGAGGTAAAGACGACCATGTTAAACAGCCAGGAATTTTCACCTAATTGCACATTTGTACAACACTGCAAAAAGGATCAGGCAGCGTGGCTATGTTAGACATTTCGCTGCTCACCAAAGAGATTTGAAATGGACTTTTAATTATTATTGCCGATTTGCTATGGTTATATTCCTTAATATGGACATCTGATTAGGATTAATTTTCTTTAATTGATGGATAGAGCTCTTACACATGTAAGGTTCCATTTGTTGATACATATTGGCATATGTACTGTATTGTGGTATTGGCATATGCTATGTATTGTGACTTTTTGCTGGACTACAAATTACAGGCACCTTATCTGTTTTAGTTTTGAGGTCATTTTCCTTCCTTCACCTTTGTGTGGTTTTCCAGATTTGTTCATGGAGATAGAGCAGGGCTAAGTGACTATTAAACTCTTTCCTATATGCAGTAAAACTCATTAACATGGACCTCACTAAATTTGGAATTTATGATAATAAGGGCTTGAGTTAAAGTTTACTTTTGGATTGTCTCTGAACTAAAGCTTTGCTGAGCTAATAGTGTACATATAATCCCAGGGGGATGGCACTCCTACTTCAAAAGCAGCCTTTCCTAGCATGCTAGAGAAGAAGCTTTGCAGAAGAGGCAATAAGGTAGTGTGGAGATGGCCTAGTACAGAGATTGTGCCACATACTAGCTGTGTGACCTTGAACTTACTTAGCTTCTCTGAGTATCTTTTCCCTCATCTATAAAATGGAGACAGTTATCTAATTTGTGGGGTTGCTGTGAGGGTTAGATTTAATGTAAAGTGCCTGGTGTCCGGTATGTGCTTCATAAGTGGCAGATAATTATTACCAATCTAAAATAATTAGTGAGCTAATTTCACATACTTCTCATTTTTGTAAGTAATGCAGGGTTCCTTGGCACTAAGGCAGAGTTTTGTTAACCTAATCTGAGATATTGCTTTATTATTCTAATTGATTAAAGGAAAACCCCAGCAGATTGGTGTGGTGGTAAAGAACATGAGCTTTGGAGCCAGGCAAACTGAGGTGTGAAAGTAATTCTATCACTCATTAGCTATGTGGCCTTAGGCAAGTTACTTAATATCTCTCAGGTTTTGTTTTCTAATTTATAAAAATGGGATGGTAATGCCTGCTCCAGGACTTTCATAAGGACTTGGTGAGACAATGCTTATAAAGTGTTCAGCCAGTGATTTTCTTGTAGTAAACTCTCAAATACCAGCTGATATTGCTATTATCAGCTAAGATTGCTATTATGACGATTTTTTGGACAGTAGTTCTTATGTAGACTTTTCATTAATTCAGACTTACCTTTTTCAGTTCACTTAATTAATGAACTTCATTCGAGACAATCTCCATTCTAGATGAAATTTTCAAGTATGTAAGTAAAAAAAAGTTATGGAGAAGGAGAGTTGCTAATTATGTGGGGGTGAAAGCAAAAAAATAATATTTTAAAAGTGGGGGCATAAGGTCTCAAGTTAGATTTAAATTATGTCATAGTCACTTTTGTGCATAATCTTTGCATTCTTTGTAAAAGGTATTTTATATTAAAACTAAAACTTTACATAGACGTAGTAGAAAGTGTGGACTGGTGATCAGCTATCATTCATTGGTGAGAGAAGCAGTATGTCCTTGTTCAACTTTGTTTCCATCTTCTTTCTTTTCCTTTATGTTTCATAGGCTATGTGGATGAGAAATGTAAGCAGTATAATGTCCTGCAAGGAGACTCTAATCTATCCTCCCCTTAATGACAGGCTTACACAGTTTGTCAGAATCCATCATCTCAACAGATCAGACTGAATTACTTCAATGACTGGCAAACAGTACCACTTGTGGTGAAATGCAAGCAGCTAAGGGTGTGTGTGTGTGTGTGTGTGTGTGTGTGTGTATTAAGTGCTCTTCAATAGGAGAAATGTATTTTACTGAAAACTCTATCCATGCTATTTTTGTAGAGGCAAGCAGTGTTCATCTTCCTTGGGGAAAATAAAAGGATTATTTTTTTGGAGATTCTGAATGGTTACAATACAAAGTCACAACCTTGAATGAGTTTTAAAAATCAGGTATTTTTGTGCATCACATGTATGCACAATGGAACCTTGTAATAAAAGCTGGAGGGGATAGAACCAATAATACTCTTGGGGCTACATGCCTTTCACTTTCCAGGGCTGCTCAGTTTAAGCAGATACTTTTAGATAAGGAAAGTCAGTTCATTAAATTGACAACCAATGGTTTAACATATAAAAATTTTCACAATAATAAATTCACAAGTCAGAAAGAAAATCTTTTGTCAGACCACGTTTTCTAAGTTTGGGCCAGAAAATGCGATTGCTCTAATGTACTCCCTGTTGATTAATTGCATTATTTCAGATATTTACTAGAAGTACCTAATGGTTGGTTGTTAAGCTATGGCATTATTTGTCTAGATAGCAAGAGGAACAGTAGTAATAACTAATTTTTATTGAATGATTGCTGTATACAGACACTGCTAGAAGCTGGGGATATAGCAGGAAGCAAAAAAAAAAAAAAAAAGACACAGCCTTATGTTGTTAACAGAAACCTATGAAGTATGTATAGATAAATAAACAAGTTCATGCCATGCTGTGCTCAGTCATGTCCTGACTCTTTGCGACCCAATGGACTGTAGCCCACCAGGTTCCTCTGTCCATGGGGATTCTCTAGGCAAGAATACTGGAGTGGGTTGCCATGCCCTCCTCCAGGGGATCTTCCCAACCCACGGATCCAACCAGGGTCTCCTGCATTGCAGGCAGATTCTTTACCAGCTGAGCTACCAGGGAAGCTCAAACAAGTTAACAGAGTGTATATAATTTGTCCAAAGGTGGATAGCTAGTAAGTGGCAGAGCTTGAATTACGGTGCTGACTTTGTTGCAGCGGTCTAACCTGTGCTCCACTATGCAGTGACTTAAACAAGCTGGAAGGAGCTCCTTGACACAGTAGGGGAGCCATTTCAGCCATATCAGCTGTGGACTGCTTATGCATAGGCTGTTGAACAAGGCAGAAGTAAAACTTCTCTCTTACTATTATGCTTTCCCTCGGCGTGAGCCTCATTCATATGTCTGAAGTTTGCTTTAAAAGCGTTCCTTAGATGTTGCACCCCTAACTTCTACTCATATCCTACTAGCCATACCTAACTGCCAAGAAGGCTTGAAAATATAATCTTTATGGTCACGTACATCTGAAAACTCAGAGGTTCTATTAATAAAGGGAAAAAGGGGAGAATGGATATTACAGGACAAATTGACAATCTCTGTATCATATGATAATTGAGAGCATTGTTTCAGACTTGGACAAGTGACCAATGATCTCATGACTTTGCATCCATTTTCCATTTCTTTCCAAGTAGTATATCAAGGTGGTATGTGCATATATATATATATATATATATATATATATATATGTATATATGAGTATATATGTATATAATGTGCATGATATATTTAAATGTTCAAAATACGTGAGATATCATGAATATTACATGATTCTACATGATTCTAGTCATCATCTGTAAGTATTAATTCAAAATTTCACAATAGAACAAGGCCACTTGCTTTAATTTTTGGCAGAAAGCCTTGCAAAACCCTCAGAATTTGTCTTGCCTGCATTCTTACTCTCACAAAGATCCCACACGCAGAGATCTATGTTGTAAGATGTGTACTTGTAGAGAAATGGCTTTATAGAAATAAAATTACCTTAAGCTTTTGAGTGAGGCAGGTATTTCATACATAAATCATAAACAACTGTGACCCAGAACTTCAAGGTTTCAAAATTCCTGGTCTCTTCTGATAAAGTTTAGATATTTACTATAGAAAAATCAATTAATGAATATTTATTCAGTATATACTGTGTTTAGCAGTTATGTGAAATGGACCCACAGACTTTTATCCGGGTATCTCCTGGGGCTACAGGTAGTGGGAGGAGATAACAATAGGTTAGACCTTCAGTACATACACAGATCTTACTTGTTAGCTGGGTGCTGCCCTACCATCTGCCGTCACCTCTCTCCCAAAACTACTGCAGTTTCTGACACACTCAGCTATCCATGTGGAGCTGCCTGGAAATATTGTGTCTTGCACACAGGATAGTCCTCATTGGTCCCTTTCTCCTAGTGGCTAGATGAGGCAGAAGGAAAAAAAGAAAGGGACAGTTTAAGTTCAGTTCAGTTCAGTTGCTCAGTTGTGTCCGACTCTTTGCAACCCCATGAATCTCAGCACACCAGGCCTCCCTGTCCATCACCAACTCCCGGAGTTCACTCAGACTTGCGTCCATTGAGTCAGTGATGCCATCCAGCCATCTCATCCTCTGTCGTCCCCTTCTCCTCCTGCCCCCAATCCCTTCCAGCATCAGAGTCTTTTCCAATGAGTCAACTCTTCCTCATGAGGTGGCCAAAGTACTGGAGTTTCACCTTTAGCATCATTCCTTCCAAAGAAATCCCAGGGCTGATCTCCTTCAGAATGGACTGGTTGGATCTCCTTGCAGTCCAAGGGACTCTCAAGAGTCTTCTCCAACACCACAGTTCAAAAGCATCAATTCTTCGGCCCTCAGCCTTCTTCACAGTCCAACTCTCACATCCATACATGACCATTGGAGAAACCATAGCCTTGAATAGACAGACCAATATGCTATCTAGGTTGGTCATAACTTTTCTTCCAAGGAGTAAGCGTCTTTTAATTTCACAGCTGCAGTCACCATCTGCAGTGATTTTGGAGCCCCCCAAAATAAAGTCTGACACTGTTTCTACTGTTTCCCCATCTATTTCCCATGAAGTGATGGGACCAGATGCCATGATCTTCGTTTTCTGAATGTTGAGCTTTAAGCCACCTTTTTCACTCTCCTCTTTCACTTTCATCAAGAGGCTTTTTAGTTCCTCTTCAGTTTCTGCCATAAGGGTGGTGTCATCTGCATATCTGATGTGATTGATATTTCTCCCGGCAATCTCGATTCCAGCTTGTACTTCTCATGATATACTCTGCGTATAAGTTAAATAAGCAGGGTGACAATATATAGCCTTGACATACTCTTTTTCCTATTTGGAACCAGTCTGTTGTTCCATATCCAGTTCTAACTGTTGCTTTCTGACTTGCATATAGGTTTCTCAAGAGGCAGGTTAGGTGGTCTGGTATTCCCGTCTCTTTCAGAATTTTCCACAGTTTATTGTGATACACACAGTCCAAGGCTTTGGCATAGTCAATAAAGCAGAAATAGATGTTTTTTCTGGAACTCTCTTGCTTTTTCCATGATCCAGCGGATGTTGGCAATTTGATCTCTGGTTCTTCTGCCTTTTCTATAACCAGCTTAATAATAATTAGAACTGGTCTAGGTGTTATCTAGGTGGGTGGTGGTGGTAGTTGGCTGAAGTGACCTGTTTTGCCTCACCGGCCACATGGAAGTAGAGAGAAGCAGTCCAGAGTGAGTCCTAAAAGGTAACTGCAAAGAAACCACAGAAGCCTGCAGGTTAGAACTTTGTGTTCTTCTCAATATAGCAAAAGCTCCACCCCCTTTTAAGTTTAGTTGAACCTAGTAACTTGAGTCAGTTACCTTGTCTCTTTCCCTCCTTGGCTGTGGGGCTGGGAAGTGGACTAGGGGTAAAAGAGATGGAAGTAGAGCTTTGCTCTCCTGTGAGAAGGTCACCGTCAAGTACTTTGGAGGCTCCATCACAACTCTTAAGACACAGCCTTTATCCCAGTTCTCAAAGACTGACATTCTGGGAAGCTAATGTATATAAAACATGTAGTGAAAACCAAGCACTTAAACTGTGTGATATTGATCATTCCAGAGGAATCCAGATAAGGGATAAGTCAATGTGGATTTGTTTCTTGGGGAAGGCTTCTTAGATCATGTCACTAGTGAGAGGATGAAAGGAGCTAATTAGGAAGGAAGAAAAGAAGGGGCGAACAAAGACTCAGAATGAGCTTAGAGGTCAGTAGACTTGTATGTCTGAATCACAGACTTCATGTTGGAGACTAGGAAATGAAATGAAATAGGAAAGTGGAATACTTCAAAAATCAGGCAGGGGTAATCATGTAAGGTTTTTTTCCCTTTCTTTTTTTAAAACTGTCAACCTCATTTTTAATGGAATGAAGTGAGGATAAATTGGTAAGTGATGAATGAATAAAAAATGAATATTGTAAAGACATTTTAGTGTTAGAATTTGTGTAGGCTAGGAAAAGGGGGTTCCTATGCAGGACCTCAGTAACACAGGTTGCCGGAAAGCAGGAGGAAGTGAAGACGAGGTGTGTGAGGGTCTGCGAGCCTGGCTTCATTAGGGTTAGCTAGCAGATCAGTCCTCAGAGACCAGGAGGATGTGATGGTCTTGGGATGGTTTCAGGGAAGATGCTGGATCTGTGGAAAGCCAATTCAGCAGGAGATTTGGGCAACTAGAGGGTAGATAGCAGGTGAGATAACAGAGTCAGGAATGGTGGTATCATAGCAGTGGGCAGTCTATTCACAGCTGAACCCCGGCCAGCACCGGGAGTCCTGCAGTAGAATCTGGGGAAAGTTGTATCAGGGTCTCCATCAAGTAGATTTTGGGTTCTGGGAAAGGCACAAGGCCTTGCTGGAAATGGGAAAGCTAGGGCAGAAGCAGTTCAGAAGATTGGGCCGGTGTGTCTGGGGTTGGTAGGGAGACCAAAGGAAAAATGATGGTTAAGCCGTTTAGCGTGAACTCAGTGCAATTCAGCACATTTGTGGCCACGGAGGACCGAGTTGCTTCTCTTTTGCCTTCCTGTTGATGGACTGAAGGTCATAGCTATGCTAAACCTCTTTTTTTTTTTTACTTTTTATTTTGTATTAGGGTATATCTGATTAACAATGCTGTGAGAGTTTCAGGTGAACACCGAAGGGACTCAGCCATGCATACACATGTATCCATTCTCCAAACTCCCCTCCCATCCAGGCTGCCACATGATATTGAGCAGCGGTCCCTGGGCTGTAAAGTAGGTCTTTATTGGTCACCCATTTCAGATGTTACGCTAAACCTCCTAGGAGGAGATTCCAGGGCCCCAACTCAGGGGTCTTGGGATGAATGGCTGAAGAGGAGGCCCAGCGGAAGTAGCATCACTTAGAAGGAGTTGAGACATCAGCAGAGGAGACAGAGGCACAGCCAGGAGGTTGTCATAGTCCAGGCAGAGGAGAATAGGCCTATCAAAGCAGGGGAATTTTAGTAGCAATTCAGAAGAAAAGGGGTCTGCAAAAGACATTTCAGATTAAGAAGTAACAGGCTTCAGTGACAAGTTTGATGTAATAGAGAAGGGAGGACCTGAAGTGACTCTTGGTGGGTTTTAAATGCTCATGTAGTATGACATTTTTGTGCATGAGCTGAAGTGTGTTTTAAACACATGTGCAATTACTTTTGGCCAATTTTTAGAAACCCAAATAAATAAATTAGTTAACAAATTGCATGTGTTAAGGCTAAGCTTACTTGCGTGTTGGTCGGCTTTCTATCCCACTGCAGTGGGACGTCTCCGAGAGACAGTCACGCTTGAGCATGTAAATGAGTAAACATTTCTTGCAAAGATGTCTTTCTTTTCGGGTGTAAGATTGTGTTGCTCATATACGTGCATAGATATGACTGAAAAGCCTAAGGCGGGACCTGCCTGCATCCTCCCAGGCTGTTTTCACGGGGCCTCTGCCGTAGAGCTGACCTTGACGTGTGCATGCGTCCTGCTTCTACGCACCTGGTTAGTTCAGAGGTTTGCTGAAGAAAGTGTGTTCCTGCCTGCCCACACTGCTTCACAACGGGCTTCTCTTTGTATAACTGTTGTGTCCCAGCCAGACACTTTGGTGCTTCTCGTGGGACACAGGTGGGAACACATTGTTCACGGAGAGGTAGGGCTCTGAACCTCAGGAGAGGTTTTATTGCCATTTATCAAAGCAAAGAAAAACACACAGAATCTTTACCTGGGTAGGGAACATTTGTTTTCAAAATGCACAAACGTGGTATTTCTGATTTTATTAGGCTTGGATCTGCACCTGGGGGTGGCATGGATTTCAAAGTCATTATTTAAGGTAAGGAAATAAAACTTTAAGCAACATTATCACCCTGAAAGATCCTGGCTGTGTTTTTGAAATGTTGAGCTAAGTAATTTTAGCAATCAGCAGAAGACCAACCATTGTACTTCTGAAAAGTTGTTCTTTGAAAGGCTTAGATTAATAATTTGTTTCCATTTTGTTCACAGGTGTGCCGTCTGTAGGGTGGAGGTGGACCGAAGACCTGCCTCACCGGATACTGGCTTCAAATCACCTTTCATATTTTCTTGTTGGGAAGACAACTGTTGGAGAGTCTTCTTGTTATCATCAGCAAAAAATGGAAACAGATCAAGACATTAAAAATGCCACAGTGGCCAGCAGTTAATGATGCCAGAGTAATGCAAGCTTTGGCAAAGGAATTTTTCAAGACCGTGCGCTTCTCCAGCCAGGAATCAGGAAAGGCTGAACTATCCTTTTCGTCTCAGCTGTTTCTTATATCAATGCAACCCCTCCAAATTAAAGTGAATTGAGACATTCATTGCCTTTTCAACTTAATTGAGTGCTTACTATGTGTGAATCACTGTACAGAATAGGGGAGGGAAAATGAGGGAGGCAAATAAGGTGTGGTCCCTACCTTGAATGTATTTACAAGAGACAGTTGTTTTGTGGGGGGGGGGGGGGTGTTTCTGCTCCTAAGTGTGTCCCTAAAATAGGAAGCAATATTGGAGTGGGTAGCCTTTCCCTTCTCCAGGGTATCTTCCCAACCCAGGTCTCCCACATTGAAGGCGGATTCTTTACCAGCTGAGCCACAAGGGAAGCCCTAAATTTCTTTAATACAAAACAAAACTCTTAATGTGGGTAACTCAGGGCATCTTAATTCCATTTTTTTGGTCTTCTGATAGTTAGGACCCAATTTATTGATTTAATATACATTCAGTAGGCTTTAGAAGTATTAATACATTATAGTTGGAGTAAATTTGAATAAATCCTTCCCCTCTTAGATGTAGACTGTATATTGGAGAAATATATTGTGTTCATACATTTCTTGGGGAGCTGGGAGGTGAATTATACCTGTTGTCTCTATAGGCCTCTGCCTCCCATGCCCTCAGGGCCTGCCATTCTGAGTGAGTTATTAGCACAGAGAAGGGAAAGGTTTGGCTTAAACTTGTGGGTGCTGCTCATGGACCCAAGACAGGGCAAGGAATGTGCAAAGGCTCTGTGTAAGAATTCGGCCATTTCAGTATTCATTGCGTTGTTGTCTGTATTCCATGAGTTGGATGACTATATAATTTTCCCAAAATGTTATTTCTGATCTGGGAATAAGTCGTGATTTTTCCAGTGTTAAGATGCTAATATGACTGTAGACACAAATAGTGTCTGTGACACATTGTAGTATTTATGAGCCAACAATAGACATGTCTTTGTCTTGAGTAATGTCCACATCTGAATTGAAAATGTGCCAGCTTTTTTTTTCTTTAACATCATCAACAGACTTCTTAATTAAGCTGCCAATACGTGCCATCAATAGCATTGTGTGCTGTGTGTCAAATGAATTGTGTAAGTGCTGTTTCTCTCTTATTTAATAAACAGTGTTGTTCCCTATAAAATGGATTTAAAGTGTTCTTTTAATGGAGCATTATATCAGTCCCTAAAAAATTTGATGAAAATTCTCAAATCATTCTTTTTTATTTAATTTCTAAACACTGTTATTCGGCTCCTGAGTAAGGAATAAACCTAATCTGACCAATGACTTTAATTATATGGTTCATCCTTAATACAATGTATTGTCATACCCGTAAACTCCTGATGGTGATACTGGATATTTGATGTGTCACTTTCAGTTTGTGTAAACTAACTTCCAGGAAGTCTGAGTTGTGAACTTGTATGGTACTAGACTGTAGATGTTTATTTACTGTTCTGAGAGATCTAGAGGGACTACCTGTGTATTCCTTGTGCCTAGGACAGTGCCTGGTACATAGATACATGTTCAGCGAATATATGGTGATTAAGGCATATAAAACCTTTTTTTCACCTATGAGTTGTAAAGCTGTGTAAAGGACAGAGGGGTCTTGCTAACAGAGTATGCACCTCTGTTGGTTTGTAGTTTACAGTCAGTGTACTTAGAATGAGTCCAAATTAGCTGGATACTTTGTTTATCATCCAGTCCATTGGTCTCTTAACTGGTGGCTAGGGTTCACCAGTCCAGCCCTGTCATTGGTACCAACCTCCTCTCTGCGTCCCCTGACCCTTGCCCCCCTCTGCACTGGGGGCATGGGGATGGGGGTGGGCAGGGCTGTTTTGCTTCTCCTCTGGCTTGTCCACCAGTGGGAGAGCAATCACTCTGTTCACTGGGTCCTTGTGGTGTGCCAGGGGCTGAGCTCGGTGCTTTCACGTATCCTCTTACTCAATTATCTCATTTAAACCACACAAGGACCACTTGAAGTGAACATTATCCATTGCAGAGACATGCATCTTAAGTCATGAGATCTAAATCCAGATCTCTTAGATTGCAGAGCCTGAACTATTAACCCCTACTCTGCTGCATCCCAGGGGAAAATCCCGCTGCCTGGGCGTAGGGGAGGGGGTCACTTCAGATCTGGTTATAGTCCTAGATTCACTGCATTCAGTATTCCTCAACAGCAAACTGTCTAACAGATAAAACCCAGCGAATCACAGTTGTTTGGAGAATGGGGGAGGGCAGAGCAACTGGCAGAAATGGAAGTTGGAAACAAACCAATTTGAGTCAAACCTTTAGCCTTTGCCTCATAATCCTTTTTCCTTGGTAAACTTTCTTTTCTTGTTTTTTTTTTTTCTTTTTTTCTCTTTTTTTAACGTAGCCTGACACCATGTGATAAATCAAAGCCTGACTTAATTGACCCAGAATTGATCCCCATATGTCTTTTGGGGGAGCATGTTTTAAGTCTGGTTGTTGATGCTGAGAAATAATTGCCACCCTAGAAAGGTAATTACATATGCCATTGTTTATATACATAATAGGCTCTGAATGCACGTTCTGCGCAGAGGGGAAGAGAACCCAGCTTGCACATTAGGGGTGTGCGCTCTGAATTGTGTCAGAATGCCACAAATAGCATTTGAACTGCTGCCGATTACTGTTGATTTCCCTGGTGTGTGTGTGTGTGTGTGTGAGAGAGAGAGAGAGAGAGAGAGAGAGAGAGAAGGAGAGTTCAGGAGTGAGGAAGGGGACTGTTGGTGGAAGGCTGCAACATCTTCTGGATCTGATTCATTTACCTTGGTCTGCTTAAAAGGACTTTTCTTCCTGCTTGGCATATGCTTATTAATGAGTTCTCATATTTCTTTTCATCAAGGGCTGTTTACTTTGTGGAAATACAAAGTGAGAGTCTTTCCCCACAACATCCTCCTAAATGCCCTGGTTTTGACCACCACTTTAAGTACACCAAGTGGTCAGCTAAAATAGTAGCCAGTGCCTTTCCTCTCACTGTGCTTTCTGGTAAAACATAAATGGGACTTAAACCACAAATGACCAATTAAAGCACTTCATGCCTTTCCCTTTAGCCATGAGATGGTAGTTATCCGAAGTAAATACAACAAACAGGCTATTTTGTGGTATCTAAGCCTAGGAGTATATATATATGTATATATATATGTGTATATATATATATATATATATTTTTAATCAAAGCCTGAAAAAGCGAAATGTCATGCCTTTTTGTAGTGCTGCACAATGAAAGAAATACATATGTATTCCAGTATGGACCTGGGCATTTTCTGAAGCTGAAGCTTCATCCTGGGCCATTCTCTGCCAGAGTGTCCAGCAAATTGCATGCCCTGCTTGTTAGGGCTTGACAACAGTGTTTGTGCCTCACAAAGGCCTCCGCAGCACTGGGCAGCAGTGGAATGTCAGAATGAGCACACTTCACACACAGATGTGCAACCATAATAGCCCGTAAGGAGATGCATGTGGCAGGGAGCGCAGGGTGGGGGCGGGTGGTGGAGGGGTGTGCGGTGTGAGTATGTGGGTGGGGAGCCGGGGGAGGGGGAGGCCAACAGTTAGCAGTAGGGATGTGGCCCCACTGACCACATTTAATCAGCCCTCTGTAAACAATCCAACGTTTTCATTGTTCTCTAAAAACTAATAAAGAGAAACAAGCACTTTTCATTCATCTTGAAGTAATTTTCTGTCAGGTTGGAGCCCCTTGTGGCCTCCAGCTTGTGCAATGCTAGCTGTGTGATACAACAACTATTGCAATTTATTTTACAAACTCTGGTCATTCACATGTCAGTTAGTGTTCACCAAGCCGGCATCTGAAATTGTGCAGTTAACGAGTTTTACAACATTTCTATCAAGAGAAACTGTTTAGCATAACTGACTCTTAAGGAGTTATTATACCTCTAAAAATCCATTTTAAGGGGCATTATTTAAATAAAATAGAAAAACGGTTCACTGCCTTTTAAAGGGGCTACAAAAAAAGTCCATCAGCTCCAGTGCAGTAATCCTCAGCTTAAAGCACTCTTGAGAGCACTTCTGGGAATTGTCAGCATAATGAAATGTTTTGTGAAATGTCCAGATAGATTCCTCTACTCAACAATTTTACGGCACCATATTTATTTTCCTTCCAGTTTTTAAAGAAGTAAATTACTTTTTGAGAGGATGACTCTATGTTGTATAGATTAACTGAGCACATTATTACCCAGGTTGTAGCAAAAGAGATGGTTCCGTTTGCAGTGTCATCTATGTGCATCTTCAGACAGGGGCAAAGAAAGAGAAAAGCGGCTTTCCCCCCATTAGTGCTTTTAGCTACAATAGAGCTAATAGAGTTTTGCATTTTCCCCATGCCACATTTTTTCAGACTTTTAAACAACTTTGGTATGTGGTGGCATCTGTAATTGCATTCTTTAAACTTTACAAAATAGACTTTTCTTATCCTAAATGAATGCAGGAAAACCCATGCCCATGGACACTGGCATGTGTATAATGATACATATCATTTTAATCTGGCCCCCTTCAATAGGAGATGCTTGAACATTTTGCTTAAAGGATAGAGTCCTCACATTCACTAAGACGGCCGATGACCCCAAACCAATTAATAGCTAGAGTCCATAATGGAGCACTAGATGGCTTAGCAGCAAGTTCATTTAGTGTATTATATTACCTACTGGGAGTAGGAGCCACCACTTGTAATGTCAATGGCTTAATAGTTCCTTCTAGGATGACCAAGACCAGGAGAAAAATTATGTTCTGCTGTAACAAGAGATATTTCATATCTTCAGGAGGTGTAACTGTAACATGGCACATTTTCATTTTGCCACAAACGGTCCCATAATTCCTTAGACTGATGTTTGCGCACACAACTTTAATTTTCTGAGGGAGATGGGCAGGTGTTCTTTGCCTGTTAGCTGTATCTGCTCATAAGAAGCACACTAACATCCATGAACCAAATACAATTTGACATAATTTATGCCTTTATTACCTCCTACAGAATGATATTATTTCATGCTGGCACATTAATGTTTCCAGCATGTTAGTTTTATTCCTGGAAATTTTACCTTCTGAAGTTCAAATATTGAGGCATGAGTTTAAAATTTTTCTCAGTGCCTTAGATTTGGGGAAAACGCAACTTACTGAAAATGCAACTTAAAAAAATTTTTTTTGATATTTGGTGGCACTGCACAGATGATGTTCCATTAATGGGCAAAAATCATATCTGAAAACTCTCACCTTTTCTTGGCCAAATAGCTTCTTTTCATTCTGTTTCCATTTTTGCAAACAGTATTTCATCAGCTTTGCTGCTAGTTATTCCCCTGGTGGGCTGCCATCTGTGGGGTCGCACAGAGTCGGACACGACTGAAGCGACTTAGCAGCAGCAGCAGCAGCAGCAGCAGCAGCAGCAGCAGCAGCAGCATTCCCCTAGTGGTGGGCACTAGGGGAACAAGTAGGAGTTGTTGATCAAAAAATGTTTAAGTGTTGGCGGATACATGTTGATATATGGCAAAACCAATACAATATTATAAAGTAATTAAACTCCAATTAAAGTAAATTTGTATTTAAAAATAAAATGTTTAAGTGATTGCAACTTGAATCTATTTGGTGAAGTACTGAGATGTGTCTTAATCTTCAGAATCAGGGCAGAGGGAGTGTGTAAACTTCTCACTGCTGCCATCACACATTGTCACAAATAAAATAGCACACGCTTATTATCTCGCAGTTCAATAGGTCAGCGGTCTCCCTGGGCTAAAATCACTTGCTGACAGAGCTGCATTGCTTCTGGAGTCTCTAGGGGCGACTCTCTGTCTTTGCCTTTCCTAGCTTCCAGAGACAGCCTGCCTTCCTTGGCTTGTGGCCTCTTCCTCCGTTTTTTTAAGACTAGCAATGCTGAGTCAAATTCTCATGTCGCATCTGTCCAATTGCATTCCATTGTCACATCTCTCTCTCTCTCACCGCAGCCAGAAAAATGTCCTCTCTCTTCCTTTGAGGACTCATGTGATTAGATTGGACCCCCCCTGGGTAATCCAGGATGGATGCTCTTCCCACCTCAAGACCCATACCCTAGGTGGCATCTGCAACATCTCTTCTGCCACACAGGTATCATAGTCACAGGTTCTGGAGAAAAGGACCTAGAAATTCTTGAAGAGGGAGCAGGGCAGTAGTCCGCTTACCACTTGAAGTTTCGGAATTCTTTCTCATATTAATATTTGAAAGGTTAATAGCAATCACCAGCCTAGTAGCCTCTAAGCAATAAAAATCATGCACAGAAATAAAGTTTTTGATTATGCATTTCAATATATACACATTTCCTTCTAAACTATAATATTATCTATATTAATAGTGTATATACTAGTAGTAAATCTTCCATTTCTTTTTAATATATATATAGATATAGATAAATAAAAGCAGATCCTCTAATGGTTTCTTTGTACTCCAGTGCATCAATTTGTGTGCCCCTTACACATAACACTTAATTTTGGAAAAGAAAGGAAAAGGGTGAAGTTTTGATTAGCTTGTAAAAATGTAGTTCTTGACTCTTTCAGACATGTAAGGCTTCAATGTAAGGAAGAGACAGCAGAGACCTTTATGGGAGCCTCTAATGGTGTTTCAAAGTGAGAAACAAAGTTATTTGTTTTGCTTATGTGCCTAAAACTGTCCTGAAAGTTAAGAGATGCACATTATAGAATTATGAGACAAATGCCATCTTATGAAAGACTAGGAAGAGGTTGTTTACCAGAAATCTCCAAAACATGAGTTAGTCACTTGTTTAGAATAGGGCCAGATCTCATCAGAAGAGCTAGTCATGTCAGTGCCCTTGAGAATCTCAAGAAGCCAATCGTTCAATGACTGCTCTGGACACCCATGCTGCTAAGCTGCTAAGTCGCTTCAGTCATGTCCGACTCTGTGTGACCCCATAGCAAGGTCTGTATGAAACTGGGCTGGGGAAAAAGGTGATTCTGTTAAGTTCACTTTAAGTCATATTTTCAACTTTGAAAAACATCTTTATTACACACCAGCCACATTTGATTTCCATGGCACTTAGGTTTATTTCAGTGTAGGAAAACCAGATATTGTAACACACGCCAACGATTTAAGTCCCGTTGTGTTATTTTCTGAGATGTTTTCAGAACAGTCAGCCTAGAAAACGGGATATGGCTAAGACATGCTGACACACCTCTGAAATAAAAAAGAGCTTCTGCTGGCGAAAGAAAGCAGGTTGCCACAAAAATGTACATCAATTAGGAAACAAGTCAACGAGTGTTTGCCAAGTGCCATAAGTGTCCTGGAGGCAGTCTGGGCAGTATATTTTTATTTGACTTGCCCCAGGCCACTTCCATTCTCTTCCTGAAAGATGGACAGGTAGTCTCCTTAAATCCTTCGCTGTTGGTTTCTATCAGTGGTCTCAAAGTGTAACTGCTAACGTATCAGTGATTACTGTACAAAGAAGTTAACCATTACAGCTGAATTTCCCCACTGAAACCCAATCCAGGGATTAGCAACAATAGGGAATCTGTTTTATTTGCATTTAATTTGTACCTTCACACTATTATCACCAATGTTTTAGTTTCAGGAAATGTGGTCTCAGGCTATTATAACCACATTTCATGCTGCTGTTGCACTGTTATTTGATCTCTATGGTTGGAAATGACTTACTGAAAAAAATAAAGCTAGCATACTTTATTTTAATTATACCAGTGCAGTGTCTAAATAAAAAATGTACTTTATATTTAATGTGGAGCACAGATTAACAGTTTTATGGGACATAAAATCTATCTATATCATTTTCTATTTACACATCAGTTATATATCTTTCTCTCAGCAAAACAAATGCCTATGGTGTGAAAACGAGGAAGGCAAGCATCGAAGTTACAATCACATGGGCAGTAAATAACATCTTAATTGGTCTGGAATGCCGGAGTTTGATTTTTTTTTTTCCGCCTGGCTTTTATTTATTGATCTCTATAGCTTATTTATCTTCCCAGTGATTTGTACAAGTCTATCTTCTTTCCTCAATAAACCAATCTATGGTGGCTTTATATTGCAAATCCCATCTGGGGAAATAGTCTAGTGAGGGAAGTACACTTGCTCCTGGAAAAGCCATTATTTAAAAGCTTTTGTAGAGGTAAGGGTAACGGCTCAGTTTTTACACTTTGTCTTCTGGAAAAAAGAAGGAAAGAAGAAGTGCAGCTATTACAAAGTTGCCACCCAATATATGTTTCGACAATTCTTTTTACTCTCCGCTTGTTTGGCAGCACTGGGGAAACAAAGAAGGATTTAGTGTACATGGGGACATGTCTTCTAAATTTTCCTCTGCACGATTTAGATCCTAGTGAGGGTAGCAAACAGGAATGGATTGTGTATGTCTCATACATCACATGTAAACCCTGGATTTTCTTCTGTATGCATTTCTACAGCTCTGTTCCTAATACCTTTTTTTAAAATAGCACTTTAGGATAAACTACACTTCAAATGACACATTATGCTCCATAGTGCAGTTGAGAACTGGCAAATGTAGCCCTTCTCAGGAAAGCTGGTTGGCAAAAACTCCACCGCTTTTCCTAGCATATAGATATCCAAAGCTGAAGCTAACCCTGGAAAATTAGTGATTCTTCCCCCCCTCCTAAATCAGTGATTCCCTTGTTCATCAAATCAGCACTTCCAGCATTCGTAGTGATTCTGTTTGGTTGTCTTGATCTCACAGAATATTAGAAGAGTGCTCTGAAAGATTTCCTCTGTCGATAGCTGAGGGAAAAACAAGTTTACAGATGGCAATGCTATACTTATGCTAGGCAAGTGATGCTTTGCAAAGTGATTCTATAAACATATTCCAAAGAGGAGACTCTGATATCCCATCATCACCCTAATATAACCTTAAGTGCCTTTAAATGAGCTAATGAAAATGTGGGGCAGGTCTTTTAGAGAATGCATTTGCATTTGCCATAATTAGTGGCAGGCAGATCTCACTACATCCAGGGGGAATCTCCAGACAACTGCTTGGGCGACTATTAGTGCTTAATTTCTGAATGTCAAACCCTGCACATCTTAATTTCTAGAGAATAAGCTCAATTGAACTTGCTCCCCAGTTATGCAAAAACTGCTCAGATAAAACCAAGTGGACACCAATGTAATGAATGTGGTTATTAAATTGTTTCAATTGAAAGAACCCTATTCTTACACCATCATAATGGGAACAATTTATCCCCACTGATCGGCCTGTCTCTCTCTTTCTCTCTCTCTCTTTTTCTGAGCTCTCTTTGATCTTGAAGCATATTGCGGTGGTGTGTCCTATTGAAAAGCGAAACTGGGGCAATTTTAATGCTTTTGTACCTTACCAGTGCTCTATTTTTTCGCTGTTTAAAAATAGCTGTTAATTATAAGTGCAGTTTAAATGTCTCAAGTGACCCAGAAATGCAGGTTGGAATGAGACAGATTGTGTGTCTCATATGAAACAGATGTATTTTCACAGAGCATTCTGAATTCAGTCTTCCCTCCGTATCCTCCTCTTGAGTTATTTCAATCAGGTATTGAGCTGGTCTAGTACTGTGCTACGCAATCCCACACATTTGAACAGGGTGAAAGAAAAGCGGATCTCTTTTTTGTGCATGTGTGTGTGTGCCACAAAGAAAAGCCTCTTTGGTAAATCAGTCCCTCCTCTGTGAGTGAATATGTGAGGCTGGTGTTAGGTCAGGGGACAAGGGCCACTTTCCTGGCCAGGAAGACCACATGACTTTCTACAGCTCTCCTCCAACTGTCTCTTGGGTCATGGGCTTTGAGTTTAAAGAACACTGCTGGAGCGATAAACAGGACCTCAACTGAGGTCCTTCTTCAGCTTGATTCGATAGTATGATTCAAGTGTATGTCACTAAGTCATGTCTGACTATTTGCAACCCCATAGATTGTAGCTCACCAGGCTTCTCTGTCCATGGGATTCTCTAGGCAAGAATACTGGAGTGGGTATCCATTGCCTTCTCCAGGGGGTCTTCCTGACCCAGGGATCGAACGCAGGTCTCCTGCATTGCAGGCAGAATCTTTACTCTCTGAGCCACCAGGGAAGCCCCAGTTCAAAAGTGCCTGAGGACAAATTAATCTCCTACTAGACTGCAAGATCTCTGATTCTTCACTGGTTTCAGAAACTTGTGTTTTTAGTTCCTTGCTAACTTGTAACCATCCTGGAGATGGTTATCCTGCTGGTGATGTTTGGGGGACCAAGGCTTTAATAAGTCATGCATTAACTCAGTCAAATCACATTATTCACTTATTCTGCTATGGCCTGAACAAATCTGGTACTCACCTAATTATATGTGCTTATATACTGCAGGTTCGAAGGCGCTCCTCCTATCTAGTGCTGTTCCGAGAAATGGTTTCAAAATTGAATTTAAAACGGACTGCATTCCAGTGGTTTAATGATCTTTTCCAGGTTTCTTAAGATCTTTGGTAAACATCCCAAAGCCACCTGGATCTGAACATTTGCACTGTAAAGGAATTCGAGACTCGTCGCCCTTCCTCCACTTGGATTCAGATCTGTGATCCAGTCTCCCTCACTATCTGGATGAGAGCATGTCTCAGTGAGGGGAGGGCAGTTTATATGCATTGTCTGCCTACCTGCTTATAATTAGAAATGCCCAACAGAGGAGCTCTTCATTGCTATATAGCAATGGTATTGAACAGTTATGAAGGGGGCTCAGGGACTGACTTTTTAAAAGTTCTTTCTAGAAAATGTGTAGATATTTTCATCAAATTCTAAATGCAGGTACTGATTTGAACATTTTTTCACAGCTAATTTTTCATCAGTAGTTTTAACTTGATTGCTTTGATTCTAATGTAGTCATTCTGATTCTAGTTGCTCTAATTGTCCAATAAGATTTCTATAATTTAGTGTTTATAATCTTACAAGTGATAGTCTACTTGGGTTACCATTTCATGACAAGCTGATGGTTTATTTTCAGGAAAAGGAGAAGGTTTGGCCTCAGGCAAGTTTAAATGAATTTATAGGATAGAATTGGAGCTCAAAACAAATTCAGAAAAAATATTCTTTAAATCCGTATCTTAAAAAAAGATTCGACTCACTGAGCTACATTTATATTGCTGTTGGAAGAAGATGATAACACATTTAGAGACAATACAAATTGTATATTTCTAAGTAGAGTAACTCTGAAAGTAGAACTGTTGGGAAAGGCATTCTCCTGTGGACCTCATTCATCCTCATAAGAGCGACCTTGGGCCTGGAAACTTCCTTCCCAAGAGAGATGAAATCCTTGCAGCCTGTGCTGGACTGGCCACTTCGTAGGGCACATCTCTTCCTGTTTCACACTCAGTGTGTGCTCCCTTGTTCTGCTCAAGCATGTGTGCCATATGGTACCCGGCTAACCTCACCACTATGTCTATCCCTGTAGAGGATGGAGCCCTTCATTCTGCAGCACAAGAGGGATTCGTGCAGGCCAGTGGTGCTGTGCCTGCCGCTGCTGCTCTGTCATGACCTCTGGCCATGCGGGACCGACGCCAACTCCCGAAGCTGACATTGCTCTGTCTCTTCTTTACGTGAGTCAAGTGTCGCTGCGTCCAATGCCCAGCTGCGTTGCATGTTCCTTGGTGACTTAGATACCAAGATGCAGTGGGCAGTGGTGTTCTAACTTCTCCTGGTGAAAAGCGACAGATACTACTTCTCAATAAGAACAAACTACTATATAAGATAGAAGGGCTGGGAAATGTCTTTGATCCTCAGTTTCTAACCAGGCTATGGTAGAAGTGGAAAAGAGACTGCTGTCAACCTGAGGATGTTGATAGCTATTGATTGCAGACATTGAATGAACAGGACTGTGAAATCCAGATCTGGATAAGAGTCCTCATAGATGGTAGGTGTGGTTAGACTCTGGGTAAAACCTGATTTTGAGAGATCAGCAGGCTGGCATGGGGATGTCCTAGTTGTGAAAGCCAGGTGTTAGAATTATCCATGAAAACAACAACAACAACAAAAAATGAGGATCAGAGCAAGCAGTGAGCTGGGAGCCAGGTAGTCATTTAAGGGAAAGGGAGCCTCTAATTCCAGATGTCCAAATGAGGAAGTGGTCCCAAACCAGGCAATCGCCAGCAACCCAGTGCCTGCAGAGTGAAAGAGGAATGGTCAACCAAGCAGGGGCACGGTATGCAGCTTTGGAAATGGAAAGGGCTATGATGGATGAGCAGCTTTCTGACTTCAGGTGCCAGAGACAGGGAGGACCCTTAGTCAGATACACAGGTGGACCAAAGTGGGAGGGAACTGGATGCTGGCTGTGCCAAGGTGAGACCTGGCTTCTGGAAGGCAGATGCTGAGAACCGGTGCGCCTGAGACTACAAGAACTGCCTACTAGCTTCCCTCTCTGTGCCTTGAGCCCTGTCTCTCTGACCGTTCTTGTCTTCCAACTCCCTCAGAAATGTCCCAGTAATAACCTGATATAAGGGGCTTTCCAGATGGCTCGGTGGTAAAGAATCCACCTGCCAATGGAGGAGACACAGGAGAAGTAGGTTTGATCCCTGGGTAAGGATGATTCCCTGGAGAAGGAAATGGCTCCAGCATTCTTGCCTGGAAAATCTGATGACTTAGCAACTGAGCACATATGTATCCTGATTTAAGCCTTTCTCAGACAGGCCACCTCATACAAAGGCAGGAAGTCTCTACACCCAGATATACGCAAAGGTCAAGGGAAATTGTAGGTGATTTTAATTTTCTTTTCATTTGTTATTGGTATTCTGTACAGTGATCCTTTATTACCTATGTAAGAGTCTAAAATTTAAATTCAAGTTAATTTCTATATAACATTATACTGTATAAGTTTAAGATGTATAAAAATTATTTGATAAATGTATATATCGTTAAATGATTAGCACAATGAGTTAATCCTTCAGTAGTTACAATTTTTTTCTTGTGATGAGAATTTTGAAGATCTATTCTCTTAGCAACTTTCAAATATATAATACAGTATTGTTAACAACAGTTACCATGTTGTATAATATATCCCCAGAAGTTATCTTATAATTGGAAATTTATACCTTTTGGCCATCTTTACTCAATTTTCCCACCTCCAAACCCACCCAGGGCAACCACCAATCTGTTCTTTGTTTCTATGTATTTGGGTTTTTTAGATTCCACAAATAAGTGAGATCATATAGTATTTGTCTTCCTTGTCTAACTTATTTCATTCAACATAATGCCCTAAAGGTCCATTCATATTATTACAAATAGCAGGATTTCATTTTTATGGTTGAATAATATTCCTCTGTGTGTGTAATAGTTTCTTTATTCATTCCTCTGTTGATAGACGTGTTGTTTCCATGTCTTGGTTATTGTAAATAAAACTACAGTGAACATGAGGGTGCATATCTCTCTTTGAGACAGTGATTTTATTTCATTTGGATATATAGTGGAGTTGCTAGATCATGTGATGATTAGGATTCCCTGGTGGCTCAGAGAGTAAAGAATCTGCCTGCAATGCAGGAGACTTGGGTTTGATCCCTGGGTCAGGAAGATCCCCTGGAGAAGGAAATGGCAACCCACTCCAGTATTCTTGCCTAGAGAATCCTATGGACAGAGGAGCCTGGTGGGCTACAGTCCATGGGGTCTCAAAGAGTCGGGTATGACTGAGCGAATAACACACACATGGTAATTCTGTTTTTAATCTTTCTAGGAAACTCCATTCTGTATTCTATTTTTTTAATTGAAGTATAGTTGATTTAAAATGTTGTGTTAGTTTTTGGCATACAGAAAAATGGATCAGACATATATGGGCTTCCCAGGTGGCGCTAGTATAAATCACCTGCCAGCTAATGCAGGATAGGGAGGAGGTGCAGGTCCAGTCCCTGGGTCGGGAAGATCCCCTGGAGAAGGGCATTGCAACCCACTCCAATATTCTT
Organism: Ovis aries; assembly: GCF_016772045.2. Lineage (NCBI taxonomy): Eukaryota > Metazoa > Chordata > Mammalia > Artiodactyla > Bovidae > Ovis > Ovis aries. The sequence continues at coordinate 90,515,749 of NC_056058.1, read as the reverse complement.
GTCTGGAGAATCCTATGGACAGAGAAGCCTGGAGGGCTACAGTCCATAGGGTCGCAAAGAGCTGGACATGACTGAAGCAATTTAGCACACGTACACGTGCACACACACACACACATATGTACATATTTATAACAATTTTCCATTGTACGTTATTACAAGATATTGAATAAAATCCCACAACAAGTAAGACCTTGTTGTGTATCTATTTTTTTTTTAATATAGTAGTTTGTATCTGCTAATTTCAAATTCCTAATTCATCCCTTCCGCTTTCCCTTTTGGTAACCATGTTTGTTTTCTATGTCTGTGAGTCTGCTTCTGTTTTGTAAATAAGTTCATTTGTACCATATTTTAGATTCCACATATAAGTGGTATCATAGGATATTTGTCTTTTCCTGTGTGACTCACTTCATTTCACATGATCGTCTCTGGTTGCGTCAGTGTTGCTGCAGATGGCCTTATCCATTATTTGGATGGCTGCATAGTATTCCATTGTGTGCGAGCACCACGTCTTCTTTGTCCATTCCTCTATTAACGAGCATTTAGGTGGTTTCCAAGTCTCGGCTATTATAAATAGTGTGGCAGTGAGAACTGGGGTGCATCTATTCATATTCCCACCCAGATATGTGATAACAGACATTGCATGTATCATTGGCAGGTGGATTCCTATCCCCTGAGCCATCAGGGACGTCCTAAAACTGACATTTTAATTTACATTGCTGTGATCCTTGGGTCTTATTTCTTAATTGGGTCCACACTCAGAGTGACAGTAGCCAGCAAACAATACCGAGAAACAAATACCGTCTATTTGTGCTTCTAACTCCTCCATAGCTGCAAGGCTTGAAAGTCATATGTGAAGTGCCTAGCCCTGTGCCTGGTACATAGTGGTGATTAAAGAAATGGAAGTTGATGGTAAGTGTCACCATCACAGTTGTTCTCTTGCCATCATTAATGGGTCGTGGGCGCATCACCAGGCCTGTGGGCTGGCAAACGTTCCTCCTCCCTGTCTCATTGTGCAGCAGCATGTTATTTCCCGAGATCCACCCTTCCTTCTGTATTACTACGACAGCTGTTTCCTTACCTTGTTATCAAGGGCCATTTCTCGTTAGTGGAAAGGGAAAACTTTTTTATCTTCCCAGGGCCCTGTGGCTGTCTTTGGACTGTTTGGATATGTGAAAGCACCAAATATTAAGAAATGCTATTCCGGGTGTCAGAAGCCGGAGAGCAGATTTGTAATGATCCCACTCCCCGCATGCCTGAGCTCTGCTGGAGCTGGCAGGACTGATAACCAGTTCTTTTTCGGAGGACAGTTTGTGTTTGGCTGACTCAGTACTATTTCCTCCTCCTGTTCTCCTCGAGAACCCACCTTTGGGCGATGGATCCTCCCTGCTTCCTGTTGCCGAGGCTCCAGTTTGTGCAACTGCTCTGTGAGCTGTCTGATCACTTTCTCTCCCACACTGCCCTTTCATCGTGCAGCAGTGCAGGGGCTCGGGTCTCTGCCTCCTTTGTTCCTGCCCCCCTGCACTTGCCCCACCGTGGTGGCTTAGAGACTCAGCCAGGCCCCCGAGCAGCACAGCGGCCCATCACCAACCTCCTCCTTCTCCCCGCTTGCCTGGCACCTCTCGCCCTCAGTCCCTGTCTGGCTGTCTTCTTCCCCAAACTTGCTGTCCACGACCGCTCAAGTCACCTGCCGTTTTTCAAGAGCCCTGCCCAGATCCCATCCTTTCCTGCTGACCCTGCTCCCCTGTCTCTCCTGATCCTTCCGTGTGCTCCCCTTCCGCTTCCTCAGCAGCACCTCCACCACCTCCCTGTCTAAACTCTGCACTTGCCGTCCCTGCAACCTGCAATATGCTTCCTCCTGAAAGTCTTTCAGACCTTTCAGGTGTCCATTCAAATTCTAACTCCCCAGAGAGGTTTTTCCTGGACCCCACTTCCATCCTTTCTCACTCTTCATGCCTCTTCTCTGCTTTATTAAAAATAATAAAACTTCTTTTTCATCGTACCTTTAACCAGCAGATAGTCAATTATACTTTCATTTGCTTGCTTCTTGTTTATTACCTATATCCACCACCCCCACACCCTCTGGCTCCATTCCGGAATATAATCAAGCCCTCTGAGAGCAAGATTTTTTTCTGTGTTTTGTTTGCTCGGGTACAGAACTTAAAATAGGGACTGGAACATAGTAGGTGCTCAGTGGATCACCCTTCCCTGGGTGCTGAGTCGTGTCTGACTCTTTGCAACCCCCATGGGCTGTAGCCCACCAGGCTCCTCTGTCCATGGGTTTCTCCAGGCAAGAATACTGGAGTGCCCGGATCTTCCTGACCCAGGGATTGAACCCAGGTCTCTCATGTCTCCTGCATTGACAGGCAGGTTCTTTACCCCTAGCGCCACCTGGGAAGCCCTCACCCTACCCTATGGTAACACAATTCCATCATGATAACTCCATGATAATTCCATCTTGATAACCTTAGCTGGTTATGAATTAACACTTGTTAATACATGTGTCAGGTATAAAAAGAAGAATGTTAATTTAGAAGTATAGACTTCTAATCTCTTCTGTGAGAAAAGTTTTCTTCTTTTCTAGCAAGTTCATTTGCCCAAAACCTTACCTGAGCTTGTATAGTGTAAGTATAATATTTATTTGACTCAATAGGACTCTTCTTATATTTCACTGCCTACATATTAATGTGCTTGATTGCAGGGTGCTTTTCCAGACACTGAATGCACCATGCAGTTTGTGCATTATCCTAATCTTAGAATTTGAAAAGTTCTGAGTTTCTGAATACATCTGGCCCTAAGGATTTCAGATAAAGGAGTGCAGACCAATGTTTGCAATCCTTTTTTGTTGTTGTTGTTCCCTTCTAAAGACGGTAAAGGGAAGAGAGAGCGGTAAGGAGGTGAAGCGAATTAGCACAAGGCGAGATGGGGAAGTAGTTTAGGGGAATTTGTGAAGAGAAAGAAAGGGAGAGAGAGCTGCCTTTAAGAACTTTGGGATATGTTAGGAAGATTTTTAAGGAATTAGGTCTTGCTGCATATTATGTAAGGCAATTCCTCCATGCTACTAACTCCAGATCGACAATAAAAACTTCCATTATATTTTAGTGTTTTATGTACATAGATTTTTATTTTGGATGCATCATAGTGCTGAGATAAAGTTTGAGGGACACCCAGTACCTTTCTGATTCTGTGCATGAAGTGAAAGTGAAAATCACCCAGTCATGTCTGACTCTTTGTGACCTCATGGACTATACAGTCCATGGAATTCTCCAGGCCAGAATACTAGAGCGAGTAGCCTATGCTTTCTCTAGCTGATCTTCCTGACCCAGGGATTGAACCCAGGTCTCCTGTGGGTGGATTGTTTACCAACTGAGCTATCAGTGCATGTTTGTATCATGATTTTGTGCATGTTCAGAAGAAATTACACATCTATTAGTGGTTTTTACTGAAATGTGAACACTTAAGTGTATTCCTGTTCTGAGAGTTCTTTTCTTTTCAGAGCGCAAGAATATGGATAGGTCCTTACCAGAATATAAATAAAACCTATCTAGATGGTTATAAGATTAATTACATAAATTAATACATGGGATACCAGTTGAAGATAAATTTAGGTTGGTGTTCAAATATTATCTGTTAAGCAGTTGCATTAGGTACTATGCCAGGAACTGTCACCTATGTCAAATTCTAAATTCTAAGGAAATCTGAATGATATTTATTTCTCTGTTGTGTTTTAATCAAATGTTAGCATATTTCCCCATCCCCTGTATGGTGTTGTCTTTTAGTGTGGAGTAGAATTGAAGGTGTTTCTGTTTTGCTTTGTTTTTGCCATATAATAGTTAATTTCCTGGAGTGAAATATCAAGATGATTGCATTTGTCATTTTTCTTCTGGACATTTAGCAACATGTAAACATTGACTTAATCATAGTTTATCTGGGTTGTTGGGAAATTGTCTCAACATTATTGCTTAAAATTTTCTCACTGGTTAAAACGATTAGATTCTATCTTTGTCATGCTTTCTTTGTTTCTAGTACTTTACAGTGTGGTAAGCAGGAATTGCAAAGCCCTGTTCCTTCAGTGGGTGTTTTCTGCCTTGCTCTTGGGCAGAGCATGACTTTCTGCAAATCAGGGGGAGAAGGGAAAGATTCATGCCAGGAAAATTAGTTACCCTATGACCAAAGAGCATCCAAACCCTATGAATGGGGGAGTTAAAATAAAGAAAATCAGAGTTCCTGAATCTGATGATGTCTTGATAATATTAGGTTACTGTTCTAAATTAACAGTAGTTGGTGTATCGGAAAAAAAGATTTGATACACTAGTGGCAGGAATAGTGTGGTTAATTTATATAATATGACAAGATAACTAGTATTTTGAAACATATTGGTAATTATTAAAGTAATTTTTGCATCTCCTTTCACACTATCTTGAGTAAATAGCTTTTGGGTATTGCCTAGGTAACAATATTTTAATTTCATTCAAAATGATTACTATTATGATAGTAAAGATCAAATTTCATTAAATCTAGACACATCGTACTTTTCATTTTAAGACTTCAAAATATTTTCTCTTTTTAAAGGAATACCCAATCCTATTTAAAAGTTATAATGCAAATACAAAAATCTTTACATAAACTTCATAATTACTAAAAAGTTACATTAAGTACCTACTGTGTGCCAAGGTATTGTGCAAGGGGCTTTAAATGTATTCTTCTAAGTCTCACAACAGTCCTGAGAGAGGGGAACTGTTAAGCTCATTTAAGGAACATGCTCACGGTCATCTAGGTAGTCAGCAACAGATTCAGGATTTGAATGTGAGTGTATCTGACTGTCAAAGCCTTTGAAATCTTCCAAAATGCCATGCTGCCTTCTCCCTCCATGTAAACAAATGATGGTAGCTCACAAGACGCATTATGTGTTGAGTATGTTTCAGAAAAAATAAAAAGCCTAAATCCAGATGATGACAGAAAATGACAGCCTATAAAATGTTCCAACAACTTGTAAACCACGGATGTTGTTTTTAAAGCTTCATGACTTAGAATGACTAACAAATACCTGGCAACAGTTGCAGAGACAATTGCTAAGATTTAACTATTTTTAAACTAGGAGAGGTCACATGTTTCTCTCTGCGATTTACTTAGGCTTCTTTAAAGATCATGAGTATTCGGTGAGTGTGAAGCGGATTGGAATTCTGGACTTTGATCAATGAGACTACTCTGGCATGACTATAGATTTTTCAGGTGAGCAGTAGCATACTCTCCCTTGTATTGCTAGCTCCAGTGTCATGATGGCAGCACAGGAGCCTGTGGTTTGAAAGCAAAATCTTACTATTTCCATTGTTTCAATTCAATGTCAATAATAATATTCATTTTGCTCTGAATCTAATATAGCCTTCTGCAGACTTACTGGAGCACAGAGGCCTCTATGGTAGACTTGCTTCTTAGGGTGAGTTACTAAGAAAAACAAGCATCTTATAATAGTAATGCCTTTATAATGTGGTATAAAATACAGTTTAAAAAGTTAATACATAAATTGATAATTTCTTCTGTAACCAAGAAATCCATTTTGAAGCTTCTAAGTACAAGTAAAGTACCTTATAAGGTAGAAGGTTACCTGAACCCATCTTAATCATTAGTCCATTTGAATCTCCTGTGAACACTTGGGCCATTTTCATGGCTTTTGGTTAGTTCCGTGTTTTCTATTTGTCATAAGCCACTGGTAACAGTGCACTAAACCCCAGGCATTCAGTGTCTTCAAGTGATTCATGGTTCCTTAGAGCACAGGGAAGTTTATAGTGGTCAGGTGTCAAATTTCTGCGTTGGCTCTCAGATCTTTTCTGCTATTTTGTGCGAAGTCTTGATGTGTACTCACTTCCCTTTTCTCTCAGGGAATTGAGCTGCCTTTTATAAAGTGGAGGCACCTTATAAATATCTCTGTTGCTGCCCTGTCACTTCTGACTCCAGTCTGTTTCCTTCACCATGGGATATCTCCTGGCTTTTTCTAAAGGGATCATACCTTCTACTCTCGGATTCAGAAGTAAAATCAAAGGTATGAGAGCCGTATAATTAAGGAGGGGGAAAGGAAAGAACTGACATTTGCTGAGTACCTGTGACCTGCATGCTGGCTGGGCCTTACGTATGTTATCTTATTTGGTCTAGATAGACCCTAGAGACCTTAAATCCATTGCACTTATAGTATGCTGATGATGGCGTCAGCTCAATCTCAGGCTCTTCTGATGGTCTTTCTGATGAAAACTTTTGTCATTTGCTTTGTGTATAATTGAGAAAGAGTTGGGGGCAGGGGATGTGTTTGTTGTTCTAGTTGTGCTACATGTTGACAGATTGTGGTTGGTTAGTGCAGTGGGGGTCAGGATGTCTCCAGAACGGCTTTGTTTCTGGGTGTGACACGGTGAGAGCCATGTGGATGGCATATGGAACCTTGGGGCAGCCTAAGTCAGCTCTTGGTGGGCTGGGCCTGGTGACTGCTGACATAATGAACAGACAAGGAGTAAATTGGATGTTTCAACCACCTGGTTAACTAGATATTAACTTGATACTCCTTTCCCAGTATGGACTATAGTTCTCTTGAAAGGCTATTTGCCACAGCTCCAGGTGAATCCAGCTTTGGGGCCCAGTCTGGCTTGTCACTATGCACAGGTATCAGGAGACAGTATAGTGTAATAGAGAGGGTCAGCGTGCTGCTTCTGGAGGGAAGCTGCCTTGTACGCATCCTGGTCCTACCTCAAACTGCCGTGGGGACCTTGGATAAGTCACTGAACCTCTCATAGAATCAGTTCTTTCCGACTGTAAAATAAGAGCAATAACAGCACCCACAATGCATGTAGAGTACAAAGCACAGAGCCTGGTATATTGTTAGTACTCATTCGTAATTTTTTTCATACTAATTGGCTTCCCTGGTGGCTCACGTGGTAAAGAATCTGCCTGCAATGCAGAAGACCAGGGTTCGATCCCTGGGTCAGGTAGATCCCTTGGAAAAGGGAAAGGCTACCCACTCCAATATTCTTGTCTGGAGAATTCCATGGACAGAGGAGCCTGGCGGGCTACAGTCCAAAATGACAGCAACAACACTATTATTTTTAAATCTATAGCCCCAATAAGAATAAATCAACTTAATGACTTCAAGGAAGCTAATGCCATTAACATCATGGCCTCTTAAATTTCCATATAATGCTGATTTATGCACTTAGTGATCTTAATTGTCAGGAAACTTTTCCTCATTTTTAACCTAAATCCTAAATGCTATAGATAGGTTCTCATTCCTCTTGAACTACCCATGGAGATTGTTTTCCTTAGAGTCTTCATTCTCTATAAAATTTTCTCCATCCTTCCCAGAAGGCCCAAATTTCATTAGATTTTTGGAGGACATGGAATGTAAGTTTAACCCTTGCAATAGCATCATTTTAGTCTATTTTGTCACCTCAAGTAAATTCTTCAGAAGAAAACTGAAGTTATTCCCCTTCATTTTTCATGACTCTTTTATAATGGGAGGAGCCGTATGGATATAAGCATTGGGGCAAAATCATTCTTTGGTAAGGGCAGTTTGAAACCAAAGTTAAATCTATTTAGTGGGATATTTTGGAAAAGAGAAAAAGAAAAGTCATGTAATCCCAAATTTTGTTTTGGGCATATTTAGGTGACAAAGTTATTTTATAGGAACTGGTTTTACTTTCCTTAGTCTTTCCTTAATGTGGTTGCATAATTCATGTTCATGTTAAGTGTTATTAAAATAAATGTAACTTTTAAATTTGATAAGCACATAAATTCTTTTCTTTCAGTGGAAGCATATATGCCGTGAAAAATTTCACTGTCAGACAATTCATATGAGCAGAGACAGATCTCATAAGATGTCTTCTTATTTCAGCTACAAATCAGAAAGGCTGCGTGCTGTACTGCCGAGAAGACGTGCGCATGCATTATAAATTCTCTTTCACATTCTAGAAATTACAACCAGGGACTTTAGGTAGTGTTGAAAGCTCTTTCAAATTATTAAATGCTGGAGACCAGAACTTTTCAAATTTTAATAAGTGGAGGAGTCACCCAGCAGATCTTGTTGGAATGCAGATTCTGATTTAGTAGATCTGGGGTGGAGCCTGGAAGTCAGCTTTTCTAGGAAGTCGCAGATGATGCTGACACTGCTGGTCCTGGGAAACATTAAGATTGTGGACTTCCCTTCCTGTTTGCGACTTCTGCCCATCTCAGAAACTCTGCAGGGTATTCTGTACCCAAAACGTAGGGGGGCAACTGAAGTTAGTGAGAAGGGATGATAAAACAAACAATCACATAGGTAAATACAAGTCTCACGATAAATACTTGAGTCACTATAGTTTGTGGTCTCTCGGGACAGCAAGTGTGTCTGAGTCAGCTCTTCCGCGTTGTGGTTCCATTCTCCCAAGATTCATTATTCACTATTATGATTACCATCACTTTGCCTCTGCCATTTCTATGTTTAGTTTCTTTCACCAAGGCTGGGAAGACAATGCAGGCTGCAAGATCCAAGGAGGTTCTGAGCTCAGAGAAAGATGTAGCCTTCATAGGAAAACCGGTATCTGCCCTAAAATTTGATGGTTTTGTGTGTGTGTGTGTGTGTGTGGGGGGGGTGTTTACAAGCATACATTACCTTCTACTATTTCTATTTATACCAGGGTGCCTAAAATAGTGTCAGATACATAGGAGGTGTTTGATACAGAATTTGGTGGCTGAATCCTACAGTGATATAAGAATGCTCATTTGTGCTAGAAAACGATTCTGAAGGAGGATGTGAGGTCTGTGCATTAAAGGAATAGCATTCTCTCCATTAGGGGAGAATAGGTTGGCATGGCGCCTCACTTCTTCAAACCCAGCAGGGCTGGGGGATTTTTGTGGTTTAAATGTTAGTTAAATACTGGCCCACACTGTCCTTCATGTTGAAGAGAGAAGCCAAGTTGAGAGGTATTAAACATCAGAATTAGTTACCAAAGGCAGTAACCCTGGAAAACATGAGAAAACTACCACATAACTCTATTTAAAAAGAAAAAAAAAAACTTCAACTTTCTCTTGGTTCGATTTTGTTGAAAGTTTAGGAAAAGGGATAGCCGCTTTAAAAAGGCTGTTCTAGTTTTTCAGTGTATGAGCTGCTCATAGGGGGCTGGTGGAAGATTGTCTCATTTTGGCCATTTGAAAGGGAGCTGCTGGGAGTCAAGCTATGTAACAGAAGTGTGCCTGTGCAAAAGAGCCACAAAGAGACATCCTTCCGGGAAGATAATACAAGAATCAGGGACTCCCGATTATACAGAGTGAAGTAAGCCAGAAAGAAAAACACCAATACAGTATACTAACACATATATATGGAATTTAGAAAGATGGCAATGATGACCCTGTATGCAAGACAGCAAAAAAGACACAGATGTGTATAGCGGACTTTTGGACTCAGGGAGAGGGAGAGGGTGGGATGATTTGGGAGAATGGCATTGAAACATGTATACTATCATGTAAGAATCGAATTGCCAGTCTATGTCCGATGCAGGATACAGCATGCTTGGGGCTGGTGAACAGGGATGACCCAGAGAGATGTTAGGGGGAGGGAGGTGGGAGGGGGTTCATGTTTGGGAACGCATGTACACCCGTGGTGGATTCATGTCAATGTATGGCAAAACCAATACAGTATTGTAAAGTAAAATAAAGTAAAAATAAAAATTAAAAAAAAATATCAAAGATTAAAAAAAAAAAGAATCAGGGACTCCAGAGCCATCCTTTTCTTCACATGAGTGTGTGTGAATCATAAACTGCTGTCACAGTTATTTCAGTTAGTCCAGATGGTGGACCAAGTTGCCACAAACCATGAATCTCTAGCAGGTACTGTTTTCTGTTGTTGGTATTATTGTTTGTTTGTTTTAATGTGGAAAACAACCTGTGTTTTTCTTAGGGAAGGATAATGTTAGAGTAATAACTGATAATCTTAGTTTGGGCTGGTATAACAAAACTACCATAGACTGGGGGTCTTCAACAACAAACATGTTATTTCTCACAGTTTTGGAGGCTGGGAAGTCCAAGATCAAGGCACCAGCAAATTTAGTGCCTCCTGAGAGCACATTTCCTGGTTGATAAGCAGCTGTCTTCTTGTTGGGCTTTCACATGGCAGAGGGGGTAAGGGAGTGCTCTGGGGTCTCTTTTATAGGGAACTAATCCCAAGCCTAAATGCAGGTCAGGAAGCAACAGTTAGAACTGGACATGGAACAACAGACTGGTTCCAAATAGGAAAAGGAGTGCGTCAAGGCTGTATATTGTCACCCTGCTTATTTAACTTCTATGCAGAGTACATCATGAGAAACGCTGGGCTGGAAGAAGTACAAGCTGGAATCAAGATTGCCGGGAGAAATATCAATAACCTCAGATATGCAGACAACACCACCCTTATGGCAGAAAGTGAAGAGGAACTAAAAAGCCTCTTGATGAAAGTGAAAGTGGAGAGTGAAAAAGGTGGCTTAAAGCTCAACATTCAGAAAACAAAGATCATGGCATCTGGTCCCATCACTTCATGGGAAATAGATGGGGAAACAGTGGAAACAGTGTTAGACTTTAATTTGGGGGGCTCCAAAATCACTGCAGATGGTGACTGCAGCCATGAAATTAAAAGACGCTTACTCCTTTGAAGAAAAGTTATGACCAACCTAGATAGCATATTAAAAAGCAGAGACATTACTTTGTCAACAAAGGTCCATCTAGTCAAGGCCGTGGTTTTTCAAGTGGTCATGTATGGATATGAGAGTTGGACTATAAAGAAAGCTGAGTGCCAAAGAATTGATGCTTTTGAACTGTGGTGTTGGAGAAGACTCTTATAAGTCCCTTGCACTGCAAGGAGATCCAACCAGTTCATCCTAAGGGAGATCAGCCCTGGGTGTTCATTGGAAGGACTGATGCTGAGGCGGAAACTCCAATACTTTGGCCACCTCATGCAAAGAGTTGCTTCATTGGAAAAGACTCTGATGCTGGGAGGGATTGGGGGCAGGAGGAGAAGGGGACGACAGAGGATGAGATGGCTGGATGGCATCACTGACTTGATGGACATGAGTTTGATTAAACTCTGGGAGTTGGTGATGGACAGGGAGGCCTGGTGTGCTGCGATTCATGGGGTCGCAAAGAGCTGGACACGACTGAGCGACTAAACTGAACTGAATTGAATCCCATTCATGGGGGCTCCACCCTCTTGACCTAATCGCCTTCTGCAGAGCCCACCTCTAACTACCATCATATACGAGACTGAAAATTGAGTCTCTCAGTCGTGTCTGACTCTTTGCAATGCCTTGGACTCTACAATCCATGGAATTCTCCAGGCCAGAATACTGGAGTGGGTAGCCATTCCCTTCTCTAGGGGATCTTCCCAACCCAGGGGGATCACATCCAGGTCTCCCGCATTGCAGGTGGATTCTTTACCAACTGAGCCACCATTAGGTTTTGGCATATAAATTTTGGGAGGACACAAACGTTCAATCTATAGCAAGTAATATTTAAAGACCAGAAAATAACAAAGCCAACTTTTAAGAACTGGTTTTAAATTACATTGTAACCTAGGTTTATTAAACAAAAGTTAGCATCTGTGTTATATCTTTAATATACATTTTCATTTGTACATAATTGTAACCATATAGGTTTACTTCTTGTTTCTGACGTCCATGCTTGGCTGACCTCTGAAATGGAAGCTTAACCTCCTTCTTTTCCTTATGGCATTGTCCCTAAATGAGGCATAGAACTCACAGGAAGGATCATGGAAGGACTCTCTCTTTACCCCAGACAGTTTTAACAGGCTCTAAGCCAGTTCCCAGGTGGCGTGGTGGTAAAGAATCTGCCCACCAGTGCAGGAGACACAGGAGGGGCAGGTTCAATCCCTGGGTCAAGAGGATCCCTTGGAGTAGGAAACGGCAACCCACTCTTGTATTCTTGCCTGGAAAATTCCATGGACAGAGGGCTGTGGTGGGCTACAGTCCATGGAATCACACAGAGTCAGACACGACTGAGCATGCACACACGTATGTAGGCAGAAGGCAGGGTGAGTGGCCTATGAGTGGGGTTCTTTCGTTGCAAGTGACAGAACTAACCCTAGATTATTTGAGGAAGAGGGAATTTATAGGAAAAATGTGAAAAGAGGCAAAGCTCAGCAGGCAGTCTGGAACTCCCAAACTTGGAAAAGGATAGACTCAGAGCAGCTCTAGGGGTTTGGGCAGCAGGCTCGTGGCATCATTGCTGGAACAAGAGAGTTATCTGACTTTGCTCCTTGCATCCTCCTGCTCAAGACTCACTTCCCACAAAAGTAAGCATGTCCTCAGCCCTTTAGCTAAAGATGGTGGAAGACACTTTGTTCCCCAAAGACTTTATGCCTTGGGGGAGCAATAGTTCCCTAACACAAAATTGAGATGCAGTCATAGAAGGAGGAAGGAGGTCAAGTGGGTGAGAAAAACAGATGTACAAAGTTGCAAAGAATAAGCAGGGACTGAGGAGATGGTTCTTCTTCATTTCTTTCTGATGCAGGAGGGATTTTGAGTCTATAATCTAGTTGTTGGGCTCTGAGGGCAGGCCTCTTTAACTGTGTTGCTCACGTGTTCAGCTTTAATAACTGTTGTTTTCTCAGTGGGTACCATTGCTGAGAAGATGCTGATTATTTATTTATTTTTAAAATTTGATTTCCATCTTGAATCCTGGAGATTTGCCAGCCTTGTAAAGAAAACCAAGGAAAGATGTCAATAACCTTGCTTAATGCCCCAATAAGTAATATTTATTTGGTCATTTTGAAACCATTTCCTTCTCCTTGGCCAACCTTTGCATTCACAGTCGCATGCATACATGTGCGTGTGCATACACACACACACACACACACACTTCTGGGAAATGTTTCCAGACACATGGTGGAAACAGTGAAGGCGATGACAGAACTGTTTCCCAGGTGCCATGAGCATATTAATCATCAAAGAGGAGAAGGAAAAAAAAAATCTGAATTTTTGTGATCCTTGAGCCTTCACTTGCAATTGATTAGGCCAAATGGATTTAGCATGATTGGCCCTGCTGGCAGTTTTAACTATGTAGTTGATGATAAAGAAAAAATTCTTTTTTATTGGAATTCATACACACATTACCCTATCCTAGTCTGCAGGATGTATGCAGTGTGTAATCACATAGAGTCATTTTTAAAAATCGGCAAATCCTCTTTTAATTTTGTGTAATTCTAAGCAAGTTTTAGTTTTTTAGCTTAAAACAAAATTGTTGGCTAATTGCTTTTTGAAAAGCTTGTGGCAGTCACAACCCAGCTGAGAACAAGTGGCATAATTCTAAGGGTATTAGGGGAATATATAACCTCAAAAAATTATTTCCATCATCCACAGGTGACCGTTTCCCTTAGTAACAAAGGTTAACATTTATTGAGCATTCTCTGCCAGGCACTATGATAAATGCTTTTCATGAAAAAGGGAGTTTAATTTCCACAAAAATCTTAAGAGTTCTGAAATTTTACTATCTCAGTTTTACAGATGAATCTGAGGCCCAATGAGATAAAGTAATATTTAACAATGAAGCCTAGATTTAAACTCAGGAAGCTGACAGACTTTTGTTTAAACACCATACTGTGTTTCTTCTCATGCTGTGGGATAAAATTTAGAAAACAAATTGGCTTTTATTTTTTCCATTTATTTTTATCCCACAATCCTTCTCCCATTCAAGTTGGAATCTTGTAGCATTTGGTGCTTGGGAAGGGGTCATTATAGTCAAACCCCTTAGGAGAGTAGCCATGGGAAGATAGTCAAATTGTTGACTTTAGAGTTTCAGAAAGATTCAAGCATGGGATTGGATGATGTGAAATGATACTAAGGATATTCTGTTAGAGTCAGGACCTCCCACTCTTATAATGTTTGCTGACAAGGGAGGGACCATGTATAAAAGAAAAGGGAATCAAGCTGAAGCTGGAGGGATACTTCATCCTCTAGGGTAGGTTTTGAGAAGGGGATTTGAGGATTGAGTCTTAATACAGGGGTGAGAGCCATTGATAAAATGCTCAGATTTGCCACTTTGTAAAAGAAGGGTTTGAAATAGATACTAAACTCTCTAAAAAGTAGAAAAGTCCTGTATCTTATACACCTGAGTTTTGCTTGAGAGTTACTCCCTCTGAACTCCAGTAAGTCTACCAAGTCCTTTGCCTAGAAGTCTTATAAAATCCACTAAAGCAGGAAGAAAATACCCGATGGCTCAGTTCAGTTCAGTCGCTCAGTCATGTCCGACTCTTTGTGACCCCATGAATCGCAGCACGCCAGGCCTCCCTGTCCATCACTAACTCCCAGAGTTTACTCAAACTTGTGTCCACTGAGTCAGTGATGCCATCCAACCATCTCATCCTCTGTCATCCCCTTCTCCCGCCTTCAATCTTTCCCAGCATCAGGGTCTTTTCTATTGAGTCGGTTCTTTGCATCAAGTGGCCAAAGTATTGGAGTTTCAACTTCAGCATCAGTCCTTCCCATGAATATTCAGGACTGATTTCCTTTAGGATGGATTGCTTGGATCTCCTTGCAGTCCAAGGGACTCTTAAGAGTCTTCTCCAACAGCACAATTCAAATGCATCCGTTCTTTGGCACTCAGCTTTCTTTATAGTCCAACTGTCATGTCCATACATGACTATAGCTTTGACTAGATGGACCTTTGTTGGCAAAGTAATGCTGTCTAGCTTTGTCATAACTTTTCTTCCAAGGAGCATGCATCTGTTTATTTCATGGCTATAGTCACCATCTGCAGTGATTTTGGAGCCCCCCAAAATAAAGTCTGTTACTGTTTCCACTGTTTCCCCAGCTATTTGCCATGAAATGATGGGACCAGATGCCATGATCTTAGTAATTATTTCTTATCTTTTTGTTAATAGCTATTCTAATATCTGTGAGGCCATAGCTTATTGTGGGTTTGATTTGCATTTCCCTAATAATTCGTGATGTTGAACACCTTTGCATGTGTCTGTTGGCCATCTGTAGGTCTAAGTGTCCTTCGGTGGATGATTGGATAAAGATGTGGTGCATAAACAGAATGCAATACTGCTAAGTTGTTAAAAGAATGGAATCCTGCCACTTGCAACAATGTGGATGGACCTTGAAGGTGTTATGCTAAGTGAAATAAGTCAGACAAGGGCAAATATCATATGATCTCACTCATATGCGGAATTTCACAAAACATAACAAAGAAAACAAACTCATAGGGATCAGGCTAGTGTTTACTAGAAGAGAAAGGGGTTGGGAGTGGGCAGAATGGGTGGAGGGGGTCAAGTGTATGGTGATGGACTTCTGGTGATGTTCACTCTGTAGTATATATAGATGTCAAATTATAATTTTTCATGTATATATATGAACACTATGATCAGTGACAGTGGTCATGTGATGAGTCACTGATTAGATGAGCCTTATGATCAGTGACAACCACCTCACTTTATTCAGTGCTTGTCACGGATTGCTCGCTGTGCATCTTACTCAGTTCATGCACAGATAGCAAAGTGCAGAGTGATGTTGTGTCTTTGTCATCCAGGGATAAGCTCGCATGACTTTTTATAAAACTAGATCCTTGAAACAGGGAACTGGCCAACAAAGATGAAAGTGCTGTGAAGAAACAAACAAAAGACTCTGGAAGTAAAATTGGAAAGTGGTTGTGAACAATAGGAAAAAGATGTCCCAGAGGAAGTGACGATGGTTAAAAAAAAAAAGCTCAAAACAAAAAAGCTCACATTAAAGACCTCTTTGAGATATTATGTGATATTTAAATCAAGCAACAAAGAATGAGAGGTTAGAAGTTGACCCAAACTTAGAAAAGAATGTAATAACTCGATAAGACAGAAAAGATATTTGCTCCATATCCTATCATACAATGAAAAGGCAAGCACTGTTTAAACTACTTTTGATGAGATTCTTACAAAAAATTTAAACACATTTATTTACATTTAAACACATTTATACATATTTAAGCACAGTATTTCTAGTGTTTTAAATTACAATGTATAAAATAAATATTTATTTTTCTTTTGTTTTAATTTCCCTATGCTTTTATAACTGACAGTAAGAGGTGATATATCATCTTGGCAAAAACTTCTAGAGGTGACGAAGCATCAGAGTTTCTCATTGATTAATAAGATGACTTGCATGGTCATTTATATGGTCTCACACCGTGTAACGTGAAGACTATCAGTATCCAGAGATGTTCCTTTACCTACATATTTAAAACCAACCTCAAAATATCTCCATCTCAAAAAACCGTGCACCTAAAAATTCTCATGGTATTCCGCAGTGGGAGAGAAAAATGTGCTGTGACCTATGTTCTGAGGCGTTAGAAGTCCTCTAGGAGCATGCTCAGTGAGTGCCTTCTCTCCGACAAGCCTTCGGTGTCCAAGGGTCCCCCTCGGCTTTTTAATAGCTCTATGTGGTTGCAATTGCTCATTTTTGGTGTTGTTAGCACATTGTCTCATAAGTGAACCTATGGTCATTGTGTGGGATGTTCACAAACCCAGTCCCTGCACTCCGGTCATTGCTACTCATTCTCCCCGTCATGCTTTATGTGGGAATATGCCTTGTGGGATGGGAAACAATCAGACACTTATATTAGCAGAGAGGATAACAGATGTGCTCTTCTTTTATTGTCTCTGGGGTTCTTTTAGATCATCTGAAAGGGCTACATGAAGTTTAAAAATATTTCACCAAAGATGCTTAATGCAAGGAAAAGTTGTGCTTTCCACACATGATGTTTCTCAAGACAACCTTCAAATGCTCTGAGAAAAAAGAAAGGTTAAAACTTTTAAATAGAGGGTTTACTAGGTGGAAAAGTATTCCCTAGAAACTCTTTAAGTATGCTTTTAGGTGTAATTATCAGTGACTTTAAGGAAAGGAAGGAAAAACAAGAATAGAAATTGAGGAAATGGATATTTGTTAAGTAGCTTATAAATCCTAGTCTTTTACAAGACTGGTAAGTTGGTTTTATAATTTCATGACATGCATATACTAGGTATTGTGTGTGTATATATGTGTGTGTGTGTGTGTGTGTGTGTGTTATAAGACACCACTGAGAAAAGTCATGCAACAGGCTGAAATAAATTAATTAAAAAGATATACCTATCAAACATTTTAACAAGAAGATATAAAAAGCTCCTGCATATCAATAAAAAAAGACAAGCAACTTTATGAAAATGGGGAAATGATTAGGTCATGCACTTCAGAAAGAAGACAGGCAACTGGACAATAAACATGTTAAAATGGGATCCAAATCATTTGCCATCAGGGAAATGTAAATTAGAATCACAATAAGACAGACTTTCGAAATGACTAGAATGGCTTCTGTTGAAAAGGACTTACAATACCAAATATCTGTGAGATATGCAGAAATTGGATCTTCTAAGCATTACAGGAGGGGTATAAGATGGTATAACTACCGGGGTCCAGCCCCGGTGGATCCAGGGTAATTCAAAGGGGAGACGGAGTAGGCGTCCTAGGAAAAAACTTATTTAATTACAGATATATAGAGAGATTAGAAATGGATAGTGTAGTAGGAAAATTAGTGGAGAAAAGGAGGCTGAATAACTTGGTTTACGTGGAATACCAATCACCACCTACGTAGGCCACAGGCGTCTTTCCATTCTCCCGAAGGAGAGGAGGCACTGAGGCCTCCCCGATTCGATCTTAGAAGCCCAGGCAAAATTAGGAGGCTTGGTGAGTACCCATGCCCCAGATGGGAATTCAACCAGAAAAACGGAGAACAAGAAAGAAAGACATGGGGGGAATCAGTCTTTCCAGAAACGGATCCGATTTCTTTATTTTTTAGGTTTGTTTATATACCTTTTGTTATACGTAAGGATGAATACAGAGTCACGTGGGGGTCAGCAGACCTGACCCTTGTCACAATCAGGTGCTTCATATAAAATTATACAAAGGTCTTATGGGTTTTACATCATCTTCTGGCCATGAGGCCTGCTGACATTTTATGATCCTTTCTTTCTGATAACCAAAGAACTTATTTTTTCCAAGGGTGTTTTTTTCTTAAACCAGGCACCACCCCTCTGAAGGTAGCAGATAAAGTTGCATTCCTATAGGGTGAAGGTGTAGTGGGTTACAATCAAGAAAGGAACTTACTTAGCCTAAGGTTTAACATGATTAATCTTAAAGGTTAGTACTTATTTTTCCTATATGCTAGTTATATTCATTGTAAGAGCAGGGAATATGGAGATTTAGCAGCAAATATTGGCTCAACAAATGAAAACCCTTCACCAGTGTTCCCCTTAAGATCTATTTAGTCTTCAGTTCAGTTCAGTTCAGTTGCTCAGTCATGTCCGACTCTTTGAGACCTATTTAGTCTTAAGATAGTGATAAAGTTTCATTTTTGCATAGCAAGGACACAGTGATTTATAACAAAGTACAGTGATCTATAACAAAAGAGAAAATTCATTAACTCAAAAAGTCTAGTATTGCTAACATCAAAAACTACTATATTTCCTTTTCTATATTCCAAATACATTGATTAATATATTCCCAGGTGCCTAAGGATATGGAGGCCTGGGAGCAATCATTGACTCAACAATGAGAAAAGCCCTATGCTAATTAAGACTTTCAAAATACTCCAAACTCTCTGTGCTGTTTATGGTTGAGAGGTTGTCACACAAGCTAGTCTGTTAGCAGAGAGGTTTGACCTGAGACACCCTTGTCACACCCAGGGCAAGGAATTAGCAGTAATTATTGGCACAATAAATGAAAAACCCTTCACCAATATAATTCCTAATCAACCCACTATACTATACTAATAATTTTCTAACTTTTCAAAACAGTCTGTATATAGAAAGTTTAAAGCATCTCATGCCTCTCACGGTTGGGAGGCTGTAAACAATCACATGTGGCCGGAGAATCCGCTCAGGCAGGCTAGAGAACCTTCAGAGGAGTTTGTAAGTTGAAACACTCTTGTCATGCCCAGGAATTTTTATTAACTGGAGCTGCGAGTTAACTCCTTCTCCGAGAGAAATGGTGATGGGGGAGAGCCCCCCGTAAAGTCAGAGGTATAGATGAGAGCATAAAACAGACTCTGGTTTTGGGGGTAGATGCTCGGGAACAGGGGGTTTCCTGAGGCTCGATCCTGCCTTTGTGTATGCAAAGCCTCCTTCCTCATGACCTTTGCCAAGGCCGGAGTTCCTCACACTGGCTCCCGGCATACAACAAGTTTGAAAACTGTCTGGTACCTTTTTACAAAGTTAAACATAAATACCTATATTTGCATAATTATACTCCATTGTTTCCTACCCAAGAGAAATTAAAACTCACATCCACAAAAGACTTGTACAAGAATGTTCATAATGGTTTTATTCATCAGTTCAGTTCAGTTATTTCAGTTGCTCAGTCATGTCTGACTGTCTGTGACTGCATTCCATGGAGGCTTCCCTGTCCATCACCAACTCTCAGAGCTTCCTCAAACTCATGTCCATTGAGTCGGTGATGCCATCCAGCCACCTCATCCTCTGTTGTCCCCTTCTCCTGCCTTCAGTCTTTTTCAGCATCAGGGTCTTTTCCAATGAGTCAGTTCTTTGCATCAGGTGGCCAAAGTATTGGAGTTTCAGCTTTAGCAGCAGTCCTTCCAATGAATATTCAGGGTTGATCTCCTTTAGGATGGACTGATTTGATATCCTTGCAGTCCAAAGGATTCTCAAGAGTCTTCTCTAACACCGCAGTTCGAAAGCATCAATTCTTTGACATTCAGCCTTCTTTATGGTCCAACTCTCACATCCATACGTGACTACTGGAAAAACCATACCTTTGACTAGACAGACCTTTGTTGGTTTTATTCATAATAGCCCCAAATTGGAAATGTCTCAATGTTTAACAACAGAAGAATAAATAAATAAACTGTGGTATTTTCCTACAATGGAGTACTACTTAGCAAAAAAATAAAAAAGAATGAACTAATGGTGCTTAACTATATGGGTGAATCTCAATATGTGGAGCAAAACATTCCGGACTCAAAAGAGTACATACTGTGTGATTCCATGTATATGAAATTCGAGGAATGATAAAACTAACATTGTGAGATTTTGAAATCAAAACGGTGCTTGTCTTGTGGTAGGAGGATGTATGAGAAATTTTCATAGAGAGATGAAAATCTATATTTTTATTTAGTTGTTGGTTACATGTGTGTTTGGAAGGACTGATGCTAAAGCTGAAACTCCAATACTTTGCCCACCTCATGCGAAGAGTTGACTCACTGGAAAAGACTTTGATGCTGGGAGGGATTGGGGGCAGGAGGAGAAGGGGACGACAGAGGGTGAGATGGCTAGATGGCATCACCGACTCGATGGACATGAGTTTGGGTGAACTCCAGGAGCTGGTGATGGACAGGGAGGCCTGGAGTGCTGCAGTTCATAGGGTCGCAAAGAGTTGGACATGACTGAGCGACAGAACTGAACCGAACATGTGTGTTTACATTTATGTATTTAACTTAAGGATTTCATAGCATGTAAATTTCACCTAAGTAAAATTAAAACTTTCATTGATTCAAAGATTTCGCATTTTTTGTAAGTAACAATGATCAAGAAATTAGATTTTAAAGAGTAGTAGTTGCTTGGTTACTAACACCTGCTTATATCTTATTATGAAGTTTCCCTGTCAAATTTAATCTTTGTGGTTTTGTTTGAAATTTGAATGGGGTTCTTCACAGAATAAGACTCTGGTGTCAAATCATAAATTGCAAATCAAGATAAAACAACATAATCTAAGTTCTGGAGCTGAAAAATTGGCATTTCTTTGGAACATTTGCAAAATATGTGAAAAAAATGTTTAATCTGTATGAGCCTTACCCACAAGCACTGTTCAGGGAGTTGATAAATACCTGGAAGTTGCCATTGAAAAAAGGTAACAAGCACAGAGCAGCTATTTGAAATAAGCATCCTTTTTCAGTTCCACCCCTAATTTGATCGATAAGATCAGTGATCTTATTCAAAGGTCCAGGGGCTTTTTCCATGTCAGTAATGGTTCTGTGTAGTCCATGGTTCTATTTTATTGAATGCAAAAAAGAAGATGGGCGAAACAAAGTGGATTCATTCTGTTTGGGTGCAAAGAACAGAATGAGTAGAGACCAGTTATCAAATCTGTCTCATTGCTTGGCTGAAGCTAGGGAAGAAGGCTGGGTAGGTACTGATGCAAGGAAAAACACTCTACAATCTTCTACTGAGTACAGACTAGTGTCTTAGAAGGCTCGACATGATCTCACTATGTCTTATCTTTCAAGTGTCTTCCACTCACCTTTACGTCAATCACGCTGGCCTCTGCAGGCCGGGTATGCTCTTATCCCAGTGCCTTTGCCCTTGCTTTGCCTCGAATTCCTTTCCTCTAGATAACCATGGAGCTCACTCTTTCATCTCTTCGAAGTCTTTGTTCAAATGCCATCCTCTCTGCAAGGCCTTCCCTGACCCCAGTAGTTAAAATTGAACATCTCCTCTTTATTGGACACTCTGTGTTCCCTGTTCTTGTTAATGTTTTTTCCTTAGTACATCACCTCCTCATATTTTATACCATTTACTTATGTGTTTAGTTTATTGTTTGTCTTCTCACGCTAGAAGGCAAGCTTCACAAGGATGAGTACTGGGACAGTGCTTAGCTTAAAGCAGGTACTCAGCATGTATCCAAAGACAGAGTGAGTGACTATAGCTGGGAAAGCGCCTGTGAGGAAGCCTGGACACTCCTGATCTAGACTGTCTAGGTGGAAATCTGACTCTGCTAGTTCCTGGCTATGTAACCTTGATCCGGTCACCTAATATCTGTCCCTCAGTCAAATGGGTATCTTCCTCACCTGACTGTGGTGAGGATTAGATAGTGTAGAACATTTTGGACAGTGTCCGGCATGTTTAGGCTCTACAAATATTAGTTATTGCTGATAGTAATCTATGGATACATTTTCTTCAGGTCCTATGTGCTGTTATAAGAAGAATTTAAAATGAAGGTGTCTAAGCGTCTGAGAATTTAGAAATAAATTTTCATATAATTCCATTTTCCCAGAAAGCCCTTTCACACACTGCCTATTGCATTTCAATTTATTCTCTCAAAAAAATTCTCACATTTGAGACCCAGCTCAAATGTGACCTTCTTGGTGAGGCCACCCCAGTTTTTCCAGGTAGTGTCAGCTCTCTTTTCTTTGAAGGCAAAGCATTCATTTATTCATCTGTTTATTTTGCAAGCATTTATTGAACATGTAATTGTGGGCCAGACGAGGCACTCGGGATATAGGGAAGACTAAGATGTGGCTTTGACTTTGAGGGGTATGTATTTTGTTAGCAAATGCAGACATACCCAGAAAAAAGGGCACAGTGGTGTCATCTATTGGCAGATAGAGTGCTTATCTGTTTAATCTCTCTTCTGTCCCCTGGAATGTAAGCTTCTGTAGCCAGAATGTCTACATTTCAGTTATTCTTTGTGCCACAATTCCATCTAGAGTGCTGGTCTGGCACATGACATGTACTTAAATGTGCTTATTGAAAGAATTCATGTAGTTGGGGAAAAGGAGAAATGCATAACAGTAAGATGAGTAAAAGAAATGATGATGTTGTTGATATTAACAGCTAGTACTTACTGAGTGCTCACTGTGGGTCAGTTACTGATCTAAGTACTTTGCATATTTTGCTTCGGTTTAACCTATATAACAATGAAATAGCAAGGTATTATCATTTGTATTCCATGGATGAGGAAACAGGTTCAGAAAAGCTAAGCAATGTGTCTGGGGACAGAACAATGGTTACAACTCAGCATGGTTTGCTTCCAAAGATTATTTTTGCCTGCTAGTCTGTACATCAGTAGGATGTTAGCTGGTGTCATTCTGGAAACTTTTTGCGGGCAGATACTTGTATCTGAGTATTTGATATTTCTTCTCCTGCTATTTTTCTTTCCCCAGACTCTTCAGACACAATTATGGACACAAAGATTGTGGACGATCGGCTCTAGGGAGTCGTGTTTCAGTTAGCAAAGTTGAGGCCAGTGTGCTCAGCCTTCTGGATTCTGACATACCTCTTCTCTTCTTTTCCTTTTTTTTTCAGTGTAGTTTAAAATGTGCTGATAGAGAATTAGACTGCTGACAGTAGCACCAACCTACCCATCAAAAAGAAGGAGGCAGTGGGGAACAGTTAGGGAGAACATAAAGATATTCCTTTCCATTTCTTAAAAGCTTTTACTGGCGGAGAGAGAGCCAGAATGATAGGAGATATTCCAATGGGGCCTTCCCTTTCATGAGTTTAAAGGTACTTAGTGTGGGGGGGAAAGTTATTTTTCTTTTTTGGCTTCTCTAAATAAGGATAGACAGATCATATTAGAAAACAAAGGAGGATTCCATTTCAGCATCTGATGCAGTGTTGGGCTTGGAAATTATTGTATACTCTGATATATTTTAATGAGTATCTATTTAGCCAAAATTTATAAGGAAACATAAAATCAAGTAGTTTCAATATTCACAATTAGTTAAAATCCCTATTTTCCCTCTCAAATCAGCTAGTCAGGATGAGAACTTGAGTTTATTTTAGCAGACTTACCCCAAGAACACTGACTGCAAGATGCCAGTGGCTAGCTGTTTGAGGAGTCAGTACACTCAGAACAAAATAAGTATCTGCAAGGATTTTGGGGGAAAAAATCAGCTATTTCTGTTACATTAGTTAGGAATAGAAATAGCAGCATTTGACATTTTAAGCAAACCCAAGAATGGGTTTACTTTGAGGCCAATGCATGATCATCTTAAGCTTGATAACTTCTTCAGCCCTGATATGGACCAAAAAAATCAATTAATTTAGACCACATTCCAACAGTCAGCTTGTAAATTGTGTTCTTATTATGATTTCCCCCAAGAAAATCTAAATATATTAATATTAGCAGAATTATTGTAAAAGGGCAAATCTGATAACACTAAATGAAATGATAAGACTTCTGATAGTAAAATTAGAGTTATGCATGGGGGAAGATAAAGCAATTCTAATGTAATGGCTATTACAACATCAGGATTGTTATTATCTTAGAATTGATATTATATCAATTATATGTTTTTTGATAGCAAATCTTAATAATTTATTAAGATTCGTTATCAAAAAGTATATAATAACTATGCGTTGTCTATGTTAAGAGACTGTTGTACTGATATTATTTTTGTATTTTTTGTAGACAATAAAATTATGTTCTTAAACATCAGATGCAAGCATCTATTTATAAGCTTATATTAAATCCAGCTTTAGCATAGTTAAAGTAGTTAAAGTCTGACTGACTCTGATTTGAAGATTTCCATGACCATTTCTCGTAGAACTCAGCTGATACTCTTATTATATTTCTTTCCATTTACTTTATTATTCTTGGAGCAGAACTATGTTAATTATTTATTTTTATAACAGAATACAAGCAGTGTGGGATTATAGAGTACAGAGAGCGTGATATGTCTTTTTGATGTCAGATCGGAACAGGCATTCTATAATATTTGCTGAATGAATGAATAATAACTTGAAGGTACATCTTCCTATCTGGTAATCATAATCATTATATTAACCAGCAATTACTGAATAGTTGCCATATCTTAGGCATAACATCTTTGGCTTTTTATATATCATTTCTCACAGAAAGGGAAGATTAGAGAGTTTTAAGCACCTCATCCCAGATCAGACAGCCAGCAAGTCTAAGCTCAAACCCAGCTTCTCTTAGCTGAGTCTTGCAGAAGCTGTTCCTTTTGCTTGTTCTGCAGGATTTTTCCCACCCCTTTTCTGTTTAGTCTCGTAAGTAGCAAGCTCTGCAAACTGGACACTGCTAGTTGAGAGGGTTGTCCCAGCCCTGTTCTCCATCCCTTCTGTGGGGTCTGATCTCCTCCTTAGCTCCAGGGCTATGAGGTGGATTTATCAGCCCTGAGTCATTCTCCTTCAAGCTGTTGCTCACTAGTGGCCCCTGTGATCTACAGACACTCTCTTTTCCTCCTTCCCTGCCTGTGTACTGAGCTAATGTCTTCCAAGCAACATGATGTTTTTCATTAGCACTTTCATCCGATTGAAGGGAGACTCTATTGGAACTGCTTGGCAAATACCATTTTTACTTGGAAGTCTCTTTGACTTTGCATTTTTAATTGTATTAACAACAGTGGATCGGAGTGACTTAAAAAATGTTTATTACTTGACCTAGTTGAGGCCTTGTTTACTAAAAAATATTGAAAACCTAAAATTCACCCTTAAATCTCCCTTTGCCCTTTGAGCCAAACCAAGCCAAACCACCGAAAAGACCAGGTTTGGGTTTTGAATCGAAAGAAATAACTTACTTGTTCACTTTTAGTATGTCTGTTTATGGTACTACATTCCAGTGCCATTGTTTTGAATGTGTGCTTTCATGCATATTTACTTACACGCTTGGCAGAGCACGAGGTCTCAAACGTGGAGGAGACTGCTTAGGATTATGTGATGTGGGACATGGTCTTGGCTTCTTGCCTTGTGTTTCAGTGCATGAAAAACCTTCAACTCAATATAGAGTACTCTAGCTCTTAAGTATATCATATTAGTGATACATAAGTATTAAGAACAAATACATAAATATTAAGAACAAAATGTGCTATGAAACTGTTTACTTCAACACACTATCAAGTAATGAACAGTAAAGGTTTTAGTCTGTTTAATTTACTCATGACAGTTAATTCCCCATTAAAGGACAAATCAATATGACTCTCCCCATCTCAATATTTTTTACCCCCAAACAGAAAACACTTAATTTAGGTAGAGTTTTCCCTCCACCTGGGATGCTGCTGGACTGAACCTATAAAGAATGAAAAGTAATTGGATAATACAGTTATTTCATAAATTGAGAAACATGTTGCAGCTGGGCCAATATTGCTGACTCAGCATTCCCTTGCTGCGTCGAATCCCGTTTTCACTTGCGATAAAAAGCAAGTTCAGATGTTCATACCTAAAACAGACTCTTTTTGGAAAATGATATGAAGACACGAGCCTGCTGCCAGAGGGAGCAAGACCCACTGGTCCTGTTACCATAAGCGCAGGTTGTCTGGAATGCCGGACAGTGAGGAACATAGTTGACAAAACCAGCCCTAACTTGGTGTGAAGGCTCCAGGCCGATGAAACACCTCTGGAAATGTGCCCAGTGGAAACTCATAATGGCATGGGTATGGTTCCATGCCAAAGATTTTTGGGACTGGGGCCAAAAACATCTTCTGTAAAAGGAAATGAAAGAGGAAATGACTTGTTATTCCAAAGGAGTGAGAGGTTGGGTGAGAGCTGAAAGAAGGGTTGAAAAGAGAGAATGAGAAGTGAGCAGAGAGGGTGAGGATATGCTGAAGAGGGCAAGGGAGCAGTTGGGGCTGGAAATTTTAATAAGCTCACAAAGATAAGGAGGAAATAGGGGCTGTTTAGAAGGTAAACACACCGTAAGGCAAGGAGAAGCCTTGCCAAGAATAACAACAGCAAGATAATTAAAGGAAAAGGGCTAACATAAATGTGAGGAAAAAGAGACAACGCTGAACAGGTCTTAAATATAAGAACATTCCAACTCAGCATTTTGTAACTGACAACATAAACAGGAAAAGGAAAGAGAGGCCTCCCACAGCTACGCACACATAGAGCCCACACCCTGTGATCTTGTATTATCACTCAGATTTCTGTTGACTCAGGTACAGTGGGATGTACTGGGTGGGGTGAGATTATAACCTCAATTGTTTATTTTTATGAGTCCTGTATGTTTTGTATGTTTGTCAGAAAGCCATGATAGCAGGGTACTTAATTTCCTGAATTATATTATTTTGCAGTGTTAATATCTGTTATTTAGTACTCCATAAAATCAAGTCATAACCTCCTTTATCCATTAGACTTTTTTGAGCTTGTTTCATTCTAATTAATAGACTACCTGAGAAACAATTTTAAAAGGTGATCAAGGGAAGCCTGGCATGCTATAATCCATGGGTCACAAAGGGTCAAACACAAATGAGCGACTGAACAACAGGTTTATTAAGTGAAGTCACTCAGTCGTGTCCCACTCTTTGCGACCCCATGGACTATACAGTCCATGGAATTCTCCAAGCCAGAATACTGGAGTGGGTTGCCATTTCCTTCTCCAGGGATCTTCCTAACCCAGGGATTGTACCTGAATCTCCCGCATTACAGACAGATGCTTTACTCTCCAAGCCACCAGGAAAGCATGCTTCAGTTCGGTTCAGTTCAGTCGCTCAGTTGTGTCCGACTCTTTGTGACCCCATGAACTGCAGCAGGCCAGGCCTCCCTGTCCATCACCATCTCCCGGAGTTCACTCAGACTCACGTCCATTGAGTCCGTGACGCCATCCAGCCATCTCATCCTCGGTCGTCCCCTTCTCCTCCTGCCCCAAATCCCTCCCAGCAGCAGTCTTTTCCAATGAGTCAACTCTTCGCATGAGGTGTCCAAAGTACTGGAGCTTCAGCTTTAGCATCATTCCTTCCAAAGAAATCCCAGGGCTGATCTCCTTCAGAATGGACTGGTTGGATCTCCTTGCAGTCCAAGGGACTCTCAAGAGTCTTCTCCAACACCACAGTTCAAAAGCATCAATTCTTCAGCACTCAGCCTTCTTCACAGTCCAACTCTCATATCCATACATGACCACAGGAAAAACCATAGCCTTGACTAGACGGACCTTATTCAGCAAAGTAATGTCTCTGCTTTTGAATATGCTGTCTGGGTTGGTCATAACTTTTCTACCAAGCAGTAAGTGTCTTTTAATTTCCTGGCTGCAGTCACCATCTGCAGTGATTTTGGAGCCCCCCCAAAAAAGTCTGACACTGTTTCTACTGTTTCTCCATCTATTTCCCATGAAGTGATGGTACCAGATGCCATGATCTTCGTTTTCTGAATGTTGAGCTTTAAGCCAACTTTTTCACTCTCCTCTTTCACTTTCATCAAGAGGCTTTTTAGCTCCTCTTCACTTTCTGCCATAAGGGTGATGTCATCTGCATATCTGAGGTGATTGATATTTCTCCCGGCAATCTTGATTCCAGCTTGTGTTTCTTCCAGTCCAGCGTTTCTCATGATGTACTCTGCATAGAAGTTAAATAAGCAGGGTGACAATATACAGCCTTGACACACTCCTTTTCCTATTTGGAACCAGTCTATTGTTCCATGTCCAGTTCTAACTGTTGCTTCCTGACCTGCATACAGGTTTCTCAAGAGGCAGGTCAGGTGGTCTGGTATTCCCATCTCTTTCAGAATTTTCCACAGTTTATTGTGATCCACACAGTCCGAGGCTTTGGCATAGTCAATAAAGCAGAAATAGATGTTTTTCTGGAACTCTCTTGCTTTTTTGATGATCCAGTGGATGTTGGCAATTTTATCTCTGGTTCCTCTGCCTTTTCTAAAACCAGCTTGAACATCAGGGAGTTCATGGTTCACGTATTGCTGAAGCCTGGCTTGGAGAATTTTGAGCATTACTTTACTAGCATGTGAGATGAGTGCAATTGTGTGGTAGTTTGAGCATTCTTTTGCATTGCCTTTCTTTGGGATTGGAATGAAAACTGACCTTTTCCAGTCCTGTGGCCACTGCTGAGTTTTCCAAATTTGCTGGCATATTGAGTGCAGCACTTTCACAGCATCATCTTTCAGGATTTGAAACCGCTCAACTGGAATTCCATCACCTCCACTAGCTTTATTCGTAGTGATGCTTTCTAAGGCCCACTTGACTTCACATTCCAAGATGTCTGGCTCTAGATTAGTGATCACATCATCATGATAATTTGGGTCGTGAAGATCTTTTTTTTGTACAGTTCTTCCGTGTATTCTTGCCACCTCTTCTTAATATCTTCTGCTGCTGTTAGGTCCAGACCATTTCTGTCCTTTATTGAGCCCATCTTTGCATGAAATATTCCCTTGGTATCTCTAATTTTCTTGAAAAGATCTCTAGTCTTTCCCATTCTGTTCTTTCCCTCTATTTCTTTGCATTGATCACTGAAGAAGGCTTTCTTATCTCTTCTTGCTATTCTTTGGAACTCTGCATTCAGATGCTTTTATCTTTCCTTTTCTCCTTTGCTTTTCGCCTCTCTTCTTTTCACAGCTATTTGTAAGGCCTCCCCAGACAGCCATTTTGCTTTTTTGCACTTCTTTTCCATGGGGATGGTCTTGATTTGTCTCCTGTACAATGTCACGAACCTCATTCCATAGTTCATCAGGCACTCTATCTATCAGATCTAGACCCTTAAATCTATTTCTCACTTCCACTGTATAATCATAAGGGATTTGATTTAGGTCATACCTGAATGGTCTAGCGGTTTTCCCTACTTTCTTCAATTTAAGTCTGAATTTGGCAATAAGGAGTTCATGATCTGAGCCACAGTCAGCTCCTGGTCTTGTTTTTGTTGACTGTATAGAGCTTCTCCATCTTTGGCTGCAAAGAATATAATCCATCTGATTTCAGTGTTGACCATCTGGTGATGTCCATGTGTAGAGTCTTCTCTTGTGTTGTTGGAAGAGGGTATTTGCTATGACCAGTGCATTTTCTCGGCAAAACTCGATTAGTCTTTGCCCTGCTTCATTCCGCATTCCAAGGCCAAATTTGCCTGTTACTCCAGGTGTTTCTTGACTTCCTACTTTTGCATTCCAGTCCCCTATAATGAAAAGAACATCTTTTTGGGGTGTTAGTTCTAAAAGATCTTGTAGGTCTTAATAAAACCGTTCAACTTCAGTTTCTTCAGCATTACTGGTTGGGGCATAGACATGGATAACTGTGATATTGAATGGTTTGCCTTGGAGACGAACAGTGATCATTCTGTCGTTTTTGAGATTGCATCTAAGTACTGCATTTCGGACTCTTTTTTTGACCATGATGGCTACTCCATTTCTTCTGAGGGATTCCTGCCCGCAGTAGTAGATGTAATGGTCATCTGAGTTAAATTCACCCATTCCAGTCTATTTTAGTTCACTGATTCCTAGAATGTTGACGTTCACTCTTGCCATCTCTTGTTTGACCACTTCCAATTTGCCTTGATTCATGGACCTGACATTCCAGGTTCCTATGCAATATTGCTCTTTACAGCATCAGATCTTGCTTCTATCACCAGTCACATCCACAACAGGGTATTGTTTTTGCTTTGGCTTCATGCCTTTATTCTTTCTGGAGTTATTTCTCCACTGATCTCCAGTAGCATAGTGGGCACCTAATGACCTGGGGAGTTCCTCTTTTGGTATCCTATCATTTTGCCTTTTCATACTGTTCATGGGGTTCTCAAGGCAAGAATACTGAAGTGGCTTGCCATTCCCTTCTCCAGTGGACCACAGTCTGTCAGGCCTCTCCACCATGACCCACCCGTCTTGGGTTGCCCCGCAGGCATGGTTTGGTTTCATTGAATTAGACAAGGCTGTGGTCCTAGTGTGATTAGATTGACTAGTTTTCTGTGAGTATGGTTTCAGTGTGTCTGCCCTCTGATGCCATCTTGCAACACTTACCATCTTACTTGGGTTTCTCTTACCTTGGCGTGGGGTATCTCTTCACGGCTGCTCCAGCAAAGCACAGCCGCTGTTCCTTACCTTGGACGAGGGGTATCTCCTTACTGCTGCCCTTCCTGACCTTCAACGTGGGATAGCTCCTCTAGGCCCTCCTGTGCCTGTGCAGCCACCAGTCCTCGGGTTGCTTATTAAGGTTTATTAAGTAGTGTGTTAATCACATGCAGCATCGTATGGTATAGTAACACACTCCATTCTGTTCTGTAAATAGTTAATGTTATACTCTTAATTTGTGTTTTCCTTTAGTTCTTGAGCATCTCACAACCTTCTTTCTAGAATAACAATTGTTCAGAATATAGGATATATAAACAGGGAGTTATTAAGATGATAGACAAAATTAATATATACTTTGTAGTACAGAGAGTCAAATTAAGCTTCTAATTTAGTCAAATGAAAGAAATGTGGGGGTCACTTCTCTAAATCATTACCCCAAATAATACATATGTATAACTTTGTTTATTATGAAAAAATATAAAAAAGGACACACATATATATGTATTTTCCTATGTCATAGAATTTACCAAATGTAGTTTTACTTCAATACTTGTCTTTAACAAAATTCTCCCAAAGATTGTTCTACGTGTATCTAGATTTACGGTACTGAGTCATGCCTTCCCAAAAATGTATATTGATATATTGAAAGTGAAGTTGCTCAGTCGTGTCTGACTCTTTGATCCCATTGACTGTAGCCCTCCGGGCTCCTCTGTCCATGGAACTTTCCAAGCAAGAACACTGGCGTGGTTTGCCATTTCCTTCTCCAGGGAATCTTCCCAACCCACATTGCAGACAGACTCTCTACTGTCTGAGCCATCAGGGAATCTTATATTGATATATTGGGTTGGGAAGTTCATTCAGGTTTCCCAAAAGATGATATTGAAAAACCCGAACAAACTTTTTAGCCAACTCAATATAAAACCCTAGGAATGATACATGACTAACCAAAGTAATCATTGCTTTCTTTCCTCTCTTTGAGGTAACTTTTTGTCAAATTTAACGTCATTTGGTTCTTTAAAAATGTCTTCACTAGATGTTTTATTATTGTTACCTAGAATTCCTCACAGTAGATCATAAAGTCTTAAAAGTTTGACATATTTCTCCTCCTTTGCCAGGAGCAATTGGTGACAAATAAAATGGAATTCCTAACCTTGGCTGTTTTACCACCATAGGAGCCCGATTATCTATCACTACTGTCTGCATGTTTTCAAAATTTTAAGGCCAAGAAAGCTGATGTTTGAATAACCTTTTTTCTTTCTTTCTTTCTTTATTTAAAAAAGGCAGGATTGCTATTTGATGATCAGATAGGTATGTGCCCTGGAGCTCTGAGACAAAGTCTAGACCCGGCTTTGTCACAAACCACCTGTGTGGAGAAGGGAGAAAAGGAAAGGTTGCCGTCTGGCAGGGCTGGGGAAATGAGTAAAAGGAAAAAGGAGAACAAGTTCCCTGAGGACACTGGGAATTGAGGAACAAGTTATTCACATCCACCAGGAGAAAAGAACGTGGAGGGAAACCTGGAATCCAGTTAAAGGAAACAGTAAGAAAACGTGGCTGCGTTTCTGTGTACAGAAAGAGTAACCTAGCTTTCCATGAGGAGTTGTAATGAGATTGCTGTTGGATTTTGGAATTGAGAATGTAGTTTTCGACCACCGGGCTAGACTATTAGTACGAGAACTTGATTGACTGGTTATAGATGCCCTCTGGAAAGGGAGGTGTACCTTATAATTTTTAGTTTTTAAAAGAAGAATGTTGGTTTTAGGATTATTCTTATTGCATTTGAGGAAATCATTTACATACTTGATTTATATATATATGTATATATATAGTATGTACATACAGATAAATATTTATGTCTATCTCTATACGTCTATATCTATCCATCTAGCTAGCTTTTGAACTGTGATCTCAAAGAATTAGAAGTCCCTTTGCAACACAATTGAAAAATTTAGGCAAGTTCTCCATTATTTATGGTTCTGGATCAGCAATCATTGTTATCAGCAATTCTTACTAGAAGGAGAGGGCGTAGAGGCCAACAGATGCTCAGTGGAGCCCATAATGTCCCCACAGCAAAGCAAAGTATGAGTTGCATATTGGTGACTATATGCTTCCTTCTATGTTTATCTTAGAAAAAGTTTCTGTTAAGACCACTCAAGGCAGGTGATTTATTAATCACTGAGCTTCATCCCCAATGTCAGCATCTAGCTTATTTTCTTGTACACAGTAAGGGTTCAATATTTGTTTG
Source organism: Ovis aries (assembly GCF_016772045.2). Taxonomy (NCBI): domain Eukaryota; kingdom Metazoa; phylum Chordata; class Mammalia; order Artiodactyla; family Bovidae; genus Ovis; species Ovis aries. The sequence goes on along the minus strand of NC_056058.1, from coordinate 90,483,029 downwards.
ATATATCAAATTGAACATAGAACTCAGATGTGTAAGAATCAAATCTCCCTGTTCATGGTAAATTTTTAACTGTACAGAATTATATAAGTAAACCAGTCCATCCTAAAGGAAATCAGTCCTGAATAGTCATTGAGAGGACTGATGTTGAAGCTGAAACTCCAATACTTTGGCCACCTAATGTGAAGAACTGACTCGGCAGAAAAGACCCTGATGCTGGGAAAGATTGAAGGTGGGAGGAGAAGGGGACAACAGAGGATGAGATGGTTGGATGGCATCACCGACTCAGTGGACGTGAGTCTGAGTAAACTCTGGGAGCTGGCGATGGACAGGGAGTGCCACAGTCCATGGGGTCACAAAGAGTTGGACATGACCGAACGACTGAACTGAACTGAACTGAAGATTAACTTTCACTAAAAATCTCTGGGATGGATACACTGAATTCAAGTTGTAGCTTTCCTCCAAGTGGGATCAGGGAGAAACAGAGATAGGCACTTGTCTGGACACATGAACCACACTTTCTAACAACTCATGAGGAAGGTGGGCTGTAAAGGATAGAGATCTCCAGACTTTCATGTTCTGGCCCCATCTTTAAGGTGTCCAGACTCTCCTGGAAGAAATATATTTTTCATGAGTTTCCTAAGGACGTCCTGACAAAACTTAAATGATTCTGTTTTTTATTTCTGGGAGCAGATCTTCTCTTGATGTCATGATCTTATTGTTCATCAAAATGTCACAAGAAAAAAAAAAGTATTCGTAAAGCAATTTCTCCCTTTTACTTCAGAGTGTGATCAGCTGCCAGGATGCATGAGGGGAAGTTTGTGGGAATGGCAATTATCTAATAACAGCATCTTAAATACATCCTTATTTTATGGGTTGTGTTTGGAAACCACTTCCTTACACTGTAGGTTTTATTAGTACTTAAAAATAAGCTTGAATTTCCCTGCTTCTTGGGCATATAAAAAGTGCAATCTTAACTTAGTCTGATTACCTTTTTATTGTATGTAAATTTTGAAAGGATTATTTTAATTTTAATTTAATCAAATAAAACATAAAACATTCACCCTAGTGCATGTGAATCTTCTCTTTGGCTCTCTTAGAGGGGGATGAATAATTCTCCGGTACAGTCTGAGAGGTTGCTCTGGGTTGGAATAAACTATTGGCGGGATCTCTCAGAAGACCCTTTTCTCTGGTTCAGAAATCATAACTTGATTTCTGCCTTCTCCTCTCCAAGATAGAAGGGTTGATAACTTGCCTTCCAAGTATCAGAAAGGAGAAAATAATTGTGTGTTTCCTGTTGCTACTATGCCTAGTGACCACAAACATAGTGACTTAAAACAATACAAGTGTATTCACTTCCAGTTCGGGAGGTCATTTTTACTGGGCTAAAGTCAAGGTGTCAGCAGGACCATGCTATAGGGGAGAGTCCACGTCCTTGCCTTTTCTAGCTTCTGGAGTTGCACTCCTTGGCTCCATCTCCAAAGCCGACGACTAGCATCTTTTTCTTGATTTGGCTTCCCTCTGCTTCTGTCAGCTTCTGTCTTATGGACTTTCTCTTCTGTGACCAAATATTTCTGTGGTGTCTTCTTATATAGACACATGTGATTACACCTGGATAATCCGTGATAGTCTCCCCACCCCAATATCCCTCATTTAATAATGTTTTCAAAATCCCTTTTGCCATATGGAGTAACATTCACAAGTTCCAGGATCTGGGTAGTTGGGGGAGCCCATATTCAGGCTACCACAACATTTTTTTTCAGTCTTTTCTAAGAATGTAGTGGGCCCTTTCCTAAATTTTTGTTTTTGCTCCTGTGAAAATTTGTAATAGGAAAACAAACGTTTCAATGAGGGAAATAAGGAACTTTTGAATCACAAAAACATAACTGTTTCTCCTATAGGAATTTAGGCTATAAAGGTGTTTCCATAGTTATAAATAAATTTTCAGGAAAACTAAGAAGAGCCAGATTGGGGGAATGAAAGGACTTCTGTTTTACAGATAAGGAAAGTGAGGTATAGTGAGATTATATAACATGCCTATAATTTGTCACACAATTAGTAAGTGATTAAGCTTGGATTGAAACTCAGAGCCCATATTTTACCTACTAGACTAGAATGAAGAATGGAAGGTGATGCTAAGAAGAGATCAGTATCAACAGAGGTGGGAAATACTATTGGCTTCTAAAGTCAGAAACATAAATCTCATTGAGTTGGAAGGCAGCTAGACTTGCTAGATTTCCTGGGCGGTACCTTTCAATCTGGTATGTTGGGCGGCAAGGATCCTAGGTTAGTTTTTTGTTGTTAATATTATGAAGAGCAGTCAGCATAAAGAACTTTGAAAACACAAGGCTTGTGCCTGCTAATGATAGAGATAGAAGTCAAGTGGGGGCCTGACCCTCCTTCCATCCTCACCGGCTCCAGATCTTGTTCCATCCGTTATTTCCTTCTTATGTTATCAACCCCTCTTCTGTTCTGGTCCTGTTTGATCAGCCTACAAACATGTGAGATCTTTCTTTTTAATTTTGGCACATCCTCTCCATCATCACTCAACTTCTCTCCTTCAATTTACCACCAAATTTCTTGGAAGAGGAATTCAGTCCTGCCAAACTTACTCTCTCCACACCCACTCATTCTTCCCCCCATTGCAGTCAGAGCTCCATGCCCATGGATCCACTAGAACCTCTCTCAGGGGTCACCAGGGTCTTCCTAGTTACCAAGCCTGCTGATCTATTTCCAGTTCTTATTCTCAGTGACCTCTTCTGAAATATTTGAGAATATTGACTACTGTCTACTTTTTGAAGTCCCCATTTCTATGTCTCTCCCTTCTGAGTCTTTTTTTTTTTTAATTTAATTTAATTTTTTTATTTTTAGTTTTTATTTTTTTAAATTTTAATATCTTTAATTCTTACATGCATTCCCAAACATGAACCCCTCTCCCACCTCCCTCCCCATAACATCTCTCTGGGTCATCATGCATGCTGCATCTGCGTCAGACATAGACTGGCGGGTCAATTCTTACATGATAGTATACATGTTAGAATGTCATTCTCCCAAATCATCCCACCCTCTCCTCTCCCTCTGAGTCCAAAGGTCCGTTATACACATCTGTGTCTCTTTCCTGTCTTGCATACAGGGTCGTCATTGCCATCTTCCTAAATTCCATAGTATACTGTATTGGTGTTTTTCTTTCTGGCTTACTTCACTCTGTATAATCGGCTCCAGTTTCATCCATCTCATCAGAACTGATTCAAATGAATTCTTTTTTACGGCTGAGTAATACTCCATTGTGTATATGTACCACAGCTTTCTTATCCATTCATCTGCTGATGGGCATCTAGGTTGTTTCCATGTCCTGGCTATTATAAATAGTGCTGCGATGAACATTGGGGTACATGTGTCTCTTTCCGTTCTGGTTTCCTTGGTGTGTATGCCCAGCAGTGGGATTGCTGGGTCATAAGGTAGTTCTATTTGCAATTTTTTAAGGAATCTCCACACTGTTCTCCATAGTGGCTGTACTAGTTTGCATTCCCACCAACAGTGTAGGAGGGTTCCCTTTTCTCCACACCCTCTCCAGCATTTATTGCTTGCAGATTTCTGAGTCTTAAAAATTTTTTTAATTGGAGGATCATTGCTTTACAATGTTGTATTGGTTTCCGCTATACCACAACATGAATCAGCTCTATGTGTACATAGATCTCCTCCCTCTTGAGCCTCCTTCCCTCTCACAGCCCCCACCCCACCCCTCTGGGTCATCACAGAGCCCCGAGCTGAGTGCTCTGTGTTATACAGCAACTTCCCACTAGCTATTTTTCACATGCTAATGTATATATGTCAATGGTACTCTTTCAACTTCTTCCCCCCTCTCTTTCCCCTGCTGTGTCCACCAACCTATTCTCTATGTTTGCGTCTCTATTCCTGCCCTGCGAATAGGGTCATCAGTACCATTTTCTCTAGATTCCATATGTATGTGTTAATATATATTTATTTTTCTCTTTCTGACTTACTTCACTCAGATAACAGAGTCATCCACCTCACTAGAACTGACTCAAATTTGTTCCTGTTTATGACCGAGTAATATTCCATTGTTTATACCACATCTTCTTTATCCATGCATCTGTCAATGGACATCTAGGTTGCTTTCATGTCCTGGCCATTGTAAATAGTGAACCCTGGGCTACATGTGTCTGTTTGAATTATGATTTTCTCTGGGTATAATGCCCAGTAGTGGGGTTGCTGAGTCATATGGCCTTCTGAAATCTTCTCTTCATTTTTTTTCCATTCCCAGATGTTAGAATACTGAGGGTTCTGCCTCTGGTCTTTTGCTCTTATTTCTACACACCTTCTCCTTGCGTCCTCTCCTCTGCTCCCATTTCTTCAGCTCCCATGAATGTGGGAAAGATGTATCAGTTCTAACCTGCAGCCTGACCTCCCTCCTGAGATGAAAGCTCTTACTTTCAAAATCTTCCCCAGTATCTCCTTCCGCATATGACCTGCAGAACTGCAAACTCATCATCTCAAAACAGGACTCGGTGTCTTACTTCCTAGATTTATAGTGTCTCGTCTGTTATTTGTCTTGTTTTATTTGGACACCATCTTCCTAATATAGCAAACCAAGAAGCATGGTGTTATTGCCTCTTTTTCTTTCTTTCATGTCTCATTAGTAAATTCTGGGCCCTTGGCATCCTCATTACTACTTCCTTATCCTAGGCCTTTTTTCTTGCCCTCTATTCTCCAGAGATCTCCAATAACCATTCTGCTCTGAAGCGATCTGTAATCAGTCACTGTTGAGAATGAGTGCCTTGTGTCCTTCACAAAGTCCTTCCAAGTCTTCCAGACCCATTTGGAATGTGGAACCCTTCTCTGTGGAGGAGGAATTGGCTGTACCTCATTCATTTCTGATCCTTGTGAGACCCTCCTCCCCAGTGGATTGAAGGTATACAGGGATTTGTCTTGGTACCCTTAGAGCCTGGAACAGCAGCTGGGTCACAGGAAGTGCTCATGAATATCGGTTGGATGAACTGTGGGAGACATGATGAGATGACTTGAGGGGTGAATCAATGAAGTGATGGAAAGATGATCTTCAAAATGAATAAAGACCCTTTTCTATGTCATAATATTTTCTTTTCCAGTTTCAATGTGGACTTTAGGGTTCACTGACTGAGACTATTCCTTTCAGTACCATAGTAAGGAAAAAAAAATTGGAGAATAAGGTAATTAAATTAGAAGTCATTGTTTCCTGGCATGGGGTTAAGCTTTCACCCCATTAGCTCCCAAACAAATTTTTCAGCAAGCCTCACTCATACTTTAGTTGAGAAAAAACATCTTTACTTGGCCTCCTAGTAATTCACAGGTGATTTGGGCTTCATTTATATCTTTGATAAGATACGCACTTATAGGCAGTGAAATTCCAAAGCATTTTGAATACCAGTTGAGGTCCTCTATTGGAAATCTCACCATACATTATGAGAAAGAGGAGGCAGCTGTCAAGAAGAAAAGAAACTAATACTGAGTCACAGATACCTGGCAAGCACTCTCCTAAGTGCTTTCACAAACATCTCACATCTTATGCCTTTGCCTGGAGGGCAAGACAAGACTGAGATGAGCAGCCAGGACCTCTGCGTTCAAGTTAACACTCTCGAAATATTTAGTCACATTTCTATAAAGACTAAGTGGGCACTGGGTGGGAAAAACTGAGAAAGGAGATGTTACACAGACTCAGCTTCCACTTCATTGTTCACAGCAATTCCTCTCTGGTTGAAAAAAGCAAAGCAAAACCCTGCATTACCTAGATCTTTCGTCCTTTGAAGGCAGTTTATGCTCACTTATTATAACTGAAGAACACCTCTTGTGTGCTTACACCCTACCTTTCCACTGCACATGGGACTGTGGTAGTTAGAACGTAGATGAAGCCCCGCGTGAATGCATGCTAAATCGTTTCAGTCATGTCCAACTCTTTGCAACCATATGGACCGGCCCACCAGGCTCCGCTGTCCATGGGATTCTCCAGGCAAGAATACTGGAATGGGTTGCCATGACCTCCTCCAGGGGATCTTCCTGACCCAGGGATGGAACCCACATCTCCTGTGGCTCCTGCACTGCATGCAGAGTCTTTACCACTGAGCCACTAGGGAAGCCCCAGAGACCTAAATTGAAACATAACAGTCCAGTATGTAAGCAGTCTGGGTTGGAGTGGTCTCTCTGTGGTATGAGAGAGTCAGGCAACCTCTAGCTTGTTGCTGTGCCTCCCCTAGAGAAGGATATTCATGTTCATGGTCCAAGATGCTTTCTACCATGTCTGCATTCCATCCAGTGGGAAGGAGAAAAGGGGCAGGGGAAGGAGAGGCCACTCCCCTTCATTGGGCATGGTTTGGAAACTGCAGATGTTTATTTGTGCTCACACCTCATTGGCCAATACCTGGTCACATGACTCAATTAAGAAACTTCAGCCTTCCTAGCCTGACCACATGAAAGAAGGGGAAAATGGGCATTAGATATCAACTCTTCCCTGCCAGAGGTTTATCCAATAATGTATTTCAACTAAATGTGATACTCTTTATAGGAAGAGGTCTGTATCCACGTTTCTCCTTCTAGTTATAAAGCTGCAAATGATAGGAAGGTTTAATGCCCTTTTTAGTTTGGAATCTTTGGCCTTTGCCCTGATAGCCCATCCCTTTCAGACTCAGTTGTAGATGGTATGTCCCCATCTTACGAATGAGATCAGAGAGCATTAATGAAATGGAGGTGGTTTAGTTTTCTTTGAGCTTTCCCTTGTTCTTTCTTATCTTTGTGCGTGCTCAGTCGCTCAGATATGGTTGACTCTGTGACCCCCAAGCCTACCTGGCTCCTCTGTCCATGGAATTTTTCAGGCAAGAATACTGGAGTGAGTTGCCATTTCACTAAGGGGATCTTCCTGAGCCAAGGATTGAACCTGTGTCTCTTGCATTTCCTGCACGGGCAGGCAAATTCTTTAACACTGAGCCACCTGGGAAATCCAAATAGCTCCTACAGTCACACACTAATATAACCTTTATATGCAATAACTACTTTCTGGGTTATTCTTACAGGAGAAGACAATGGCACCCCACTCCAGTACTCTTGAAAAATCCCATGGACAGAGGAGCCTGGTAGGCTACAGTCCATGAGGTTGCTAACAGTTGGACACAACTGGCTTTTCACTTTCATGCATTGAAGAAGGAAATGGCAACCCACTCTAGTGTTCTTGCCTGGAGAATCCCAGGGACGGGGGAGCCTGGTGGGCTGCCAGCTATTGGGATTGCACAGAGTCAGACATGACTGAAGCGACTTAGCAGCAGCAGCAGCAGCTTACAGGAGAACTTTCTGGAAGCTAATAAAAAAATGACACCTTGTGTTACCACTGATTAGGTTTAAGTGTCTAACAGCTATTTTTTGTTGTTACTCAGTCTTAGCCAGTTCTCTCTTCTCCTTCCCTCCATATCGGTGTCTAAGGAAAAGTTCTATGTTTTGGGGCTCTCAAGCAGTTGTAGGGTGAAGCAATTGAGGAAACAAATGTGTAACCAGTGCTTGTCAGTTTTGGGGGACCCAGTCACCGGGCCCCACAGTTCATCCAGAAGCAGAGGCACCAAGATCAGGTTCTGTGGAAGTCCAACGACAAGCGTTTTCAAAGGCATACGCAACAGTGTCTGCTTGTTTCCTCTTTTCCCCCCAAACTCCTTGTTCTTTTTCCCCCTCTTCATCTTTTCCTGGAGGACTTTCTCAAGTTCGGATTTTCTGAACCATCTGAAACAGCTCTGAATTGTGCTAGCGCTATGCTAAGAGCTTTACCTCTCTTAGCCACTTAATCCTCACTGGCTCGGTGGTTAAGGATCTGCCTTTAATGTGGGAGATGCAGGTTCAATCCTTGGGTCAGGAAGATGCCCCAGAGGAGGAAATGGCAACCCACTCCGATATTCTTGCCTGGAGAATCCCGTGGACAGAGGAGCCCGGTGGGTTACAGTCCATGGAGTTGCAAAAGAGTTGGACGTGACTTAGCAACTAAACAACAACAACAAATAATATAAGCACTGTTAAAACTCCCATTTATAGGACAGGACATTAAGGCAGAGAGAGGTTAAGAAACTTGTCCAAAGGTACGCAGTTGTTAAGTGGCAGGATTTGAAACAGTTATTGTCCCCATTCTGTTTATTTAGAAAGCTATGGCTACTAGAGTTTCAGCAACTCACCTAACTGCTGCGCAGGTGGCACAAACCGGGCTTCAAGTCCAGGTCTCAGACCCCCAGTTCTTCTTTCCCACAATGCTTAGTATAGAATATGGTCCCTAGTACTGTGGCCACCTAAGGGGAGGGCAGGGCTCCTTGGCTTGGTCTGTGCTTCTTCTAGAAGCCTCCCCATGCTCCACCCCCAGGATGGAAACACTGGCTTTATCTCGGCAGAGCATAGAGGCAGCTGGTGCCCATAGGCTCCAACATAAGGCGCTACAGAAGTATTACCTATATTTCATCTCCTTGTTCAAGTCTCCACTCTCCCATTTACCTGCCAGCATAAGGCGTGTGCTTTTCTTTTGCAAGAGGATAATATGAAATGCTACTTTTGCATCAGAAAGCTAAGAGGTTCATATATCCTGCCTGGATGGGAATGTTTTTCAGCCTCAGAGCCTATAAAAATACCGTGGCACGAATAGTTCAGCTCAAACAACAGAATGCTGGGAAAATGAGTCTGCACAATGTACTTGAAATATCAGTCATCAACATGGTATAAAACACCACTTCTCCCACAGAGGGAGGCCTGTGTCTGCGAGCTAAGTACACTTTCACCTGCAGGACCAGCTGGGATTTTAGGTTTATGCTTTGCACAGTCTTAACTACTCAAACCCATCTACTAACATGAAGATTAAAGACTGGGGAATGTGTCTCATTCCTCTGGGCTCCCTGATATATCCTCCAAGGTGATAGAAAGCGGAGGGTGTCCTTGCACTGTCAAGGGATTGGAATATATATTAAAATTATGTATAAATATTATATAAAATGTATGTTTACATGTGTATATCATATATGAATGGAATAAATGTTGCATTTTTATCTTTAAAATGTAATATATGTTTTCTATAATATAAAATTCTATTTATATAGATACATTTATAGATATATCTATCATACATTTTTATCTATATACATTTATAGATATATATACATTTATCTATCTATATACATTTATATATAGATATATTTATAATTTATAAATATAAATTGTATATATAGCTATTTTATATGACATGTAATTTATATATTATATATTTCATATATAATAAATATGTCATGCCTATTATTAGATATATATTAATATTATACATAAATATAATGATATATTATATATCATTTGGTGACTCAGATGGTAAAGAGTCTGCCTGCTATGTGGGAGACCTGAGTTCAATCCCTGGGTTGGAAAGATCCCCTGGAGAAGGAAATGGCAACCCACTCCAGTACTCTTGCCTGGAGAATCCCATGGACTCTAGCCTGGTGGGGGTCACAAAGAGTTGGACATGACTGAGTGACTTCACCACCCATATACAAATATAATTTATTTTATCTACATTTCATATAAATATAGACAGTATATTGTATGTATGCACATATAAGCCAGGGGCGCAATATTTGCTTTTAAAATAACCTGGAAACAAAAGATTCTCTAACCTTTATTTCAATAAAGATGTTAAAACTGAAAACGGAAGTAAAAGAAAAAACGCGAAAGATATTAAAATTTGCTGAGGGCATTAGTTTGGGTGTTTTGCAGAGATGTGGATCCGGCAGAAAGAGGGTATCGCTTTCTATATAACTGATGATTAAAAATCATTAAAAAAAAATTCCCTTGAGGGTTTCTGCAGAATTTCAGCGCAAGTTACAAATATTTCTGTTATTAGGGAGACTTCTTGTCCTAGTTTGCTTAGGCAGTAGCTTCAGGTTCCACACATGCCTTTTGGGCAGGAGAGTCCAGGTTTCACACACATGCCCTGATACCAAGGGAGCTCTCCCCCTCACGCTGCAGGAGGATTACTGGACGGGTACCTGGCTGGGCAGGCTCGGTGGCATGGGAACCTGGGGACCCTCTCCTCCCTGGCCAATGCCTGCTGCCTCTGCAGTAGCTCAGAGGCCAATGTCTGCAGCTCAATTGGACCTTTTCTTTTCCCCCCATGGTATGGTCATATTTATTTCTTTATATTCTTGAATACATTTGTGATTGTATAAGTGAAGGTGAAAGTTGCTCAGTCGTGTCCGACTCTTTGCGATGCCATGGACGGTCCATGGAATTCTCCAGGCCAGAATACTGGAGTGGGTAGCCTTTCTCTTCTCCAGGGGATCATCCCAACCCAGGGATCGAACCCAGGTCTCCTGCATTGCAGGCAGATTCTTTACCAGCTGAGCCACAAGGGAAGTGATTGTATAAATTATCTTTTAATTTTTAATACATACTCTCAAGCCATTTTATTGTTGTTTTTCTGTCGCTAAGTCAGGTCTGACTCTTTGTGACCCCATGGACTGCAGCACACCAGGCTTCCCTGTCCTTCATTATCTCCTGGAATTTGCTCACATGCATGTCCATTGAGTCAGCGATGCCATCCAACCATCTCATCCTCTGTCATCTGTTTCTCCTCCTGACTTCAATCTTTCCCAGCTTTAGGGTCTTTTCTAAAGCCATGCTGTTATATTTTGTTTTATTTTTTCATTTTATACAATTTTTAAAATAAAATACAATTTTCTTTTCCTTTGCAATTATTGCAGAATATTGGCTCTCTTTCCCATGTTGTACAGTACGCCCTTGATCCTATCTTACACCCAGCTGTATGTATTGCCCGCTTTCCCGTTACCCCATAACTCTCCCCACCTTCCACCACAGGTAACCACTAGTTTTTCCTCTGTATCTGTGAGTCTGCTTCTTTTTTTTGTTGTTGTTGTTCTGTTCTCAGTTTGTGGTATTTTCTAGTTTCCACATATAACTTGACTCATTTTTATAATCTTGGATCCAGAGAGCCTGAGTGAGCGGACAGCACTGGATCCCCGAGAGCATTCTGAATACAGGAGAGGGATGCTCGGCTCTAAAGAGCAGCCTCATGGGTCCCTGAACGTCCCCACATATTTTGCCATGGTGGGTACATACTTCTTTTAAGTAAAGGGCTCTTTTGCAAGAGTCACGTGTCAGCCTAGCACATTTCCTGGATGTTGGCCGCTTGACCATACGTCAGGGCGCCAGCATTTGGTGACTGCAGGTAATGGATTTCTGTGTCTGCTTTATGAAAACTTCCGTTCAACTGCTTTGAAGAACTTTGGCAGCACTTAAGTGAAGGCAGCTCAGCATGTGACATGAGGTTGGGGGCAGCCACCCAGCCAAGCAGCGCCTGCAGCCTGCTCCCTCCCTCCCGGCTTGGTGGTTACTGGAAGCCCAAGAGAACTGGTCCGTCTGGCTGCACAAGACACCGCCTTGCCCCCACACAGGCAGCTGGCTCTCAGAGTTGTTCTGTGCACGTGGGCCAGGCATCATTTCCGAAGTCCGGGGCTGAGACTTGCTGAGTGGAGGATATGCCCACAGAGGTCCCAGAGGTACTGGGGCCCAAGTTAGATCCAGTACCCAGAGGCTTTTCAAGGTTCCAACCTTAGACCTTTTGGCTAAGAGTCAGCACTGCAGCCTTCTCTCTGGTGCATCTCAGCGCAGGCCTAGGCTTGTGGAACGAGCACTGGACTGGGAGTCCTCAAGGGGCAGGAATCTGGCGCTTGCTCTGTATCTACCCGGATGTGTGACCTTGGCCACGAGCATCCACACTTAGCTGTAAAATGCAGCTGATGGACAAAAAGTTCCTTAGGGCACTGGGGACGTGGGCAGGGAGTGGAGGGGTGAGGCAGATTCACACAGGCCCAGCAGCACACCTGTGGAAACACAGAGGCTGGTTCCCCTCATGTTTCCAAGATTACAGGGAGTGCCTCGCATGGGCATAGCACGCAGGAGAGACCTGGTGAAGTGTGATAAATGAAAAATTCTAAAAAGACATTTACTTTTACAAGTCATACATTTAAGTGGGTCCTTTTTATGGAGCATTTTCAATTTTTATATCACCTAAGAGACTTCTGCATTTCTTACAATTCTTCTGCACATTAAAAATGAATTATAGTCCTATCCATTTTAAGAAAAGAATTTGGGGGAATTTGTAAAACAGACAAAGGCCACATATGCCCTGAGACAGTCTAATAACCTGAATGAGTTTCTCTCCTTGATTGATATACTAGTACTGGTGACTGAGGAAAAGGCATTAAATGTCAATAGTTCAGGTATGAACTGAACTGTGTTTGGCTTCTTTAGTAAATATTTTTACCACCTCTCCCGCTGTTTCATGCGTTTCTTAGTGTTTGTTTGGGGAAAGTCCTACGGACAAAAATCAGCAAGCCGTGGATGGATGTTCTGAGCCCAGACTGCTTAGACACTCCTCGATGCATCACCAGGCTCAGTGCTAACTGGTTTGAATGTCCCAACTCATTCAGTTCTTGCAACAGCCCTATGAGGAAACATTGGGTTATTTTCTGCATTTTCAGATGGATGCTCTGAAAGGTTAAGGAATGAGTGAATGTGGAGGGTCGTGAACCTGGGTGTCCTGGTCCAGACTCCTTGCTGGGTACCACTGTGCTGCCCTGCCTTCCCCTCTATTTTTCACTTCATGGGGTCAAGACTGACATCCCACTGGGTTGTGTGTGTGTGTGTTAGTCTTTGCAACCCTACAGACTGTAGCCCATCAGACTTCTCTGTCCATGGGATTCTCCAGACCCTGTAAGCTATCCTATCTGTGTAAGTTTCTTGAGACGAGGATCCAGTTTGACTGAAGGTACTGACGTTATACTTGCTGGATAACTGAGTTGAATCATGTGTCCTCTCTGCACACAGCACTCCAGCAAAGCATTTGAGGGGGCCGGCTTTCTACCCTGGCACACAGCACTAGTGGGGGTCCTGCCATCCTCCCCTGGCCAGATGAAGAGCAGCAGATTCTAAAATCTGGCCACCGTTCAGCTAATCAGGGCAATAGTAATGGGTAGGGTAGAGAGAAGGATCTTTATTTTGGAGTTATTTGAACTGGGAGAAAATTGCCCATGGCTCCTGCAACTGGTGCTTAAACTAGTTCTGGAATTCTGTTCTCTTCCAACACTGTCAGACGTCTTACACAAATTAGAGGTGTCCACAAATTAGAGAGCCCCAGGAAGGGGGAGCCAGGCCTGCGAGGGGTCTGGAAACCACCAGAACAGTGGAAGTAACTGCGAATATCTAGCTCAGAAAGAAGCTTTTACTTGCATTAGTAATATTGTAATTAGTGTGATCTTTGATGAATAGAAAATTAATTTATAGACTATTTTGGCTTACAAAGTCCATTTTCCCAGCATTCCATGGCATATTTGAAATATGGGACAGGGCACTCTTATCAGTCATTTTGAGAAGTTAGAAAGCAAATACCATAAACCTATACCAATTCTCTGGGCTTCCCAGGTGGCGCTAGTGGTTAAGAACCTGCCTGTCAATGCAGGGGATGTAAGACAGAGGTTCGATCCCTGGGTTGGGAAGATCCCCTGGAGGAGGGCATGGCTACCCACTCCAGTATTTTTGCCTGGAGAATCCTATGGACAGAGGAGCCTGGTGGACTACAGTCCACGGGATCACAAAGAGTCAGATATGACTGAAGCGACTTAGCATGCACACATCCAAGTTCTCTACAACAGGGGCAGGAATTTGATTCTCTAGCTCACAGCTCTTTCCTCAGCACTTAGAACAGTGCCGGGCATTGTTCAGGTGCTGGGAAATATTTGTTGAATGACTGTGAATGAATGAACTGTGTAGGTTGCTTAAAAACCCTGCCAGTTCCCGACAAATCTCATCACCTTTGCCACTGATGTTTTCTTTTAGTGGTTTTAAATATAAGACAGAAATTTTATATGAAACTTGAATATATAAATAAAATGTTTTAAATTAATAAGTTCAAATATATAACTTTCCCTTATTTTACAACTACTCAATGATAACAGTGAAGCAGTTATAATGCCAAACCAAAATTTGAAATCCAGGACCGTGACAGGTGCAGACATATAGCAGCCTCAAATCCAGGATATTTCTGTCTTCTGTTTGCTTGCCTGATAGAGTATCAAGAAAATACTGGTTCACAGAGAAGTCTTTTGTCATGCAATCTTGGGATACTCTTCAATGAAGCTTATTTGGGAGCTTGAGAGAACTCATAAGTGTTTGTTTTAAAACTGAATCATTAACGAGGCATTATTTGTTTGTTCTTAAACCACATCATCAGCGTGATAGATCAGATGTTCTGCAAACTTTACCCAAGAGCTAAGGGTATCTGTGATCTGCATATGTGCAAGGCACTCATTTGCTATGAAGGGAGGCTGGGTGTAGACTGGCTGTAGACTGGCTGTAGACTGGCTATAGACTTCCCAGGTGGTGCTAGTGGGTAAAGAACCCACCTGTCATGCAGGAGACCTAAGAGACCTGAGTTGGATCCCTGAGTCGGGAAGATCCCCTGGAGGAGGGTATGGCAACCCACTCCAGTATTCTTGCCTGGAGAACCCCCATGGACAGAGGAGCCTGATGGGCTACAGTCCATAGGGCTGCAAATAGTCAGACACGACTGAAGCTACTTAGCCTGCGCAAAGCTGGCTGCAGGTGTGCTGATCCTTGCTGTAGGCAGTGTCCTTGAATGTCTGCCCAAACCAAATGTTCTCTGGTGCTGGCAGAACCTTGGGATTCCAGAGGACAGTGCGGATAGGAGGGAAAGAGGTAGGTAGGCAGCAAGAAATCGCACTGGTGAATGGGACTTTATGGGCCTTTATTCAGATTAGGCTCTCATGCACTCATCCATTTGCTCATTTCTAGATAACTGTTGAGGGCTTCGCAGGTGGCTCAGTGGTAAAGAAACCTCTTGCCAAGCTGAGACACAGGTTCAATCCTTAGGTTAGGAAGGTCCCCTGGAGAAGGAAACAGCAACGCACTCCAGTGTTCTTGCCTGGGAAATCCTGTGTACAGAGGAGCATGGTGGGCTACACAGTCATTGGGTCACAAAGAGTTGGACACAACTTAGCAACTAAACAGCAACAATTATTATCTGTTGAGCATCTACGGTAATTAATGGGCTCTTTTCTTTAAAGAGGTTAAAAGTCCAGCTTCTGTGGATTTGGAATCACTGGTAGGGACGAGGAAATGAAAGAAGAGTAGGACAGTGTGGTTCAGATCACTCTGAGGGAGTACAAAGAGAATAATTGGAAGGAGGTGGAGGTGGTTAGTGGAGGTTTCTCTAGTGGCCAGTTTTTTAAATGGCTTTAAAATAGTTAACAACATTCGTGGCAATCAACATGTAGTTGTACGCACACACACCTCATCCAGAGTCACTGTTTTTCAGGAAGGCTTTAGTTGTACAAACTCTGGGAAATCAGAGCAACATCAAAGAGCTTTCCTTGACTGAGCTCTTTGGGGTTGTCCTTGACCACATGTCACCTAGTAATGAGTGACACAACTTACTCTGGGTCAAACTGGAAACATATATTAGGGCAGCTGAAAATTTTCCACATGCTATGAGTGCCCTGACTTATGGGGCACACTTTATTTCACCTAATAACTGTAGGTTTATTTGAATTTCAATCAGCTGCCAAGTAAATATTGAAAGTTAACTAGATGGAGCCAAGAAAGCTCATAATTCCTGAAGGGCAATGTGGCTTTTTTTCTCTCCTCCTCTTGAAAATATGGAGGTTACTTGGAAAAGAAAAAAGAAAAAAAAAACACCATAATTTGAAATAAAATAAAATGTTTGTTTATAGGTTGAAGGCTACAAATGACAACCCAGTTCCTTGATGGATGTTATAATTTTGACCCAGGAAAGAAAATACTGTAATTTCTTTTGATGCTTTCCTTCTTGTGCTACCACTGTATCATTATTGCCCAGGTAATCCTGACTTCCAGGAGAAAAGAATTAACAGTCACTTAATTATTAATCACCTGTCATTGGAACCGAAGACTATAAAATGTAACGGATGAGCAGGGAGCAGATTAGCTGCAAGGGAAGGAAGGAGGGTTGTGACACTTCTTTGATGTTAACCCTTTAATGAAGCATCTCCTTGGACCTAACTTTCTGTTCTCTCTCTGCAGCCTGGCTCCCTGACCGTACTTGTGCAGGGAGGAGGAGAGATGTATAGGTCAAACTTGGTCATGTTAGGGGTGGGGGTGCTCTGGTTTCCTGATCTAGCTGGAGGCTCGATTCAAACATGAGGTACAAGGTCAAGTCAGGTCAATAGGAACCAGCCTAGGCAAGCAGCAGCTGCTCTATCGCCTTGAGTGCTTTTCAATTTGGAAGAACAGAGAAGAGCAGCTTCTCTCTGAATCATTGCTTTTCCAGGCTTATGAATTTCAGAACCTCTTGTACTTTCCATTGCTTTCCAAACACGGACTTGTTTCAGGCTTCCCTGCACACAGATTGCGGTGATGTGGGCAAACAGTTTTGACAAGATATGCAGCTTTGAGAAAAAGCACTTTAGGCTTACAAGGACATGCACTGTTGTTGCTGGCCTCTTTGTTGGGGGGGCTGGTGGTGGTGGTGGTGGTGGGAGCTGCCACGTCCAGCACCTGAATGGGAAACCCAGATCTGGGGAGGGGGGGCGCTCTGCTATGTCGGGGCCCAAATGGCCAGGGAGCACATATCTGGCATTCTCCACGGACCTTATCATCAGATTTATAACCAACAGGAGGTCATTTTCTGTTCTGGGCTCTAGGAAAGAGAAAACACATCTCACCCAGGGCTTTTTACTCATACTTCTTACATTTGAGTGCACAAAACATTTATTGAACACCAGCTGTGTGCAGAGTGCTGTAGAAAGGTGAAGAAGAAATTAAAGATCATCCTTCTCTTTGAAGAGCTATTTTCTAAATTGAAGCTGAAAGCTTGTGGAAGCTGCTGTAAATGCTTCCAAAACAGCAGAGAAAGGACAAATGAATATTTCAATAAAGGGGGAGATTACCCTGTGTCTTCCCCCTCTGATCGTCACAGGGGCTGTGGTTTTGCAGCAGACTTTTTCTTTTCTTTTTATAAGGCTTTCTGCCACTTATTCATTTTCTGCGGGCTCCTCTGGTTGATCGGATTTAGTTTCCTTCTGTGCAAGAAGGTGGGTCTAATCATTAACTTCCAGGCTCCATGCTTGTTGCCTTCAAAGAGTAACTCCTCCCACTCAGGTGGGCCCTGGTGGGGGGAAAGAAATCAAATGCCTTTACATGCAGCAACAGAAAAAGTGAAGTGAATTTGAATTAAGCTTTTTGAATTTAAGAGAATAAGAAAATGATCTATTGTCTGCTTTTAAATTGAAGGGCTCTATTTTATAAAAGTACACAGCACTTAACAGAACACATATGACAAGTGATAAATTTCAAGAGTACGTTTTGCTTAGTGAAAGGAAAAGAATGTAGAGAGGATATCTAGATAGGGGAATGAAGAACCCAGAGGAAAGGCAGATCCAACCTTGATGTTTTTTAAAATCCTGAAAGCAAGTGCTGCAAATCAAGGCAGTAAGCAGAGCCCTGAGACAGCAGGATGCTGTGGAAAGACCGCAACTCTGGGGCCAGAGAGACTGGCGTTCCGTCTCAGACATTCTGGGTAATTACCAGCGAGTGACTTAGCTACCATCAGCCCCAGTTGCTTCATGTGATTAAAAACCAGCAACAGAAAAAAAAAGCTTTGTCGCCGATGGTATTCTGTTATAGCAGCCTGAATGGACTAAGATAGAATCAGAAAAAGTAAGAAAATGGATTCCCACTTATGGCCTCCTGAAGGAGCATGGCTCTGCTTGATACCTTGCTTTTGTCCCCGTGAGACCCATCTTGGACTTCGCCCTGCCAGAGCTATGACATGAGACGTGTGTGCTGTTTTAAACTGCTGCATGTGTGGCAATTTGTTACAGTTGCCATAGAAAGCAAATATATTCCCCTGATAATTCACAGAGGAGATAATCAATACCTCGGTTCTCAGATCCAGCTTACTTAGGGATATATAGTTGTCAAACAGTCAGTTCTGGGAAGAGGTCAGAAGCAGATCTCCAGAATGGACAGGTGGTGACGGGTAGAGAGCTGAGGCAAGAGCATTGCCTCTCTGATCACTTTTCTGAAGAGAAGTTGCTTTTTTGACCCCAGTGTTTCACCTTTATCCTTTCTGTCTAGTCTTTCTCTGTTTGAAAGTAAAGCATAAGCCTTTTCTAGAAAGGTGTGACCTTTAGGTGTCCCCATTTATAGAAGTATGGTGGGTTGAGAATCACTACACTGTTATGGAAAACAAGAATCAACATGCTTTAGGATTAGCCCAGCAAAGGGTAATATATTGAGTAAAATTTGAATCAATTAATTACTATAAGAATATGAAAAACGAAGAGATTTCATGTAGTAGCTTCACCTTCAAACACAACCATTTAAGCTTATTTATTCATTTAAAATTATATGTAGTAAAGGGTGCAAACCTATAAACCTACTAATGTGAATATACACGTTGAATGTCCACATCACAAGGTAGAGTTTATTTCTAACTTAGGAGTGTACATACTAACTATATAAATACGATGCATATCCACCTTCAGGGCAAAAATACATGTTTGAGTCAAAGGACAGCTTCCATTAGTCAAGGTTCTTGTGTTTTTAAATGTTAGGCTTTTAGAGAAGCATGAGACGTGAAATAGCAGCCCTCGGCTTCCTAAATTTCAGATCTTCTAACAATGAGAAATTAACTGATACTGTTTAGGGAAGCAAAGGAGAAAAATAAAAAGAGCTGATTCTTAATACCTTGGGAATGAGATTCCGAGTTTCAGTCAAGAAAAATACTAGTGAAAACCCAACATTGTCTCCCCAGCATATGCAGAGAAAGCTGCACAGAAAGCTTTCATGTAGTACAGAAAGCTATTTTTATTGTATAAAATGAAGCATAATTGTTTTGAGAATTTTCTTAAAGAGTCTCTGTAACTGAAGAAAACACAGGATACAAGGTGCTGTGTTTAGAGATATGGACACAGCTTTAGATCTTCTTCCTTGGGCTGGGAGGCTCTCACTTCTGCACACGCTGCAGGGGAAATAGCAGAGAAGCGACGAGCTCACTTCTCTGAAAAGAGAGAGAATTTAGGGATTCCAAACAGACAACAGCTAATGTCAAAAGGCGCCAAGGAAACTACCTATCACATTTAAAAGCATGTTGCTGTTCAGAGACAGGGAAAAAGTTAAAGCAAGAAAATACCAAATTAATATATCAGTTTTATAATTATTTCATTTAAAAGCCTATTTTTTCCACTTTGGTGGGTTTCTCACGCTCTTAGTAATATTTATTGAGTTAAATGTATTTATTTTTAGGAATGTACAAGCTTGTCTAGGTCACTGAGGCAATGGTTTCCAGTATGGATTCCAAAGTCTGAGAAGCTGAAGCAGGCCCCAGGGTTGATTCGGTGTTTATCACTATAGCTCATTAGGAATTTACGGGGGGATCTAAAGCACCAGTAGTGCCCATGTGGGGTTGTTTTAATCTATACTATTAATCTGGAACGTTAGACTGTATTTTCCGTTGTATCTGAGGTTACTGTTGCTATGGTTTGGATTGTTCTGGCTTTTAAGGAAGCACTTGTATACTGGGAGACCCTAGATTACCCACTCTAACAATTTATTTTTGCATTCTAAGCATAAAGAACAAATAAAGAGAAACATGCATTGGAGTCAGAAAAAGTAGTCACCGTGATTTAAATGTGAAAGAATATCTTCCCAAATTTGGGTTCCCCAGCTCATTTGAATCTCCTTATTTTGAGACCAGTAAATACTATTTTATTTTTAATTAAGACTTATATTTAGCAAAAGTTTGTTTTTCAGCGTTCTCTTTTCTGAATAGCACATTTTTCAGTCATCATTCCTGACCATCATAATTAATGACACCAAACTTTTTCTAACAATATCAGGATATATTCTAATTTTGTTCCTTCACCATGAAAACTACTATTTTTTTTTTTTTTTTTTACTATCTATGATGTCTTCCACAAGTTCTGAGCATCACCTGCTGGATATGACAATGCTATCCAAACTCAGTTTGTTCAGAACTGAACTCATCATCTTCCTCCCCATCCTGAACCCCTGCACTGGTTCTTCTTTTGGAATATGAGTTTACACTCCCCTCTACTCAGTTCTCCATTGTGGTCCTGGAAGCCTGAGAGGCACCCTCATCGGCTCCTCCTCCTCCGCAAATCCATGAACCACTGTGGGTTCTGACTCCTCCTTATCGCCCGTTTCCCTCCCTCTGCTTGGCTTCAGCTCCTTGGCTGCTGTCTTAACTCGAGCCAGCATTTTCATCATCTGCTTATTTCCCAAGTCTCAGTCTCACCCCCTTTCACTCTATCATCCACCTTGACGTCAGACGGGTCTTTCTAGTATGCAGATGACATCACATCACTCCTATTTCCAGTCCCTCCGTGGCTCCTCAATGCCTGTACGACTGACTGTTCAGATTCCTTTACAGAGTAAACAAGGCCCTTTAGGATGTGACCTCCATCTATTTTTCCAGTTTAGCTTCTGCTTCTCCTGCTCCCGTATGTTAACGGAGCCATCCATGTGGTTTGGCTTGCCAGTCCCTGAGAGCACCTGCCAATATATGCCCTTGGGCCTCTGCAGCCGCTATTCCCTCTGTTTGGAACAATACTCTCCCACCCCGTCACCTCCAGGGAGATCTCCCCTTTAATGTCATCATTGGACTTAATTAATACATTTTGCCTTCAAAGTCCATTTTCCCTGTCTGTCTTCTCAACCCGTTGATTATATTTTAACAGTTTTATCATTTTGTCTTTCTCCTTTAAGTCTTCAGTCCACTTGGAATTCATTTGTGTCTATTGTGTGATGTCAAGTTTCGACTTTATTTTCTTCCCTATCAGTTCAGTTCAGTTCAGTTCAGTCGCTCAGTCGTGTCCAACTCTTTGCAGCCCCATGAACTGCAGCATGCCGGGCCTCCCTGTCCATCACCAACTCCTGAAGTTCACCCAAACCCATGTCCATTGAGTCGGTGAATAAGCAATTGTTTGGAAAGCATTTATTGAAACGTTTTCTCATTGATCTACAACGCTACTGTTTATAACTCAAGTTTATATGTAGGTGTTTACTTCTTGATTCTATATTCCATTCCATTTCCTACACTGTATTAATTAATGTAACTTTATAATATTTCTTGATGTCAGACAGGGCAATTCACCCATCTTATTCTTTGTCGGAGAGGAGGCTTGGTATACATATGTCCCCTCCCTCTGGAACTTCCCTCCCACCCCCCACCCCTTCCCACCCTCTAGGTTGTCACAGAGCATCGGGTTTGAGCTCCCTGCATCATACAGCAATTCCCACTGGCTGTCTATTTACAGCCTATGCCTGATTCATGTTGATGTATGGCAGAAGCTAACACAATATTGTGGGGCAATTGTCCTCCAGTTAAGAAAAATAAATAAATAAATAAAATAAAAAAAGAAAGGAGACTTGGCAATTCTCAACCCTTGATTTTCCACACAAAGTTTAGAATCAGCTTGTTGAGTTTCACTAAAAACATTTAGAAATTTGATTAGAATTGCCTTCAGTCTGTAGATCAATTTGAGGAGAAATGACATCAGTCATTCTATCCATGAACATGGCATGCTTCTCAACTTTTAAAAAAATCTTCTTTGATGTTTCCAATCAAGTATTATAATTTCCTCTGTAGGAATATTGCAAATCTTAATTTATCAATATAATAAAGTTTGGGTTTTCTATATGTGTTATCATATTATCTGTGAATCATGGTAGTTTTCTTTCTTCCTTTCAAATTCCCTTTATTTATTTTTCCCCAAGACCTCAATGTGCTGTTAGGTAGAAATTGTCATAGTGGAAAACTTTGTTGTATTCTTCATCTGTTAAAAATGAAGAGGCCTTCTGGTAAGATTTCCTTTGTGTTTGGTTTTTTGTAACTTGAAGATAATATGCCTAGGTGGTTTTGTTGTTGTTGTTGTTGTTGATTTGTTTGTTTTTGTTTAGTTTTGTTTCTTTTTTTGTTTTGTTTTGGCTTAGTGGTCTTTGAGCTTCTTGGTTCTATGATTTGGTGTCTGTCTGTCATTAATATGAAAAGTTCTTGGCTATTATCACTTTGACTATTTCTTCTGCTTACTTTTTCCAGTATTTCTATTATGTGTTTGTTACACCTTTTGAAGTTTGTTTCATGGGTCCTGGATCTTCTATTCTATTATTTCTTTCTGTTTTCTCTTTGTATCTCAGTTTGAGAAGTTTCTATGGACCTGTTTTCCTCAGGCTTGCTAATTCTTTCCTCATGCATATCAAGTCTACTGATGAATCCATCAAAGGCATTCTTGGTTTCTTTTACTGTTTAAAAGTTATAGCATTTCCTTTTTATTCTTACTTAAGGTTTCAATCTCTTTACTTACATTATCCGTTTGAATCTCCATGTTGTTTACTTTAGAGCCTTTAACATATTAACCTTAGCATTTAAAATCCCTTGCTTGATAATTCCAGCAGCTGTGCATATCTGAGTCTGGTGCCTGGTTCTGATGATTGCTTTATCTCTTCAGATTGTGGTGGTAGGCTGGTGGAGTTTTGTTTTTTTTTTGTTTTTTTGCCCCTTGCCATTTGGCATCCTTATAATTTGTTGTTGTTGTAAGCAGGACATATTGTATTAGGTAATAGCAACCAATTTAACAGGCCTTTAGTGTGAGGATTTATGCTTATATTACTAGGAGATGACTGTGTTTAATGTTTGCTGTAGCTATAGCTCCAGAGGGCTTCCTTGTTGGCTCAGCAGTAAAGAATCTGCCTGCAATGTGGGAGAAAAGGGTTTGATCCCTGGGTTGGGAAGATCCCCTGGAGAAGAAAATGGCAACCCACTCCAGTATTCTTACCTGGAAGATTCCATGGACAGAGGAGCCTGGGGTCCTACAGTCCCCGTGTTCGATTCGGACATGACTGAAGTGACTGAGCACACACGAGCACACACGACTCCAGAAGCTTCAGATTCCTCTAGCATCCTCCCTTTGTCTCCTGGCTTTGCTGTGGGTCTTCCCTAAGTACTGCTCCTCAAAGTAGTACGTTTTACAGTAGTAAATGTTTTACAGTTCTTTTAGCTCTAATCCACTATTCTTATATGAAGCCCTGTGTGTGTGGTGGTAGGGGTGAGAGAGGCAGAGCATTCCGCAATCTGATGAACTCTGAGTCTTTTAGTGAGCCTGTGTCTAGGGGCTGTGGTCTTCACAATTGTCTCTGCCCCTCTTACAGTGGTTTTCACTCACTTTCCTTGTCTTGTCCTGCCTTCCCCCATGGTAGCATTTCAAAACTGCTTCCCGGAAGCCCTATTCTCTGTTCACTGTAGTTTTTGTTAGTGAGGCAGAAGGGCTGGAGGTGGCTGGAATGGGGAGAAATTCTTGATCCCTAGGATAAGGTTGGTGTTGGAGAAGACTCTCGAGAGTCCCTTGGACTGCAAGGAGCTCCAACCAGTCCATCCTAAAGGAAATCAGTCCTGAATTTTTATTGGAAGGACTAATGCTGAAGCTGAAACTCCAATACTTTGGCCACCTGATGCGAAAAACTGATTAATTTGAAAAGACCCTGATGCTGCGAAAGATTGAAGGTGGGAGGAGAAGGGGATGACACAGGATGAGATGGTTGGATGGCTTCACCGACTCAATGGACATGAGTTTGAGTAAACTCCGGGAGTTGGTGATGGATGGGGAGGCCTGGCGTGCTGCAGTCCATGGGGTCGCAAAGAGTCAGACACAACTGAGTGACTGAACTGAGGATAAGGTTTCAGAATCATGCTAAGGCAAAGTCCTTTGCCTTGAAGTGTAAGCCTCTTTAGTGGAGATGTCTCTGAAAATGTTTCATAAAGACAACTCTTCCCCTCTCCTTACCAGAGACACAAGGGACTCCCTCTTGTTCTCAGATCCTCAAGTAAGAACCTGTTGGAGTTCCTGGAGGGGAAGCCTGTGAAAATCTGGGGGGCCATTTGAAGGCTGTGGCCCTAGGATTTTCTTCCTCTCACAGTAGTGTACACTCAGCCTTTTGTCAAAATTACCATTTGATTGTTCCTATCAGTTTACGGCTCAGCAGTAGTGAGGTGGGTCTTGGCTGTGATTGTCTTTCTGATGTGCCTCCCTCCACATTTGGGGGGCAGCAGTTTGTCTGACAACTTCAATTATCTTTCAGTTATCTGATAGAAACAATTTTTTTTTTCTTTTCATTTTCAGTTTGTCCACCTTTTCCTGGTTGTAAAGATGGGAGGGACAACTTCCAAGCTCCTTCCTTATATCTTGGAGCTGAAATCATAGGTCTCAACTTATTTATTCTTGATAGAAGCTGAATTAATGATACTGTATTTGTATGCAGTGATTAATTAAGTTTATTAATGTTTTGGGATTTTTGAATCCAAGAATCTCATGAATGAGATTGGCCGATCATTTTCCTTTCTCTTACTGTCCTTGTTTAGCTTTAGTAACTAGGCTTTATCAAATCACCAAAATGAGTTGTCCTCTTTTCTGTGCTTTTTTTCTATACTCTGGAATTGTATGTATAAGATTGGAATTATTTTTTCCCTGAAAGTTTTGGAGAAATTGCCTGTAAAATTGTCCAGGCCTGTTTTTTTTCTTTGTGGGAAGATTTTAAACTTGACTGCAGTGTCCTTTCTGGTTACAGTAGCGCTCAGTTTTTAATATGTTCTTGAGTATGTTTTGATAAGTTACTGTTTTCTAGAAATTTGTTCATTTAGTCTAAGTCTTCAAATGTATGGGCATAAAATGATTCATTGCATTTTCCTGTTAGTGTATCTAATGTTTTCTTTTTTGGTATCTTGCCCCTATAGAGTGAATCATCTTTGGGCTAGAGATAATTTTTTCAGGAAACTTCTGATAACCCAATATGTGATTTGGTCAGGGCTGGTTTTTAGAAGGGCTTCCCTGGTAGCTCAGCTGGTGAAGAATCTGCCTGTAATGTGGGAAACCTGGGTTTGGTGCCTGGTTTGGGAAGATCCCCTGGAGGAGGGCATGGCAACCCACTCCAGTATTCTTGCCTGGAGAATCCCCATGGACAGAGGAGCTGGGCAGGCTGCAGTCCACGGGGTCTCTACTACCTGCTACTCTATAGATAGGGTCATCGGTTATCAACTCTTAAGAATTACATCACCCTCCAATCATCAGTCATTCTGTGGCATACTTTGGGCCTTGGCCTACACTTTATCTGTGTCTATAGATTTCAAATGTCTTTAATAATTGGATCTTTTTGATGTCTTAACATTTGATTACAATCTCTGCAACCAATCTGGCTAGATTCTGTGTGCAGCTATCCAACTCAGAGGCTGCATTTAGACACAGCCTGTGAATCCAAAGCAACATGAGCAAAGTTCTAGTCACGCCATAGTTTGTGGCTGCCAAAACGTGGACACGGAAGCAGTTATTTTAAAACTTGATAAGCAACACAGCATTTTGGAGAATTGTGGAATAAAATGAATGTTTCTTGTTGCCCAGTTGGAAAAGCATTTGCATGATTACTTATATCCTGAACACTGAATGCCCTTTATCTGGTCATAGAATATATGTTTTGGGTAAGAATTCTCTTTAAGAGCATAATTTATTTTAGGTAAGATAATTTTTTCAAGTAAGATTTAGATTCTAGAGACTTTTCTCTGTTTAGTACTTTATTCTGGTGGGATTTAGTAATCTTTTGTTAAAAATGAGAATACATTCAATTTTTACATTTTAAATATAATTTATATAAAAATGTAAACTATGGATCAATCATATATTTAGATTCCTAGGTTCCTTTATATAATATTCTTGTATTACATTTTTTGGGGGTATAATTTATACACAAGTTAAATTGGGAAGTTGGAAACTTCTTCAGTGTTCATGTAATGTTTAATTTAAATTATTTCCAACCACAGCCCAAGTCTCATGCTGCTATGGACAATCTGTGTTTCTTGGTATATGTTCCAACATTTTATTTAACAAAATAGAAATAGAAGAACAAATATAAAGGCACCAAATGTGAAGTATAGCTAGAAGGCTTTGACAGACATAACAGCGAAGCTACTTCATCTTCACAGCATTTGATTCAGGGACATTGTAACTCAAGAGATTTCATCTTTGAACATTTAATTCTGTAATTTAAAGAACTCAATACAACAAAAAAAGGAGAAATGTCCAGCTCAGTCCTCACACAATAAATCCAAAACTATGAAGTGACATTAGCTCTAGCAAATGCAGTCTTGATTTGATTCTGATTATTTCAGAACCTCTTCTTGATCCTCCAACCAACATGCTCATTTAGTCAGATTCAAGGATATTAAGTCAGCTTGGAAAAATAATTTTTAATGATTAAAAATATATGCTACAGTGATAAAATATGATGCTGATACCTTGAGATTATAGGATATACATTTATGAATGAAGTAAAATATGTAAAAAGCTAAAATTACCCTTTATTTAGTGATAAAATAGAGACATTAACTACTAGAAAAAAACTGTTGGATAATAAAAAGAATTGACCAAGGCAAATAGTCTATTTTATAGTCTTTGCATAGATTCCTTAGAAAACAGTAGCTGCTAATGGATTATTGGAAGCAAGAGTAAGGTGAAAATATTAGGGAGGGAGGGAAGAAGAAGTCCAATGTGATGCATCAACAAAGGAAACGGATTTTGGTCTTTAGGTCACGTGGAATGATGCTGGAGAGGCTATGTGTAACACTGGATCTTGGGAGAGTCTACTGCAGAGGTGTGGGCATTTATCTGAGCTCTTACCCATCACTTGTATTTTATTTATCTAAATCAAAGAAACTAACTCCTGGAGACTTCTGAACAGCTGTTGAAAAAGCTAGGTTTCTCCTTGTCCATTGTTGATGTCTCTGGAGGTTCCCTTTGCTTTTCCACCAAAGGAATGGCCTATCCCTTTGCTAAGGTAGCTCCTAGGAGAAAGCAAGAAAAGCAGCAGAAGCTTTGGGGAGGTCACTGGAGGGAGCAGGCAGGATATGAATGGTGCTTCAGTTGGGTTTTTTACTAGGATATCTGCAAGAGGAGTGTGTGAATGTGTGCATGTGTGTGTGTTTGTGCAAGTGACAGATTCAAAGTTATACATGGTATGATTTCCCAACAGGGATCTATTAACTAGGGCTATGAGTAAATGGAAGTGTGAAGGGTATGTTGTCGCTCTAAAAGAGCTTGTTACAGAGCCTAGAAGGGGAACTCAGATAGTATCAGAGTTGAGGAACCTTTAGATGTTTGCATGGGAGCAAAGGAGATTTCAGTGTCAAAGTTCCTGTGTGGCACTGTTGGCATAAAACTAGAAGAAGTGTAGCCGAGAGACAGCTATACTGATAGGTCTTTGAGCACCCTTTTGAGACGGCTGACCTGTGGCAATAACTTGAGAAGATGTAGCCAAAAGAAAATTCAAACAGGTATTGGAGCAGCCATCACAGCCCTCCCCAGGGTCTTAGTGGACAGAAATGTAGGACCTATTTCCACTTACACTATTTTACACTCATTTCTAATGATTGATTACTTAAATTGGAATATATTATTCATCTCCTCATCTGTAGAAATTTAAGTCTTAGAACCTTAAAGAAATAGAAGAGATTCTTAAGGCTCATCCAGCAGCAAGAACAAAGTCTCCATCAGAACTAACATGTGGCGGTGTCAGCGCATAGGGAAATTGGGAAGAGTTAATAATGAATGTAGTGTTGTTAAAAAGGCAGTCTACTGGTTGACCCAACTGAGAGTTTTTGTTTTATCTGTCTGGTTTCTGTCATGCAGACATATTTGATACCAGAAATGATATTTGGAAACAATATTGTGAGTGGAAAGATCCTTTATATTTAGGGCCCTACTCTTTTCAGAATGATTTTGGAAAATTTCTCAGATTTTTACATTTGGCTGTCTGCTTTCTGCCTTAAGAGGATGTGACCAACCAGGTGGATGGTGAGACTAAGTTTAATCATGGGAAAACAAGCCTTCTTGTATGCCATTTCTGAATTCTCTCTTCAGATCTTTTTTATATTTTCAGCATGTATTAGATAATGACCAACCATCATTGTCATCCAATGTGCTTATTAATTATTCATCTATAATACTTTGAGATTCTGTTATCTTACTAAATTATAGGTCTGCTTGTGGAAGCTAATTTAGAATATAGTTTTGTTCCTGTGCCCACTGGTAAATTTAATAGTCTATATTTAATGCAATCTATTAAATAATAAAGGGCTTCCTAGGTGGCTCAGTGGTAAAGAACTTAGCTGCTAATGTGGGAGAAATGGGTTCAATCCCTATGTAGGAAGAAGGGTTCAATCCCTGGAGAAGGAAATGGCAATCCAGTACAATATTCTTGCCTGGAAAATTCCATGGACAGAGGAGCCTGGCAGGCTATAGTCCGTGGGATCTTAAAGGAGTCAGGAATGACTTAGTGACTAAATAGCAACAATAATTAAATAATAAAACAAGTTTAAATAAGACTTTTTTCAAGAGTCACATGTTAAAATGTTTTCGTGAAAAATTTTGGAGGGTACACTTATTTATCTTGTTGTAAAATATTTCTTTAAAGTCAACAAAAAGATAATTGTGGATGAATGTGGATATATTTCATCAATTGTCTCCATAATTGCAAAATGTAGTTTAGAAGTGCAAACTCCAGTAATGTGAGTGACCCACCAGGCTTTCAGAGGCAATATTTCAAGTATCCTAGCATTACCAAATCACAGACATCACCATTTTAAAATTCAAAGAATGCTTTTGGATTATGGTGGTAATTATTTGTGAAAATAATAGTATCCATAGAATGCATAGTGAAACTGAGAAGCGTTCCCCTTCCCATTGCTCATTCAAACCTGAATAGATCTTCTCTGCCTTTGGATGAAATATGGGGCAGGTCCCATTATTTTCCCAGTAACTCCCAGAAAATCAAAAGCCTTCTAGTCCCTTTAGTCATAAAACCAATTCTCTTTTCAAGTCTCATGTGATAGTAAAACTGTACTTCCCATCAGATTAAATCTTCTGTCCTCCTCCAGCTAGGACTTGTTTAGGTTGGTCGTTTGCAGGGGCGGGTGGGTATGAAGAACACCCTGTGTTCTCATAGTTTATTTCTTCTCTCCCAACCTACCCCGTTTAGCTGCCTCTCTTTCCTCCAGGGATTTGAAGGGGAAGGGAGAGAGGGAATAGGCAGGAAATACCTTGGCCTGGTACTGGGGTCTCTGGACGTAGTGGTTGTTGGAGGCTGACTCTTGAAGGGGGCACTTTAAAGCGTCTCTTTGATAGTCATCCCTTTGGGCACACCTGAGTAAACTTCCTGTGACTTGGGCAATGAATCTTCCATTTTCTAGCCGACCATTTTAAATTTTCACCTCAGCCTCAGGGCATGCAGTAGTCCATCACCCTCACCCCTGAGAGAGTCCTAACAGCCTGTCGTGAAGCCCTTTTGGACAAAATTTAAAATGGTTCCAGGCTGGCTCTCTCCTTCATGTCCAACATCTGGTTCGTGTAAAGCACATAGCCTTGCTTCTACTGCCTTGTTTGTTATCACAATTTACTTCCAGTCAAGTTTTCTTTGTCAGCTGCCATTAGCCACTTTGGCCAATTTCTCCCTGGTAGACTTTTTTGTGTGTGTGATTCAATAAGCAGTTCACTGAGTCCCTAAGCTCTAGGGGGAGACAAGCCAAGCTCCTCCACCAGAAAGGAGAGGAAAGCAGCCTCCTTCCTGCCCCCACCCTAGCCCCCAGGCAGTGGGAGGGAAAAGGCCATTGAATTTCAACACCTTTCTCTAGAGATGTTTTCTTTAATGACCTTTTCAATCTCAAAATTTTTATACTCTCAGTGGGTGGGCTAAGGGTCGTAAAAAATTGGTTTTAGCGACTTGTTTTTTTGCAAGTCAAAATGCATACTGCTTACACCCACAAGGAGTACAACACTTCAGCCTGGAAACCCAGAATATATGCCCTCTGTGTTCTCTGATTCATACCAGAGACTGGAAGTGGAATGGTCCACTTTTAACATTTTAGTATATAAAGTAGAACCAAGCTAAGAAATGCATAATTATTCATATTTTCTGTTCATTATGTGTAGCTTTAGTAAAAATTGTATTCAGAAGTATTAAAATCCATCAACAGAACAAAAACGGAACAGAGTGACCTAACACTGTGTTTGTATATCTTGCTGTATTAACAATTCAGGTTACGTGCTTAAAAATCATGTCTAATAATAAATAATGGCTAAATAAAAACTGTTTTAAAATTAGTTTCACTTATTTGTGTATCCTCAAACATTTATAGAACTCTATTATGGAGCAGGCACGATGCTAGAGAGGAAGACAAATGTGAATATGAGGGTCCTTATCCTTGTGGAGTGGGGCTAGGCAGAGCTGCAAGGGGAGAGCAGAGGTGTCTGTGGGCACGGAGTTGGAGAAAGACCATATAGCTGAAGAGATGAATCTGGAAAGCAGAAGACAGACTTGGCCTAGAGTCATAGAGCTGGACCAACTGAATGACGATCTCTAAGAGGAAAAGCTAAAAAGCAACCAAATAAAATGTTTTCTTGCCTTTTCTTAGAAATGACCTACATAGGCAGGACCCAAGTGGAAATCAGGTTGGAACTTGTGCATTTTCCTTGGAAATAGCTACTGGTAGATTCTCAGGCCACTGGCAGCATAAAAATGACTCCACATCACTTTTTCATTGTAATTTTTAGAATGAGAAGACTCATTTGAATTCTAATTTGCAATTCTAAAACTTACCTCCCCGTCCTCTGGCTGCAAAATTGGGACCAGTCATGGTTCATGAAAAGCCCATCTTCCTATAGGAATTGAGTACTTTAGATAAGACACCTTGGAATCAGTAACTTGTTACATATCGACACTTGTATAGGAGAAGGTGTTTCTTGATGTCAGTCTCTTCCCAGTTCTTAGAGGGAAATGGAGCTGCTACCTGGAGGTAGCAAGCAGAACAGCCAGGGCTGGCAGAGCCGAATGGGCCGTGTACATGGGGTATTTGTGTGCCATGGACTGTCCACACCAGCTGTTTATGTTCATTTGTCCCCTAGATCACACTGAGAATTTTTGAAGTGGATGAGTTTTCTCTACAAATGAATACCTACAGGCTTTTCAAAAACTTTCAGAGGGCTCCTGGATCTCCTGAAGCCCATCCCTGAACCTCCTTTTGCATACTATAAAAATAAAACAATAGGTTCTCATAAAAGGAGGCTTCTATAACTACATCCAAGAGAAAAGGAAGCTAGAATTGTAAGTGATAAAATTTTAAATACATATTCGCCTAAGACATACAGATAAAAGTATGGAAAAAGGAGTGGTTTCCAGAAAAAGAACTAGAGGGAAAAGATAGATCTGTGCAAGGTCAATGTATCCATTTAAAGGATACTGTATAGAAAAATAACTTCACTTGTAAATGAAGCAGGAAAGAATGAAATAACTCCTTTAAAATTTCTTTCTCTAACAAGAAAGGTAAACAAAAAGAAGTTAGTCAACTAGGAAGTACTGGCGATATCACAAGAATAACCATTTCCCATGGGTGAATAAGGAAATTCTTTTTAAAATATTTAAGAATTATAAATAGGTCTGAATAATGAAATTAAGAGAACTGGCTATTATTCTTATAGAACCACTAATACTTGTTTTTGAAAGTGGACTTTAGAGGCTGGTGATTGAGATTCATGTAAAATACCTGTATATTATGTTGATAATATACATATATACCATTTTATGTTCTCCAGGAGCTTAATCTTTCATTTACCAGTGCTGCCTCCTAGAAAACCAATATTATTGTCATTGGTAATGAAAATACTGACCCCCTGGCATAACGGTACTGTGCAAATTTTTCTTTGTTTTGTCTGATGAATATGGAAAGCATTAAGTAGCAGTGGAAACAAAGTGTTACTGCCCAGATGTGAGCTCGAACGAACATTAAAGAGTATGGACATATTCCAGAAGGAACATTAAAATGTGACAACTTGGATGAGAAGCAAAACCAAGGGAACCTAGCATGTCTGACAGATAATTTCAGTAAACTGAAATACAAATATTTATTAAAACGTAAATGTAACATTGAAATCTTAGAACCTGGAGGGGAAATTTGACTGGTGCCTAGACTGTAAGAAATTCATCCCATTAGTGTGGGTGGTTTCAGAATCTGAACATTTTAGGGAGACGTTTCCACACTAAACACTGGGGGGTAGGTGGTGTCTAGGAGAGAATTGGTAGTAGTCTCTACAAATGAAGATACCCAGGTGTAGACAGATGATGCAGCCGTGGGGAGGCCTTTGCAAAGGAGACAGTGACAGGACCGCTCTTAAGTGGGGATAAACTGATAGCGAATCTGCTATCTATCAGATTTCGCCTATAAAATGGACAGAATGAACAAGTGTGTTTCTAGTCTGATGTCAACCAAAAGATTAGTCATACTTCTGAAAATTCCTAAATTCTAGAATTTGGTATTTAAAGTAACATATCTTGGTATTTGTCAAACAAGATGAGATAGATTATGAATGTTTATCTTGAATGCCAACTGTCCAAACTGAAACTAGAAACATCTGTCAAATGATTTTCATTCTATTTTTTAAAGCTATTTTTTTTCTGCTTTAGTGTTTTCCAAACACCATGTGACAGAATGTCAATAAGAAAATTCTCAATATAACACCAGGAACACTGGACTTCTTGAAGCTGCTATAGGGCTTGGAGTCAACTAATTTTGGGTTCCGATATTATGATTGGGGATTTCCAGAGGATAATCTTTCTCTAAGCACTCTAAACTATCTGCATAATTTTTTAATGGCTATGATGAATGAATTTTATCAAAATGACCTTGAAATATATATTTACTAAGCAAATTACACCAGACATACTTGATAAATTGAAGAATCTCTTCTATTTAATCTTAAACACAATCATCAAATGAGAAATAATGACCATCAACACCTTGCTAAAATGTGTTTGATAATCAATTTACATTTAATAGATCAATAAAATGTTTACTGAACATATAAAATTAAAAATAACAAAATTGAACATATTGGTTTTTAAAGATCTTGACATGTTAAGTAGTCTTTTGTTGAGTTTAAAAACATGCAATGATTTGATAGACTGTTTCAAGTTTTTCTTAAACAGAAGCATTGCCCAAGTTTCACCAAAATAACTCTATAACATTAATCCATGTAATAGTGAAAGAACCATTCACCTTAAATTGGAGTTGTTGTTATTAAACATTGTTGTTTAGTCACTAGGTCGCGTCTGACTCTTTTGCAACTCTATAGACTATAGCCCTCCAGGCTCATCTGTCCATGGGATTTCCCAGGCAAGGATACTGGAGTGGGTTGCCATTTCCTTCTCCAGGGGATCTTCCTGACCCAAAGACTGAACCCCTGTCTCCTGCATTGGCAGGCTGGTTTTTACCACTGAGCCACCAGGGAAGCCCGGTGTAAATTGAAACACTACTTGTCAAATACAAACAATGAATAAAGCCCAATATATACAAACTGGCAAATGCTTTTCTTTTGCTCCTCTGTTATTGAACTACAGAATTGCAACCAACCTGTACAAAACTCCAGAAAAAGCACAAAGCAACATGTGGTTCTTCAAAGGGAACATGGGACCCAGATTGCCCACAGCATAGTGGTAATCTGACCTCTCTTTCCCCTGGTGTTTCCAGCTAGTGACTGTCCTAATAGAGTTTTAAAAATACAGTATCTGTGGAGACGTAGAGTTGTAGAAACAATCAAATATTAATAGAAGATTTGCAAGTCAGTCTTGGACCTCCTGATGTGAAGTGGTGACTTTTGAGCTCCAGGCTGACTTGTTGCTGATTCCAATTCTTCAATAATTAAAATGGGAACTTTTAAACCTTCTTGCAGTTAAGCCTCTCTGTACTTTCCTACATGTATTAATCAACTGTTATGAGTGTCCCTCAAAGCAAATGTTCTTCCTCTTTTGAGTGTTTTTTCTTCTTTAAGAAGAGAAAGATCACTGAGCAAGATTATAAAAAAATTAAATTCTTTTCATGGAATTATTTTTGTACCTTCGGAGTAACAGGAGGTGGTTAATTCTGAACATTTATCTGAAACTTTACACCAGCTTTGCCCAGGGCGAATTTGCAAATCTTCTTTCCTGCCATTGGGTCCGACTGAGGAGCTTCCATTTGCAGAACCATATGTGCAGTAACCGGTCCTTAGGGTCACCCTGGCAACCACACAGTCTCCTCATTCCAAGCCACACTGGTGCTTTGCCAGTGAGAGGGACAAAATGGAGAAGCCTAAAATGATTCTGAGAAGGGGAAAGAAGATGAGAGAGAATTTTGAAATCGAGTGAGCCGATTTCATACCCCTCTAGGAGTTTTAGTCAAAAGAAAGCGATCTAATCAGAAGTGGAACAGTCATTCACTCTTCCAGGGATAGAATAATAGAATGTATTTCTGTGGTGGTTTGTAATTAGAGGTAAAATTTGGGTAAACCAATATAAAAAGTTCAGAGTAAACAGTATATCCAGCATAGAAATCCAAACTCTACTCGATTTAAAGGATTTGTTGTCCAGGAGTAGGAAGAGTGATTTATCTCACGGGAGCATTGTGTAAAATACCTTAAGAAAGAGCCCTCAGTTTGGCATGTCCCTCTCATGCCATTTGCCTTCTGTCTTGATATGTGTTTCTGTTCCCTTTCTTTTTCTTCTGTTAAATGTGGAACAAAAAAATACCTGAAGGATAGCACTTAGAAGTCAAAGAGAAAAATCTGAAAACATATACAAAAATAAAAATAGTTTTCTTTTCCTTGATTGTGATAGGGACAAATGGTAAACATATTTTGGTGCTGAGAAAATACAGCTTCACCTCTCACTTTGGCATTTTGCTTGTTAACGCAAAATAGCACCTGTCGGAGAACCTAATTACTAATGCTGAGTTCCATTAATTACTGAGCAGGAGCCATTCTTTGGGTCCAAAGATGAGATTGTTGGTATTTCTGATTTTTCACAGAGAAGGACATCTTCTGTAGACTCTAAAAGATCCCTTAGATCAAAAGGAAAAGCACAAAAAACTATGGGAGAGTATGAGTCTAGTCAAATAGCAGTCTAAAAATTTCTGTCGGCATTCAAGTTTCAGGCATATATGCAGTCAGAATTAGAGCTGTTAGTCACGTGCTTATTTTTAAGGAGAATAACCTAAAATATTTGTGTCTACCCAGATGTAAGCTCTGCTCTTTTCATTACCAAAAAGCCCAGCAGTATCCTGTCAATGGAATATCTGAAAACACATGGGACTGGTTGCAACATTTATTTGTGTTGAAAGCTGAACTGATATTGCTGGTAATGTTAATGATAACAAATTGGATTTGAAAAAGGTTGTATTCCAGTGACTTTTGTCCTGGTTGAAATGCCAGGAAGAGGTAAAAAAAAATTTTTCAGCATGAAATTATGAGGTACCCTTTACAAATGAAGGTTTGTGTGTTTATGTGTGTTAGAACTGGAGTAATGTCCCCACCAATGCTAATGGCATCTTCTGGCTCTGACCTTGTCCCCTGACTTTCAGTATTTGGGCAGGACAAAAGAAGGATTTGGAAAGAATGGAAAGAAAAGGACAGGAGGGGAAACAGTAAGTTTGGGTCAAGGGTAGAAGTAAGGGAGTGCAGTTAAGCCTCCCCATACCTCCACAACCTCCTGCTCACCACCCACCACATTAAACGATAATGGTCTGAAGAGAAGAGGCTGGGAAAATAAATAAAAAACCCAGACACAGAAAGGTCACACAGAATGCTGAGTGGCTTATCTGTATTAGGAATAACCTGAATTTCGGTTCCTGTACCAGTCAGAAAAGCACCTATAACCCACAATTCTTTACATAAAATTTCTTGGCACTTGCCACTGCAAATCTCCTGGTGTTTTCCTGTCTCTAAGAAACAATATAATAAATGCAACTGCTGTCAATCATGGAAGGCTGCCTCAAGGTTATTCCAGGTCAGATCTGGAAACCCAAGGATCAGTGAGTGAGGTGTTGATGGCAGGGTGGGTGGCAAAGAAGGAGGGAGCCTGAAATTTACAAACTGCTCTCATAGGAAGATTAGGGCTAAAAGAAGGCATAAATTTGGAAGTCAGAGTGAAAGGAAGATCAGGAAGTGGAAGACTAAAGGAAAAATGTGTTGTAGATTTATTAGAGGAAGGTTCATTAATTTCAACACTCGGCTAAAAGAGGTGATGGACAGGGAGGCCTGGCGTGCTGCGACTCATGGGGTCGCAAAGAGTCGGACTGACTGAGTGACTGAACTGAACTGAACTGAACTGAACTGGAAAGAGGTTTAACTTTATAATAAGCACAATTGATCCATGTAACAGGCCAAATTAATATTCTACCTTCCTATAGCACTTCTCCTTTATTTATGCAACTTGGCTGTTTCATGACAGCCTTGTAATTTATCTGAGTTACTTTTGCTAGTCCATCTCAACTGTTTCATACTTTGCTGTTTGGAATTAAAATCCCTGTTCATCACAACAGATTGGGTGTTATTTAAAAGGATGGCAGTTCAGTCAGGTAAATAGGTACTTTTAACAGAGAGAGGTGAATTAGGCTGAACGTAAAAGTAGAAGCAAGAGAGGTCAGCCACATCTTTTAGCTTTCTGTTTTCCCACATCCCTTCCTGCTCAGAATATTCCAGCATATCATCATCAAGTATTGAAATGCTTGTCTCATACCCATCTTAAAGTTTTTCAACATATTTTGACAAATTAATAAGTTTATACTGAACTCTCTTGATTTACTTTTATCTTAATATGAGGATGATTCTTGTTTTTTTTGGCCCGTAACTTAAAAAATACACTACCTGTTCTTTCAAATAGTGAATTATATTTTGAGTGATTAAAAGAAGAGGTATTTATCATCTCTCTTCCTCCTCCATGGAACAGTCATCAGGGTTATTCAATGACAGTTATGAATGGGGGTGTATAATTGATGTAGTTTGATATTTCTATTTTTAGTGTAAAATACACCTCAACAGAATGTCTTAATGTTCAGTAACTTAGTGGCAGAATCATCAACCAGATGTGTCCCCATCCAGCTACTACAGCACCTCCATTGTTTTAGAAGGTTTGAAAGCATCAGAGATACAATTTATGCAGCTAAACCTAACCAGTCATCCTTTGGGACTGAAACAAGTAAAACAACATTGACAATAGAATGAAAAAGTCTAAAATATATATAAGACATCATTAGTATTTTTCTTTAGTTTCATATGGATGGCATTATAGTCAATCTATTTGAAATATGCAGCAGACCATTTCTCTCAAGTTATTGCAATTAAATGGGACCGAGAAAATAGAAAGTCTGGAACTGACTTAGAACTTTTTTCGGTTTACTGAATGACTGTCAGGAACAATGTAAGAGTTAAAATTCTTATTAACCAAGACTGAGGTATCACGCATTAAGCAAACAAGCATCTTTACAGAACCAAATATTCTCTTGAGTTGTCCTACAAATGTGACTCATAAGATAGCTTAATAAAATACCTTAGGCCTGTGGGTCCCTGTGAATTATGAGCATGAGAAAGTTTCTTTACTGGGGTGGAAGAAAATTATTGCCTGTTTTGATGGTTCCCACAAAAAGGCCTCACAGACCTTTCCCCTGTACTCTCCTCCCCGGGGTTCTGTGACAACACGTGCTGTGACTTGCAGCTGCCCTTCTGCTGGTGACCGCTCAGCTTTGTGAAATTCCCTGTGTCACCGCGGCCCTTAAACGCTGATGCTACCTGGCTTCTCTGTTAGGCCCTCTTCTCTCACCACACTCGTTCCCTTCTCTTCACTCACAGAGTAGGTTACCATCTACAGACCAATACTTCCCAAATCACTCTCTCTAATCCGGCTCTCACCCTCAACATTCCAATCAGAAGATCTACTGGACCTGCTGCTCGGTTATCCTAGGCCACTCAGAATCTGCGAACTCATGAGCTTCGGTCCCTCCTCTCTGCCCAGTCTGTGTTCTCTCTTCTCAAGGGCACCATCATGACCCTGTGGCCAAGCGACAGGGCAGGCTTATCCCGATTCTGCCTCCTCTCTCAGTGCCTGCAGCCAACTGACCACCAGTTTTTATCAGCTTTTCCCCTTGGACATCTCTTCGCTCTGTCTGCCCATCATCATCACTCCTTGCTTAGGCGACTGTCACCCCTCTTGTGGATTAGTGCAAAAACGTCCTAATGGATCTCCCTGCCTTGAGTCTTGCTTCCCTTCAATCCATTTTTCAAATCACTCTTACAGTGATTTTCTCAAGTGTAAATCTGGCCTTATCAATTCCCCGCTGAAACTCTTTAATGCCTCCCTGACCAATATCTATTTGAGATACACAACAGATCACTTCTCTCGTTGCTGAAACTGAATGGGACCATGGAAATACAAAGTCTGCAACAGGTTAAATCCGGTCTCCTTAATGAGGTTTACATGACTTCATGATTTGACCTGACTGCTTCTCCAATCTCCTCTCCCTTCCTCTCTAATTTATGAGTGCTCTTTGCTGACTTTTATGGAACTTCTGATTTCAAATTCTCAAATGGAATATGCTTCTCTCTGCTCTACTGGATATCTGCTCACGTGATTCCCTTTTCTCCGCTTCAGGAAGGGTATGTGTGTTATAGTAAAGAGCAGAGGCTCTGAAGTGAGACTGCCTTGGTTGGAATCCTGGCTCCCCATTTCCTAGTCTTTAACTCTCCTGTGATGTGAGCAACAGTTTCTACTTTTCAGGGTTATTACAAAGATTAAATGAGTGAGACTTAGAATGATGCCTGAGCTCTAGTTAACACTCAATAAACACTAGTGGCCATGATTATTATTTCTCATCTGATACCATTTTAAAAAAAGAATTGCTGTGCCTGAACCTCTGTGTCTGATCATGTCCACTTATGCTTTTCTGTAGCACCCTGCATATACCCTTGTGGTGGCGGGTGCCACACTATACGGTAACTGCTTCTCTATTTGTCTCTCTTCCTTGATTAGTTATACATTTCTTAAGGTCAGAGTTTTACTTTGTTCACTACTGCATCTCTGGAATTTAAAAAAAAAGTATCTAGTTTATAACAAATGCTCAAAAAGTTATTTCCCTAATGAAAATTCTGCAATGATTTAGTTGCTCAAGGCTTGAAGTAGGAATACCAGAATTGAGAATACTAATCAACATTCTAACACTTGTAAACAATAGCTTGTCCAGCTCTTTACAGAGACATAAAGGGCTTTATTTGCTTCTAACATGGAACTTAGAGTAGATAACTTTGAAAGCAGAAGGCAAACCGTGATATTTCTTTGCCATCCAGGCTTCTGATGAAGTGAATAAAAGAAGAACCCCTTGTCCATTTGAGAGCTAAGCTTGAACTGAACATTTCTTTACCTTCTGAAATGTTCAGTTAAGTGCTTTTACACTTCAATTTTCCAGCCTGGACCAAGACCAGAAATGCCAAAATGATATGAGAAAGGCTGTTCTTACTGTTTTTCTGGCTGGGATTGGAAGAGAGGGTGCCAGCAATCTTGTAAGAAGACTGTTCTCGAAAGATCTGCAACCCAGTTTGCAGAATCAAGGGGTGTGGATAGTTCAGATGAGTTTGGCTGGGTGTCCTGGTGTGCTCATCTGAATCACACCCTGCAGAAAGCATTTTGTCTTATCAAAATCAACCACAAAATACTTTGTGTATTTCTTCAGACATCTTAACCACCAAGTGTGCCTGTCCAGAGAAACTGCTGAAGGCTAACGGTACTCTGCCAAATTGAAGGGTTTGAGTGTGATCCTTACAACTAGGTTTCAGATTTCAACCTGAAATAATACAAATGGTAATTGCAGTGATAATTTTATAGGATGTTTATAGAATTGGCTCCAAAGGGCATCAGAGTCTGTAAACTACAGAAGACGTTAGAGATAGTTTAGCCTAACCCCTTGTTTTATGGAGTGGATTGCCATTTCCTTCTCCAGGGGATCTTCCTGACCCAGGGATCGAACCCTGGTTTCCCACGTTGTAGGCAGACACTTAACCGTCTGAGCCACCAGGGAAGTCCCTGGCTCATACTTCGGTAATTTAAGGTTCAGAGAGGTGAGGTTATTTGCTCAATTTCATGCAGCAAGATAGAAGCAGAAACAACACATCACGATGCAGGCTGAGTGATTTGCTCTGTAACATGCCTGAGTCCTCGGAGAAGAAATGTAACTTTACCGTTACTATGTGGTTATAGGATGGCCAGTAAAAGGAAATGCCTGTATGCACTGAAATGGAAGGCCACCACTTCAGTATCAGGGCTGGAGTGCCAAACAGAAGATTCAGATCTATTAAAACCCCTCATTGAGAAGTGGTTTCAGTATACATTCCTTGTTTTGGTAACATTACATGCTAGAAACTTTTCTTGCTAAAATACCTTATGCTGTTAGAAAAATCTTATCAAGGAAGGAAATCATTGCTTGGAGGACCTTTGGGAATTCTCAAACATATCAATTCAAGAATCAGCAGTAGAAACAACTGTTGCTCACAACCATCCCTTCAGGACATTGGCAGGGACAGGGCAGCCTGGCTGAAGACAAGAGTGTGGAAGAAACGCTGTGGATCGGCTGCAGAGAGGATCAGTGTCAATATTCTCCAGGGGCAGCTCTGGCCTCAGTGGGACCAAGTGAGCTCAGTGGCTGGCATTTTGGCCTGTTAATTGCCTCCCTCCACCAAACAGTGCAATGTTGTTCTGTCGTGATCTCTGTTCCCCAGAACAGTAGAAGTCTGCAAGCTTCCAGATCTGCAAAGTGGTCAGTATCTCCCTATTTCAAAACCCTTCATTCTTTACTTGTGAAACACCCATTTCTTGCTTTGTTTTCTTTCCCCCACCCCTACAGCTGCAGTTTTACTATTATAATTTTTCACCTGGATCTGCTTAGCTGAGATTTAATTCAAGGTAGTTTTTTTTTTTTTTAAAAATATAAATAGCATTTGTAATGGTAATTATTGACTTAGTTTCCTCCTCAGCTAATTGAGTTTGTTTTCTCTAATCTCTGCTGTTGCTGGTGCTAAGTCGCTTCAGTCATGTCTGACTCTGTGCAACCCCAGAGATGGCAGCCTACCAGGCTCTTCTGTCCCTGGGATTCTCCAGGCAAGAACACTAGAGTGGGTTGCTATTTCCTTCTCCGATGCATGAGAGTGAAAAGTGAAAGTGAAGTCGTTCAGTCGTGTCCGACTTCGCGATCCCATGGACTGTAGCCCACCAGGCTCCTCCATCCGTGGGATTTTCCAAGCAAGAATACTGGAGTGGGGTGCCATTGCCTTCTCTGCTCTAATCTCTAGGTCCCCTCTATCTCCACATACTAGAATTTTGTGAGTCAGGGCCTTCTGATACACACCTCCTGTTTTTTAGCTAGGTAGCCAACCAGCCACCCTGTATTCCATACCACGTGTATTCATGTAATAACAATGTTATGGGAACCTGGAATGAATGAATGTAAATACATCTCCAGTGTGACTGCGTCATATCATCTTAATAAGCTGGAAAAAGTATTTCTATATGCATAGCACGTGCACTACAGAAAATCTATGCTATGAAACACTTTAAAGTTATGATGAAATCTGTACTGACACAGACATGAAGAACTTTGGCGACCACTGTAAGTGGAGTCTCAGCCCTGCCAGCATCATCTATTCCCGCCCACCAGGCTAAATACCCACCTGCTGGCGTAATATCAAGGGCCTTGTGCTATTCACCACAGCTGACAATTTATTCTTAAAGCATTTAAATAAAAGTTCAATCCCCTATAATGGTTGGTATGGTTAATATAGGCGCAATGACTGTTTTAGAATACAATGAAAATACATGATATTCCTAAGATGATAATAGTACAGCTGATTTTACTCATTTTATTTACTATCATTGGTTTTCTTTAGCAGATGTCACAATATACGCAGTTTCTACTAATGGGAGCACTGAACAGTTTGAAATTGGGCTTTGAAGTGAACCAGCTGGTTCAGAAATCATGTTTATATACACGTACATTCTATGAGATACCAAACCAAGGCCAAAATACACATTTTAACAGGATGTAAAACCTTACCTCATTCTCTACTCTTTAAATAGCTATCCATTTTACTGTAGAATTTAAGAGAAAACAAATGTTAAGTATTAGGTCATATTATGAAATTGAGTATTAGAGAACGAAATGGCCACTCACCCGGTATTCTTGCCTGGAGAGTCTCGTGGACAGAGGAGCCTGGTGGGCTATGGTCCGTGGGGTCACAAAGAGCTGGACACAACTGAGTGACTAACACGAACACAGATGATATCAAGTATATATTAGAAACCTATTAGCCCATTTATATGAGGAAT
This sequence comes from Ovis aries, assembly GCF_016772045.2. Taxonomy (NCBI): domain Eukaryota; kingdom Metazoa; phylum Chordata; class Mammalia; order Artiodactyla; family Bovidae; genus Ovis; species Ovis aries. Next base: position 90,440,675 of record NC_056058.1, on the reverse strand, counting down.
CCAAAACTGTCAGACTCATGAAGCAGAAAGTAGAATGGTGGTTAGCAGTTGCTGAAGAAGGGGAAAATGGGGAGGTGCTGGTCAAAGGGTATAAAGTTTCAGCTATGCAAGATGAATGAGTCCTAGAGATCTACTGTCCTGCAGGGTGCACGTAGCTACCAATGCTGTTCTGCGTATTTCAAAATTTGCTAGTTCAGTTCAGTCGCTAATTCGTGCCTGACTCTTTGCGACCCCGTGGACTGCAGCACGCCAGGCCTCCCTGTCCATCACTAACCCCCAGAGCTTACTCAAACTCACCTCCATTGAGTCAGGGATGCCATCCAACCATCTCATCTCTGTCAGCCCCTTCTCCTCCCACCTTCAATCTTTCCCAGCATCAGGGTCTTTTCTAATGGGTCAGTTCTTCGCATCAGGTGGCCAAGGTATTAGAGTTTCAGCTTCAGCATCAGTCCTTCTAATGAATATCCAGGACTGATTTCCCTTAGGATGGACTGGTTGGATCTCCTTGCAGTCCAAGGGACTCTCAAGAGTCTTCTCCAACACCACAGTTCAAAAGCATCAATTCTTTGGCACTCAGCTTTCTTTATAGTCCAACTCTCACATCCATACATGACTACTAGAAAAACCATAGCTTTGACTAGATGGACTTTTGTTGGCAAAGTAATGTCTCTGCTTTTGAATATGCTGTCTAGGTTGGTCATAGCTTTTCTTTCAAGAAGCAAGTGCCTTTTAATTTCATGGCTGCACTCACCATCCGCAGTGATTTTGGAGCCCCCCCTAAAATAAAGTCTCTCACCGTTTCCATTATTTCCCCATCTGAATGCCATGAAATGATGGGATCAGATGCCATGATCTTTGTTTTCTGACTGTTGAGTTTTAAGCCAACTTTTTCACTCTCATCTTTCACTTTCATCAAGAGGCTCTTTAGTTCTTCTTTGCTTTCTGCCATAAGGGTGGTGTTATCTGCATATCTGAGGTTATTGATATTTCTCTGGCAATCTTGATTCCAGCTTGTGCTTCTTCCAGCCCAGCATTTCTTATGATGTACTCTGCATTTAAGTTAAATAAGCAGGGTGACAATATACAGCCTTGACCTACTCCTTTTCCTATTTGGAACCAGTCTGTTGTTCCATGTCCAGTTCTAACTGTTGCTTCCTGACCTGCATACAGATTTCTCAGGATGCAGGTAAGATGGTCTGGTATTCCCATCTCTTTCAGAATCTTCCATAGTTTATTGTGATCCACACAGTCAAAGACTTTGGTGTAGTCAATAAAGCAGAAGTAGATATTTTTCTGGAACTCTCTTGCTTTATTGATGATCCAACGAATTTGGCAATTTGATCTCTGGTTCTGCCTTTTCTAAAACCAGCTTGAACATCTGAAAGTTCATGGTTCACGTATTGCTGAGGCCTGGCTTGGAGAATTTTGAGCATTACCTTACTAGCGTGTGAGATGAGTGCAATTGTGCGGTAGTTTGAGCATTCTTTGGCATTGCCTTTCTTTGGGATTGGAATGAAAACTGACCTTTTCCAGTCCTGTGGTCACTGCTGAGTTTTCCAAATCTGCTGGCATATTGAGTGCAGCACTTTCACAGCATCATCTTTCAGGATTTGAAGTAGCTCTACTGGAATTCCATCACCTCCACTAGCTTTGTTCGTAGTGATGGTTCCTAAGGCCCAGTTGACTTCACATTCCAGGACGTCTGGCTCTAGGTGAGTGATCACACCATTGTGGTTGTCTGGGTCAAGATATTTTTTGTACAGTTTTTCTGTATGTTCTTGCAACCTCTTCTTAGTATATTCTGCTTCTGTTAGGTCTATGCCATTTCTGTCCTTTATTGTGCCCATTTTGCATGAAATGTTCTCTTGGTATATCTAATTTTCTTGAAGAGATCTCTAGTCTTTCCAATTCTAGTATTTTCCTCTATTTCTTTGCATTGATCACTGAGGAAGGCTTTCTTATCTCTCCTTGATATTCTTTGGAACTCTGCATTCAAATGGATATGTCTTTCCTTTTCTCCTTTGCCTTTAGCTTCTCTTCTTTTCTCAGCTATTTGCAAGGCCTCCTCAGACAACCATTTTGTCTGTTTGCATTTCTTTTTCTTGGGGTGGTCTTGATCCCTGCCTCCTGTACAGTGTCATGAGCCTCCATCCATAGTCCTTCAGGCACTCTGTCTATAGATCTAATCCCTTGAATCTATTTCTCACTTCCACTGTATAATCATAAGGGATTTGATTTAGGTCATAGCGGTGAATGGTCTAGCGGTTTTCTTTACGTTCTTCAATTTAAGTCTGAATTTGCAATAAGGAATTCGTGATCTGAGCCATAGTCAGCTCCTGGTCTTGTTTTTACTGACTGTATAGAGCTTCTCCATCTTTGGCTGCAAATAACATAATCAATCTGATTTCAGTATTGACCGTCTGGTGATGTCCATGTGTAGAGTCTTCTCTTGTGTTATTGGAAGAGGGTATTTGCTATGACCAGTGCATTCTCTTGGCAAAATTCTGTTAGCCTTTGACCTTCTTTGTTTTGTACTCAAAGGCTAAATTTGCCTGTTACTCCAGGTATCTCTTGACTTCCTACTTTTGCATTCCATCCCCTAAATGAAAAGGACATCTTTTTTGGGTGTGAGTTCTAGAAGGTCTTGTAAGTCTTCACAGAACTGTTCAATTTCAGCTTCTTCAGCATTACTTGTTGGGGCATAGACTTGGGTTACTGTGATAATAATCTCTTAAAGAATTCTTAAAAATTTCTTAAAAATTTGCTAAGAGAATGTGTATTAACAGTTCTTATCACACACAAAAGAAAATAGAGAGGGCAGAAGGAAATTTTGGAGGAGATATATAAGTTTATGGCACAGATTGCGGTGATGGTTTAACCATCATAGATATTGCTTTTCAGTCACCCAGTCGTGTCCAACTCTCTTGTGACCCTGTGGACGGTAGCTCAGCAGGCCCCTCTGTCCATGAGATTCCCCAGGGAAGAATACTGGTGTGGGTTGCCATTTCCTTCTCCAGAGGATCTTCCTGATCCAGGGATTGAATCCACATCCCCTTTTTTGTAGGTGTATTCTTTAACATTGAGCCACTTGGGAAGCCCCATCAATACTTATCTCCAAACTCATCACATTGTATATCTTAAATAGGTACAGCTTTTTGTATCCTAAAAAAGGAAAAGAAAAGGAAGATAGAAAGAAAGATAAAAAGAAAGGTAGAAAAAGAAACCCATGATTCTAACTAGTACTCTGCATATAAGATAAATAAGCAGGGTGACAATATACAGCCTTGACGTACTCCTTTTCCTATTTGGAACCAGTCTGTTGTTCCATGTCCAGTCTAACTGTTGCTTCCTGACCTACTTATGGGTTTCTCAAGAGGCAGGTCAGGTGGTCTGGTATTCCCATCTCTTTCAGAATTTTCCACAGTTTATTGTGATACACACAGTCAAAGGCTTTGGCATAGTCAATAAAGCAGATGTAGATGTTTTTTCTGGAACTCTCTTGCTTTTTCGATGATCCAGTGGATATTGGCCATTTGATCTCTGGTTCCTCTGCCTTTTCTAAAACCAGCTTGAACATCTGGAAGTTCACGGTTCATGTATTGCTGAAGCCTGGCTTGGAGAATTTTGAGCATTACCTTACTAGCGTGTGAGATGAGTACAATTGTGCGGTAGTTTGAGCATTCTTTTGCATTGCCTTTCTTTGGGATTGGAATGAAAACTGACCTTTTCCAGTCCTGTGGCCACTGCTGAGTTTTCCAAATTTGCTGGCATATTGAGTGCAGCACTTTCACAGCATCATCTTTCAGGATTTGAAAGAGCTCAGCTGGAATTCCATGACCTCCACTAGCTTTATTCATAGTGATGCTTTCTAAGGGCCACTTGACTTCACATTCCAGGATGTCTGGCTCTAGGTGAGTGATCACACCATCATGATTATCTGGGTCATGAAGATCTTTTTTGTACAGTTTTTCTGTGTATTCTTGCCACCTCTTCTTAATATCTTCTGCTTCTAGAGTACATCATGAGAAACGCTGGGCTGGAAGAAACACAAGCTGGAATCAAGATTGCTGGGAGAAATATCAATAACCTCAGATATGCAGATGACATCACCCTTATGGCAGAAAGTGAAGAGGAACTAAAAAGCCTCGCCTCTTGATGAAAGTGAAGGTGGACAGTGAAAAAGTTGGCTTAAAGCTCAACATTCAGAAAACGAAGATCATGGCATCTGGTCCCATCACTTCATGGCAAATAGATGGGGAAACAGTGGAAACAGTGTCAGACTTTATTTCTTGGGGCTCCAAAATCACTGCAGATGGTGACTGCAGCCAGGAAATTAAAAGACACTTACTCCTTGGAAGAAAAGTTATGACCAACCTAGATAGCATATTCAAAAGCAGAGATATTACTTTGCCCGCAAAAGTCCATCTAGTCAAGGCTATGGTTTTTCCAGTGGTCATGTATGGATGTGAGAGCTGGACTGTGAAGAAAGCTGAGCACCAAAGAATTCATGCTTTTGGAGTGTGGTGTTGGAGAAGACTCTTGAAAGTCCCTTGGACTGCACGGAGATCCAACTAGTCCATTCTGAAGGAGATGAGCCCTGGGATTTCTTTGGAAAGAATGATGCTAAAGCTGAAACTCCAGTACTTTGGCCACCTCATGCGAAGAGTTGACTCATTGGAAAAAACTCTGATGCTGGGAGGGATTGGGGGCAGGAGGAGAAGGGGACGACAGAGGATGAGATGGCTGGATGGCATCACGGACTTGATGGACATGAATCTGAGTGAACTCCGGGAGTTGATGTAGACAGGGAGGCCTGGTGTGCTGCGATTCATGGGGTCGCAAAGAGTCGGATACGACTGAGCGACTGAACTGAACTGAGGTTAACTAGAAGCTAACTCCCTGTTACATCAACAAAGCACAGACTTAATCATCTCGAGCATTTGCAGAGCAGGGTCTGGGTATCAGAGACCGCAGGAGCAGTGAGTGTCTTAGAACCCAGGTGGCTGCCACTGGCAGGTTTCCGGGCAAAAGGCAAACAGGCTGTTGATGCGCCGTCCTCACCTCCCTGTCCTTGCCCCTTTCTCTCTCCAAGTCCCAGTGGGTCCCCTCCCTTCTCTGACTCCTAAGCGGTCTTCTTGTCCCATTCTACTTTCACACAGCCTTCCCTTTCTACATGTTCCCCATCACCCCCAATTGAAAATACCCATCTCTCAGAAAATACAGATTATTCTTTAAGAGATTATTATTTTAAATAATGCATACTGAGTCAGCCGCTGGACCACCAGGGAAGTCCTTAAATAATGCATACTGAGTTTCAAGGTACTTGTAATGAAATATACTCTGAATTTGCACTGAAAAAAAAAAAACATTATTAAACCAAACAAATGGAAAATTAATATGGGCATGTTCCTAAGTAGGAAAAGACTTCCTGGTATTTCCACTACTCTGATGTCTACTGTGTTATCCATGTGTTTCCAATACATTAAAAAAAAAATTAGTGGTCAATAAGCAATAACTTTACTCTTAAAACTCTGCAGACTCTCTTTCCTGTCCCTGCAAACATCTAGTGAGGGTGGAGGGTTGTGCCTTTGTATGCTAGAAATTAACCAAAATGGGTAAATAAGACTGAAACAGTAATTTTTCTTAATTGTGGTTGTATTTAATGTTTATTTTTTAAAATAAGTAGTTGATTCACACGGAGAAGGCAATGGCACCCCACTCCAGTACTCTTGCCTGGAAAATCCCATGGACGGAGGAACCTGGTAGGCTGCAGTCCACGGGGTCGCTGAGAGTTGGACATGACTCAGTGACTTCACTTTCACTTTTCGCTTTCATGGATCGGAGAAGGACATGGCAACCCACTCCAGTGTTCTTGTCTGGAGAATCCCAGGGACGGGGGAGCCTGGTGGGCTGCCGTCTATGGGGTTGCAGAGAGTCAGACATGACTGAAGCGACTTAGCAGCAGCAACAGCAGCAGCAGTTGATTCACATGGTTTAAAAAGTTCAGAGTAAAGTTTAAAGAATAAACTTTACGTTTAAAGTTTAAAGAGTAAAAATGAACACAATAAAATTATCCTCCTCATCAGGCCCCTAGCTGCTGGTTTCCAACCCTTCATCAAAATAGATGACCTCTGTTATTAATTTCTTGTGTAGATTTCCAGATACTTAAAAAAATGTATATATAAGCAAAGGCTAGCACATTCCTTTCTCCACTTTTAAAACAAATGTAGCATATTATACATACTTTGAGTTTTCCTCCCTCATTTAATAACGCATCTTGCATATCTTTACATATTAGCACTATAGAACTTCCCCATTCTTTAATATTTTTTGCTGTGGCCGAACAGTATCTCATTATTTCCATACGCCATGATTTATTTAAACAGCTCTCTACTGACAAAGTTCTGTTTATTTATTTATTTTATGTATTTATTTTGAACAGGAGGATAATTGCTTTATAATGTTGTGTTGGTTTCTGCCAAACCTCAACATGAATCAGCCATTGGTGTAGCTCTGTCCCCTCCGTCTGGAACCTGCCTCCCAGCTCCCTCCCCATCCCACCCCTCTAGGTTGTCCCAGAGCCCTGGGTTGAGCTCCTGTGTCCTACAGGAAATTCCCACTGGCTGGCTGATTTACGTGTGGCAATGTATATGTTTCATCGCAACTCTCTCAATTCGCCCCTCCTCTCCTTCCCTCCCTGTGTCCACAAGTCTGCTCTCCCTGTCTGCGTCTCTACTGTGCCATACAAACAGGTTCACCAGTATCATTTTTCTAGAGCCTGCATGTATGCATTATACACGATATTTGTTTCTGACAAGCTTTTAGATTGTTCCAATCTTTGACTATTACAAGAACTGCTGCAGTAAATAACCCTACACATTCATGATTTTGCCCATGTGAATATATCTGTAGGATAAACTCCTAGAATTGGAACTGCTGAGTCAAAGAGTATATGCATTTGTAATTTCAATAAATATTGCCAAATTGCTTTCCAGAATGATTATACCTATTTACACTCCCACCAGCAATGAATCACTGTTCCCGTTTCTCTGTATCTTGCCAACCCTAGGGGTTGTCAAATTTTTGGATTTTTACCAACATGATAGCGAAATATGGTATCTTGATGTAGTCTTAATTTGCATTTTTTTCTATGTAGGAGTAATTTGAGCATCTTTTCATATGTTTATGAGTCATTTATATTTCCTTTTCTGTGAACTATTACTCACTTTCTAATTTTTTTCTGAATTTTATGGTCTCCTTATAGATTAGAGAGTTTAGTTCATTGTCTCTATTGTAAATAGAGTAAATTGCAAATATTTTCCCCCAGTTTGTTGTCTTTTTACTTAAAAGAATTGCTCTGAAGACTGGATGATGTGGGATAATTGCAGTAGGGTTTCATGACATTTTGCCTGCACACACCACTATGGATGAAGATAGATAGATTTTGTATGTGTGTGTACGTAGATTTCTGAAAAAGACTCTTTTTCTTAGAGCACAAATAAAATCACGCAAACAACTCAGGCATTTAACATACGGGGTCAGCCCTTCCTGTAGGCAGAAGAGGAATGCATGCCTATTCTCCAAAAGAGGTTCAAGGTGTTCACAGCTGCCTATGAGGCACTATTGATGTTGGCACTCGGTATAGAAAAATGACTGAGATATTGAAACTTGACTCTAAAAATTCACAGTTTGGTGGCAATGATGGGGAAGTTTAATGTTCACATAAAGACATATAATAGAGTAGAAGACAAATATAAACATGTAAACAGAGAATTAAAACACAGCAGGATAATGTGTATATAGTTACAAACACAGCGATAAGGGAGTCAGGAGGATGGATGATTGACTATAACCTGTTTTTATCATTAAACTCACTGTATCAGTCAGAGTTCAGTGCAGAGAAAAGAAACTGCTGTGAGTGTTTCCAACAGAAAGGAACTTAATACAGAGGATTATGCGTTCATGAAACCCCTGGGGGAGGATGGAGGTGAGGAAGTCAGGGAGCTGCCCTTGACTTCTGGTTTCTGAGGGGCCCCCTGCCGTGGCAGCCGAGCAGTTAGAGCAGCGTAGCATCTCAGGCTACTGCTGTTTGCGTATGACGGCCTCCACCCAGGGTGCTTATGAGCGGGGAGCAGAACGTGGACCCTGGCCACTGCCAGCCTGCGTGACTTGTGGGCCAAGTGCAACTGCCACAGAAACATTGCCTCACCTGGGTTTCAAATTTGTCACAAGCACATCTCTTTGGCCAGACCCAGTATGCACCTGGACTTCCAGCTCTAAGTGGGGGGAGAATGGATGTCAAGAGGTTAAACCCAATTTCAGTCTCTTTGGTATGCATTGATCAGATTATCAAGCATATAGCAGGGCTCTAAAGGATGGGTCCATTAAATCGATATACCCTGTCCAGGTCAGGAAGAAGACTGAATTCAGGGGAATTCTAGAAAATAGGATGTACGAAGGCGCCCACCTGGCAGGAAAGCTGGTAACTGGAAGTGGGAAGATTGAGCATATGGGGCCCTAAAGAGTAGATCGACCTGGGAGAGTTATTAAAAGAATGGCTCGGAGTGCTGAAGAAAGATAAATTGTGTTTCATTGCTGTACAGACATAGATGATGATAGGGATACAAATAAATATACAAATAATAATATGAAGATTTAATAACATACTGCGTGTGAAAACCTCTGATGAATCTTGATGCCATGACTATAAATGATATTGGTGGTAGGTGGTGGTGTTCTTATTTGTATTCGAGGAAACAGGTTTCTAAAATTAGCAGTTTGTCGAAGCTGACTTTACTGTTCCTCTTTTCCCTTTTCTCTCCCTCCTCCTCACCTTCCCTTCTTCTTTCCTATAACTTATTGAGCATTTACTATCTGCTTAGGGTCTTGGTTTAGATGATCAAAGCAAAATCCTTCTCCTCAAGGAGGCAGTAGACTTCTAGTTTGTCTGAGGTTCATTCAGGATTTTTTTCATTGTATAACATATGCTTCCCAGAATTACGTTAGGAGCCCTGGATTCTGTTAGGAAACTAGCCGCTGTTATCCTATTCAAAACACAAAGACACAAACAAGGCACAGGCCGGTTCGAACAATGGGGTAGGAGACTCGAAACTGAGAATTTCAAATCTCTGTTGCCGCAGTACACACGGCTTCTTGCTGGTAAATAGGTCATATGGATTTTATAGAGAACTGCCTACATGAGAAGGATTTGAATCCTGGGAGAAAGTAGAATGGAAGACTAAAAATGGCTGCAAAATATCTCCAGGACATTAAAGTGAAGCTAACCACATAAAAGACACATGACATTTGCTGCGAATAGATCGACTGAGCATTTTGGTTCTTGTGCTGTTTTTTAGCTGCCAGTGATTCTCGGGGCAGCAAGCCAAGTTTTCAGGACACTATCACATTTTTGAGTTTTCCTAATGAATTATAATAACATTTCTGTAGTTTACATCAAATCGTGTTGAATGGCATTTTTAGCAAATTGTGTCACTGTGAATTTCCAAATCTTACAAAATTTCTTGTGCCAAAAAATAATCAGTGAAAATGATTTTGTGTGAAACTTTTTGAAAGCCAAGTTTAGCTGATTTTGCTAAACAGCACAAGCAAACAATTTATTCCATCTTTCTCCAAGTCCTTTTTCTGTGTCTTGCTCTCTGCTTCCAGGCCCCCCTCCCTGTCCCCCTTTCTGAGTTTCTTTCACTTTGTTTACTGGCCTTTGTTTCTGATCCTGGTTCGTCTTTCTCTAGCATTATGAGCCCTCCACTCACCCCCTCCACCCATAGCTATAACCAAGCCTTGGGCTATGATTTTGGGCAGGGGTGGTGGGGGAGAGGTGGCGCGGTCACAGAGGTCATGGATTTTCCACTGAAAGAAAGAAAGGAAAAAGGGGGGAGGGGAGAAGAATGATCACTTTTGCTCTTGCTTCTGCCCTTGGTGCTGAGAAAATAGAGTTGAGAGTATCCTAGTATTATTACACTGCACTGAGACACAGTACTCACCGCAGGAGAGACCATGATAATGTTGCTGAGGATAAAAGAATAGATTCTTCTGTGCCCAGACTTGTGTTTTGCAATCCTTGCATGGAGGCGGTTGGACTGCCTCCTTAGGTCTGGGAGTGTGTCCTTCTGAACTGCGCTGACTCTGGAAGGAGGCAGTCAAGGGGAATGGAAACAGCATGTGTTATGCGGTCAGAGGCCCTGGGTTGGAATCCTGGCTTGCCAGCCACTTAATCTTCTTGAATGTCAGGGTTTTCTGTTATCAAAGAAGGAAACGAGCGACTGATCTAGCTATAACACTGTTCCCACTAACAATGCTGTGAACGTTGATTGAATATTTACTATAGGCTAGGTATTCTGTTATACTTCCCTTGTGGCTCAGTGGTAAAGAACCCACCTGCCAATGCAGGAGATATGGGTTCGATCCCTGGGTCGGGAAGATCCCCTGGAGAAGGAAATGGCCACCCACTTCCAATATTTTTGCCTGGAAAGTCCTATGAACAGAGGAGCCAGACTGGCTACAGTCCATGGGGTTGCAAAAGAGTCAGACAGGATTTAGTGATTAACTAACAACAACAACAAAGATATTCTGTTAAATGCATGCCTCGCCTTAGGCAGTAGCAAAATTATTATCCCCGGGGCTTCCTTGATGGCTCAAATGGTAAAGAATCTACCTGCAATGCAGGAGACTTGGGTTTGATCCCTGGGTTGGGAAGATCCCCTGGAGAAGGGAATGGCTACTCACTCCAGTATTCTTGCCTGGATTATTCCATGGACAGAGGGTCCTGGTGAGCTACATTTCATGGGGTTGCAAAGAGTCAGGCATGACTGAATAACTTTCAGCTCAGCTCAGCCCATGGGTGAGGAGATCGGATAAGTAGAGCTGGGTCTGATTCCAAAACCCTTCTTTAAACCACTACACTAGGTAGATAGAGGGTTAAATAATAAATGCAGAGTATCATATACCTAAAAAGTTTTGTTTCAGATCATTTTGTGTAGGGAGGAGGGCTGATGCTGACTCCAACTCATTGGAAAAGACCCTGACTTTGGGAAAGATTGAGGGCAAGAAGAGAAAGGGATGACAGAGGATGAAACGGTTGGAGAGCATCACTGACTCAATGGACATGAGTTTGAGCAGGCTCTAGTGAAGGACAGGGAAGGCTGGCATGCTGCAGTCCATGGGGGTCACAAAGAGTCGCACATGACTTAGCGACAGAACAAAGGATAAAAGAGAGGTAATAAGAGGCATAAAGACAGCTCCGGCTCCTAGGCTGTTTTTTTCTGATTGTTGTCTACTATCCTCCTGATGTGGGCATACTGGACTTGAAGAGATGGTAACTGAAGTCTGTGACCCAAATCATGGGAGCTATTAAGTCACTACCAATCCTATTTCTTTGACCACATTGATAATTTGATATACTGTCTAGAAAATACCACAACAGACTGCAGTTGGGGCCCTGTCTGGTCTCAGATCAGAGATCATAGGAAGGTGTTACGCCCAGCAGGAATGGACGAGGGTGATGGCATGGAGAGCAGAAACATCTCGCTGCCACCTTCTTGGTGGGATTCCTGATGGAAGTCACAGAAGCTCATGGACGAGTCCTGTAATTAGAGGACAGCTCTCTGTCCCAGCCTCTGTGGCTTTTGTGTGTGTTTGTGACCCTAGGTGGCGTCTAGCCCACGTGCTAATTTCTACCTCCTGAACGCAGTTTGGTTTGTAAGTGATGCTTTCAGAAACTTTCTCAGCAACTCATCGCTGACTGGGATTCTTTTTGAAACCACGTGATGGATCAACATAAACATCTGACCGGTATGTTCAGCTTCAGAATAATGATCTGCAAAAACGATCATGAAGCTCCTAAGCTAACTACAGCAAGTGCTTTAGGTCTGTCTGTAAATTTGGGCTTCTGTGAATTTAGTTAAGCTGCTTCATCTCTGCCTAGATGAGAGTTTGTCAAATCACAGTCATGATTGAGGCTCCAGGAGGTCTTTGATTATTTCACCACCTTTTCCCTTGTTGTTGTTCAGTCGCTACGTCGTGTCCAACTCTTTGCCTTTTTCCTTAAATAGCACCTATTACTTTGATACAAGAATTTTTGAAGTGCTTCACAATCTTTCACTATTCCCTGGGGTCTGGGTCAGCATTCCTTTCTTCTCTATTTTAAGATGAAGCACAGAGAGTTTAAGTGATTTTCCCATGGGCTGCCAGCAAGTCAGCATCAACGCTGGACACACAACACACTTCGTAAGCCTCTGGCTTTAGATGGGCTCACTGAGCCACACATTTCCCCCAGCAATTATTTATCCACATTATGCCTCTGAACTGGATTATGCTGGTGCTTATTTCTCATTTGCACAATGAGGAATACATCAGTCTCCCAAGAAGGAATATTTCCTCCACGCAAGTAGCCAAGCCCTAACGTGGACCTAGCTTTATGGGCTCAGGGAGGGTCACAGAGGAAGATAACCCAGCTAGCACCAGCCTGAAGTGCAAGTCTGGGCAAAGCCTAGTCAGAGGGAGGTTCCAGCAGGGAGCCCTGCAGCCTCATGGCTGGAAGACAGGAGAGGGGGGCATATTTTCTCACTTGGGTTCTTTAAAATGCAGTCTAATGGTAGAAGGCTGAAAGCTTTTCCTGCCTATTAGGTAGCTGGAGAGGAGTTCAGAGGAAATACTCCAAGTTACCAAGTTTATGTTCAAATAGAACAATAAATGTGGGATGTAAGGACAGAAATTTTAATATTTTTGTCTTCTGCCCTTTGTACTCAGAGGGACAAATCATGAAGAATATTTAAAAAAAAACTATGAATGGAAAAGTAAATATGATAGTTTGGTAAGCTATTTCTTTTAAAATGAGTTTTATTAATAGTGCCTTTGTTACAAAACTATCTTGTCATTCTAAGTTCATTAAAGTAACTTTAGAAAGTACAGACAAGAGAGAAAAGAAAAGAAAAGAAAATCACCTTGAATTCTACTACTAAGGGGTAGCCTTTATTGCATTTTCATGTATGTTTTTCTTTCTTAAAAATGGGCTCACTTTTTTTTACAATGATTATACATTATATACTTTACTGCCTAGTATACAAACACACAAAAGGATTAAACTATGCATATTGCCTTATAACCTGCTTTTTAAGCTTAAATCTAAAATAGTTTGAAAATCTTCTCAGGTCATTAAACAGTCTTCCCCAGTACCATTCCTCATGGTTGCATGGCATTTCATTACATGAGTGTATTATCGTTTATTTAACTAATTCCTCATTGCTAGACATTTATGCTGTTTCCTGGTTTTCTCTGTTATAAACAGGCTGCAATGAAGATGTAAATCTTACTTATCACGGCATCAGATCATGCATTTTATTTGTATCTTCTGGAAGAGTTAAAACATAAGGTTGCTAAGAAATATCACAGCTGTATCAGCCCTTTAATGGTAAGACTTGAGGTGAGAGAGCTGCTTTGAGTCTAGCTAGGGCGAAGGTGACAATATGTCAAACAGTAAAGGGCTTATTCTTGTTCACTCGAAGTGGAGATAAGCCCAACAAGCTGAGAGCTCTGTGTAGCTAAGGAAATGGACTTCTCACACAGCAAACTAGATACTGGTAGAAGAGCACTTGATGAAGATACTGAAGTCAGCACTTAAAACGTGTTAAAAAGGAAGGAGCTCATTTGTCTAAACTCTAGGTGTGCTCAAGTGGTTGTCCGAGGACATAAATAGACCAGATCAGTGATCTTCGATGCAGGCCTCTCCAAGGCGCATTTCTAAAATAAAGACAAGGGAAAAACAAACAGAAAAAAAACTCCAAACCTTCAAAGAACAACAAAAAACAAAACCCCCAACCTACCTTTTGCTGATTGCCTTTGGTTCTCTATTAGCTCTGCCCTTCCAGATTCAGCAGCTCTCTCCCTGACTGCTTTGGGAAGGCCAAGTGACCTCAGGCAAGATTTTCACGTGTAGGTCTATACGGCCAAAGAAGCAGTGCAACTTGTTTTGTACCATTCACTTTAGCTTAAAACAAAATTGTGGAAATTGAAAGGAGCCCATTTAAAGTTTCAACTCTTACCTACTCCTAGCTAATTTTTTTTTTTTTTTTTCAAGAAGCACACACATTTTCTATGACTTTCAAGCTTGCCCTGACGATAACTTGACTGGCAGATATGAAGGTCTCAGCTGAAGGGACATGTGATCTGAGCAAATTGCAGCAGTTCGATAGATTGAAGTAATCAAAAACAGACATTTTTGACTGCTCAGGCATTTGTGGGCTGTATCTTCTATACCAGGACTCAGAGTGGCAGAGTGATGTCAGCCTCTCCCCAGATAGTTTTCGATGGCTCTGTGAACAAGGTTAGAGAATAACCTGTTTTGTTTTCCTTCTCCTTGGGGTGACCATTGTCTCCCGTTGGTCCTGTGCTCAGTGAGTCATTAATTAAACCCAGAGTCTTTATAAGTGACCTGTTGCGGCGTCGAGGTTTAGTCCCAACTTATTCTGCTTCACTGCGTAATATTTGGCCAACGGGCCGTGTTCTTATTTTTCAAAAAATTTCCCTCATTCTTCCTCGCACCATGAGGATTCATTTTTGAGATGAAGAGCAAAAGGCTAGGTTAAGAAAAACACAGCCACCTCCGGAGTGCAAAAACTGCAATAAACCCATCACCTCTAACAACAGCAGAGCATGAAAAGATAAAAAACAGCCTGCCAAGAATGTAGTAACCACCCATTCACTTTTAAATGCTCTCCACACTTCAGTGCACAGACCTAATTACTTTTCTGCATTCCCAAATCCACTTTGCCCATACTGCAATCAGAAACCTGGCGTTAAAATATTTTAGACTTGGAGGATCAAGACTAATTATGGGCCTTAGCTGCACCTTTTGGCTTTCCTCCCCTCAACCCCCTCCTTCTCTTCTTTGGGGTACTTTAAAGCACGCTCCACTGGAAGAAAGGCTGCCCAGTCCCAGTTGGGGGTGAAGCTTCGAGAGAATAAAACAAAGAGCAACTCAACTCAATTCAGTAAGCTTCAATGAGGCTGGTATATTTAATGTGAGCCCAGGGTTAGCCCACAGAATTGTGGCAGAATGCAATATTCTCAACAAAAAAAGATGTGTTTAAGGTCGGCTAAGGCCCCATAAGGCTGTTGTTGGTGTTTAAGCAGTCCACTGAGGTATTTAGCACCGAGGGTTTCTAAACATTCCAGCTGAGAATTAAACTGCGGCTTTACAGTAGCTGCTTAAAGGTTTGGGGGGGTGGCTCGGAGCGTCCCTCCCCCTTGTATTGAAAGGTCAACAAACAGTAGGAAAGATCATGTCATAACAAAGATGAAGCCACCTATTATGGTGTATAGTGACAGCTAATAGCACTATCAGAGGGACTAATCCAAGGTATTAAATAGTGTAATTGTTAAAATAATATCATGGTTATTAGAACACCCAAGCATGAGCCATTTTTCATTTTATAGAACATGAAAGTATTGCAGGTGAGCTCAGCCTTCCCATGACAGGCACTTGTTATAAATATGTAAATATTAGAAAATTGCTTCAGTGCTCCAATTTTCCTGCAGCATACAGAATGCATTTTTGATACGCAGATGTTATGTTTCATGGCATTTACTAAACTACTTATGGGTAATTTTGCTGAGAGTTACACTCTTAAAAAGCTTTCATTCACACAAAACAATTTGCTGTGAAAGTTGGCGCTCATGTTGTACTTCATTGAGGCATTTTTTTTTTTCTTTCGTGGATTTAATAAGACATGCTAACACACACAAAAGCATAATTTATTGAAGACGAGTTCATGAAAACAGCTTAGGGAGGCTGAACACTGATAAAGTTAACTTTGTGGGAACTTTGGCTCTAAGTTTGAGCTCTAGTAAGTTTTGTGAGGCTGGATCTGGGCATAGCTATCTTAAGTTTACACAGTTCTTACTCAGGTTATTAGAAAGAAATGTGGTCACCTCGAAGGAGTACAAATGTCACAAAAACAGAAGAACCCACAACACTGAAAACACACGAAGCTACTAAAATGTTTCCCTGCTTCTTTTTTGTTTCCAGTAGCCAAGAAGCCAAACCACAAGTTGTCCTGGAGGAGATGGTTTAAAACAATAAGATGTTTCAGATGGTCAGAGTTTGTAGGGCATGTAAAAAAAAATAAAACAAGGGGCACATACATTGGCTCACAACCACCAATTAACCCTCCTTGTTAGATAGGTAATTTATTCCACTCAGAGGCATCAAATATCAGAGAAATCATGGGCCAAAACAGTAATTATCTACAGGGAATTCAAAGGCTTTGAAAGCCAATAATTCCAAAGAAATAAAAACAGAGTTCTTTCACTGTATAGACTTCATCTTAAAACCTATAATAAGAGCCAGGCCCTGGCTGTGAACCTGTACACTTCAAGGAAGAAAAAGGAAGCAGCCGAAGCAAGGGCAATAATCACAGGGCTTTTCTGCATGACACTATCTAGAAGCTGAGGTCAAAGACCAAACGTTCCAAGCACGGTCTCTATCACACCCTGTCCTGATCTGACATGGAAATGAAGGGCTCGATTGGCCAAAAGTGGGGATGGAGAAAAATATTAAATTACTGAGCTAAAGAAGATGACAAGAAACTCTATTTAAAAAGTCTAGCGGGTTAATTTGAATTTTTAAAGCCTGAGTGAAACTAAATAATCCTTGATAGGATAAAAAAAATCATCACAGAATTTCTCAGACTTCATGGCAAACTCTTCTTAAGAAATGCGTTTACCCTTAATGCCTCACTTTCTTTATGCAGCACTCATATTTTATAAGGTCTAGTCTTGGAAAGCTGTAGCCAGTGGATCTGGTCATTGAATAGTGGACAATAGAGAGCTCCCATAATTGTACCCTCACTTATTTTTTACCTTTTTCTTATATTTTTGCTTGCTATATGAAAAAAAAGAATTAAGGCTAGACTTCAAACCTGTAATAAGTCATCCATGTTGTATCTATATATTCCATGCACGAATGGACCTTTCTACCCTTTCAAACACATGGCTTAATATTCTGTAAAGGGGGCTTTCACTTTTACACATTTACTACCAATTTCATAGAAATTCACGGGGGTAACACCTACTTTTCACCTAAAAAGGTTAAAGGCGCAAATCCACATGCCTAATTTAAATGATTCCTTTTTTTTTTTTTTGCATCATTCTAAACCCATACCAGATGTGAGGGAAAGAGACGCTCTATTCCTTGTAGCTCAGTTGCTCTGACCACCTCTGCTGATTCTCCTGTGAACCTGGGAGAACAGAGTCCCATTTTTTATAGCAAGCTTTCCCAAAGACCAGAACTTTCCTAAATTCTGTTTTTGTCCGAAGTTAGGTTAATGTTAGAATTGGACCCTGCCGCAGTCTATGACAGCATAAGATACTGAATCTGGTCACTTTGCAGATGGAAGAAAGCTCTTGGCTGATGTTGGAGGACTGTTGACAAGATGTATGTAGCATAAGTAATCATGTAGCCCAGCTGTCATCCAACGTGGCTCAGCTAGCACCTCCTGGTACGGCGTCCAAGGCAGTTGGGACTAGATCTCTTTGATGCTCCTGTCCAACACTTAAGGCTCTGTGGTACTATAATGTGTCAAATTTAGATCAAGACATTTCACTATACTTAAGAGAGCACTTTATTTTCTGACTTCAGTAAAGCAAGAAAAAATTTTAAATTACATTTATTTTGGTAATTAAAGATAAAACTGACTGTATCTGAGCTGGCAGGAACATTGAAATTCTTATCTAGCCAATGCTAAAGTGCCATTTTTAGCATTTCAAATTTCTTAGCACATTTAAATTCTCTCATGTGTTCCTTTTCCAGGGGTTTCTACAGGGACATAGTGGCCACCGCTTTCAAAAAATGGAAAGCAAATGCATACACAGTGAGACCCCTTCACATCCTGCCTGATCTTCAGAGTGAGACGCTGAACATTTTGTAGTGTTAACTAAGAAATAAATGAATAAGAGATAAATGAAAACTTCTCAGTGACATGTGGACAGGGTAGAACAGCTCAGTGGTCATTTACGTGACTTAGCAAATTAACTCACTTGCTATCCTTTTCTTTATGTTGATGAGTGACATTTATATTTCATTCTGACTGCTCACCAAAGTTTTTATTCTATTGTACAACTCTGCACAGCACATAGCCCAGTGTCATATGGAGTTCCATTGACTTACAGTTAAACTCATTTTGGTTTCCCAGCATCTCCTGTGAGTGGTGTTTATTTCTTTCCAAATCAGAGGCTTTGCCTGTATCTTCCCCAACCTGGGCACCCCTCCGCCTCATTGGCTCAGTACTCCTAACAGCATCACTATTGTCAAAGTTCTCCAGGTTCAAAGCCCTGAAGACATTTCTAATTTATTGCTCTCCTTCATTCTTTGTTATTATTGAGTTCTTAAAACATTTCCTTTAGACCAAGTGCTGTGATGTTCAGTTCAGTTCAGTCACTCAGTCGTGTCTGACTCTTTGCAACCTCATGGACTACAGCATGCCAGGCCTCCCTGTCCATCACCAACTCCTGGAGCTTATTCAAACTCATGTCCATTGAGTCGCTGATGCCATCCAACCATCTCATCCTCTGTTGTCCCCTTCTCCTCCTGCCCTCAATTTTCCCCAGCATCAGGGTCTTTTCAAATGAGTCAGCTCTTCGCATCAGTTGGCCGAAGTATTGGAGTTTCAGCTTCAGCATCAGTCCTTCCAATGAATATTCAGGACTGATTTCCTTTAGGATGCACTGGTTGGAGCTCCTTGCAGTCCAAGGGACTCTCAAGAATCTTCTCCAACACCACAGTTCAAAAGCATCAGTTTTTGGCTCTCCACTTTCTTTATGGTCCAACTCTGACATCCATACGTGACTACTAGTAAAACCATAGCTTTGACTATATGGACCTTTGTCAGCAAAGTAATGTCTCTGCTTTTTAATATGCTGTCTAGATTGGTCATAGATTTTCTTCCAAGGAGCAAGCGTTTTTTAATTTCATGGCTGCAGTCACCATCTACAGTGATTTTGGAGCCCCCCCAAAATAAAGTCTGTCACTGTTTCCATTGTTTCCCCGTCGTTTCTTTTTATTCCATAGTCATCAGGCAAAGGCAGACACCCATCATGCCTAGCAGTTCTCCTGTTTGCCTCTTCACTTTCTCTACTGCCACCACTAAACAAATGTTCGTAATGTACCCACACCCTTACTCAAAAACCTGTGAAGGTTCCTAATCTCCTAGCATCCTGCCTGCGTGTCGCCCTCCGTCTGAATTATGGAATCACCTTGACCGCATCTTCCGCATCTCCTTGCCACTTAGTCTGGCCTTTTTTTTTTTTTTACCATTGATCTTGCTTTTACTTTTCAACTTCCTCATTTCTCTTCCTATTCAACTCCCCAAATCATAATCATATTTTAGCCTTTTTCCCATGAGATGTTTTTTCATTTGTTTTCACCCACATCGATCCCCTTTCCTTTGAATTCCTAAATTATATCTTGTCTTTAGTCTGGGTGATGATCTTGGCAGTTTTGGCATCATGGCAAGAACCTTGGGCTGGAATCAGGTAAACTTGCTTTCCAAAACAGATTTCAACAACATATCAACTCTAGACCTGGAGCAAGTCATTTTACCTTTCTGAGCCTGTATTGCCTTTTTAAAAAATAAATAAAATGCAGCTATTAATACATGAAATGCAAAATGATAATAAATGTGAAAGTACTGAAGTACTGACATGTAATCAGATCGTTAGTGTTAGTTGAATTCGATTCTTTAAAATTGCTTTTAACTACTTTACGTCTGTCTGTTTTCCTAATCTGGCCTCAGGAGAGCAAGTACTCTGTTTTACATCCCTTTCTCCCCACAAAAGCTCTGGACGTTGTTATGTAAAAATTTGCAGCCAATTAATAAATCTGGAATAAAACTGTCATTTTGGAAACTTGGCCTAGAGTTTTCCAACAATGTGTTTTAAAGCTAGTCCAATCTTGAACTTTGAAAATAAAATGGAAACAAACAACAGCAATCTAAAAATGGTTTCATATGGGGAAATCTTACGCCATGGGATTTCTTTGACAACACAACTATATGAACTCTTGGACCCTGTCATAAATACATTATCACTTACTAGATAGCTTATCCCATTTTCTTGTGAGCTAAATGTATCAGTGGCAAAGAAATGAAGATTTCAAGACATCCTAACCTGTCTCCATCCAGGGTGGTTTCTAATAAATACCAGCTATGTTCACTTGATTATTTTAATTTAGTTACCAATCACATATTAATTATTTTTATAGGCAAGTATTATTTGAGCACTTTGAAAGTGAAAGTGAATTCACTCAGCCGTGCCCGACACTTTGCGACCCCATAGACTGTAGCCTACCATAGACTGTAGCCTACAGGCTTTTCCATCTATGGGATTTTCCAGCCAAGAGTACTGGAGTGGGTTGCCATTTCCTTCTCCAGGGGATCTTCCCAACCCAGGGCTCAAACCCAGGTCTCCCACATTGTAGACAAACATTTTACCATCTGAGCCACCAGGGAAGTCTTAATTGAGCACTTTACAAATATTAATTCACTTCATCCCCATGACTCCCCTATGAGTAGACAGTGTTAATAGGGTTCTTTTACTGATAAACTAATGCTCAGAGGGGCTGAGTGACATGCCCAGGGTTGCAGAGCCAGGAGAAAGGCTGGAGAAGGGTTTGGGCCCAGGCAGGCAGCTGGCCCCTAAAGTCTCATGCTGTTAACCAGCAGGCTTACGGTGCCTCCCTTGAACCTGGTATGTTTTCATACTTTTCTCCTTGTTTGCATCGCTTTCATTGGCTCTTAAATGATAGCTAGCAAAACAAGTCTGTAGGGTTGCGAAGAGTCAGAAACAACTGAGCGACTTCACTTTCACTTTTCACTTTAATGCACTGGATAAGGACATGGCAACCCACTCTAGTGTTCTTGCCTGGAGAATCCCAGGGACTGGGGAGCCTGGTAGGCTGCCGTCTCTGGGGTCGCACAGAGTTGGACACGACTGAAGCGGCTTAGCAGTAGCAGTAGCAAAACTCCAGGATA
This sequence comes from Ovis aries, assembly GCF_016772045.2. Classification (NCBI taxonomy): domain Eukaryota; kingdom Metazoa; phylum Chordata; class Mammalia; order Artiodactyla; family Bovidae; genus Ovis; species Ovis aries. The sequence continues at coordinate 90,419,634 of NC_056058.1, read as the reverse complement.
TAGTAAATATTAACCACAAAGTCATACTCTGCTCTATTCCTTGACCTGTTGGGTTGGAAGTGGGCTGCTGAATCATCAGAGGGAAAAGATTCACAGGCTTATGGGATGGGAGAATGACTGTGTCTTTTATGGGAAAGTAGAGATGATTCCTTTTGTATACAGAAGGTGTGTTGCTTTGCCTCAAGAATCAGGAAAGGAGAATTGATCTGAGTTCTTTCTTTTTTTAAAAAGTCATCACTAAAAATTTCAAAATATGAGTAAATGCAGTGTCACAACATACTTGCCTCAGATGACATATCTCAAATTGTGAGCGAGATAATAACATATTGGCCAGTTTACTTAATCATGTTCTGCCAAGTACTCAGCTGTACTTTTTTGAATTGCAAGTTTAGATTTGAAATAGTTCAGCAATTTATGAGGAAAGGACTTCAACATGTTCGTGTTCAAAGAGCATGTATCTCTAGAACTTTATCATGTTTAAAAGGTCGTTAGCCACCACACCATTGGTGTCATTTGACTGAGGGTGAAGGTCAGTTTTTATCCTCTTTTTAGTGCTGGGATGTTTTGTATTTGCTCTATTTTGTAGTAATGTGGATGTGGGAATTTATCATGCATCACAAGCTGGAATCAAGACTGCCAGGAGGAATATCAAGAACCTCAGATATGCAGATGATACCACTCTAATGGCAGAAAGTGAAGAGGAACTAAAGTGCCTCTCAGTGAGGGTGAAGGAGGGGAGTGGAAAAGTTGGCTTAAAACTCAACATTCAAAAAACTAAGATCATGGCATCTGGTACCATCAGTTTATGGCAAATAGAAGGGGAAAAGTGGAAAGACTGACAGGTTTTATTTTCTTGGGTTCCAAAATCACTGCAGACAATGAGTATAGCCATAAAATTAAACGACACTTGCTCCTTGGAAGGAAAGCTGTGATAAACCTAGACAGCATATTACAAAGCAGAGATATCACTTTGCTGACAAAGGTCTGTCTATGGATGTGAGAGTTAGACATAAAGAAGACTGAGCACCAAAGAATTGATGCTTTAAAATTGTAGTGCTAGAGAAGACTCTTGGAAATCCCTTGGACTCCAAGGAGATCAAACCAGTCAATCCTAAAGAAATTCAACCCTGAATATTCATTGGAAGGACTGATGCTGAGGCTCCGATACTTTGGCCCCTTGATGCAAAGAGCCAATTCATTGGAAAATACCCCGATTTTGTGAAAGATGGAGGGCAGTAGAAGAAGGGGGAGAGAGAGGATGAGATGGTTAGATAGCATCACTGACTCAATGGACATGAGTTTGAGCAAACTCCAGAAGATAGTGGAGGACAGGGAAGCCTGGCGTGCTTCAGCCATGGGGTTGCAAAGTGTCAGACACAACTTAGCAACTGAACAAATGCTCAGAGAACTATGATCACTTCTGATGTTATAGTTGAAAATGTATCTTACCTCAGTCTGGTTTGGGCCAACTCATGCACAAGGGCCTGCTAACTTCTTAATGGTCTTTGCAGTCACATTTCAATATCATGAGAGAACCTAGTTCAATAAGCCATTTTGGTATACAAAGAATTTTATAAGAAAATAGAAATAATTAATTGTAAGATTAATTTTGATGAATTAATTTTAATTAATTTTAATCCACAGTGTCTTATTTATAAATGTAGACTCAAATGAGGTTTGAAAAGTCACCAATTTGCGTGTGCTAAAACCCAGATATATATGTTTCTGGTAGACTTTCTGTTGAGGCTCACACTGTTATTGTCCTTCCTAATGATGAAAGGGGAGGGCTGATTTCCCTCATATTCTCCTGTATTTAAAAAGACCTTCACTTTCATTAACTAACTAGAATATATTAATACCTGTGTAAATTTGAAGGTAAAGTGGCTGTTAAAAATAAACATAAGAGGATATGGCTATCAGTCCTCAAACTCAGATGTGCAAAGGACATCACATGGCAAAAATTGCTTTGAGCTAGCTACAATCTATTCTCAGTCCTTCTTATGGTCCTGATGGTAAGTTCAGTTCAGTGCGGGACTCTCTCTCCCTCTTGCATTTTGCAAAGGTTCTAGGGACTTACACAGAAGCGCTACATACTCTGCACATTTCTGGCCACAAGATATTTACCTCTAAGCCACCCATTCTCATTTCTGCTCAGGAGGTTTTGTTGCTTTTCTTCTGTGCCAGGAATCTTTGCCAAACCCTGAGCCCTTGGATTTGCAGCCTAGTCCTACCAGCCACACAAAGTCCTCCTTTCCTGATAAACCTGGGTCTTACCACCTTCTGCTTACACTGCCATGGAACATGCAAGGGTCCCACTCCTCCCAGGAGCCCTGCAGACTATTTCCTCCCCAATGTCGGCTGTCTCCCCCTTGCTCTTCGTCTCAAAATCATTCCCCCCTCTCTCTTTTCCCTCCAGAACAATGAGAGTAATTTCTGTTCTACAGCTTGTGTGTTCTGCTCTGTTGCAAAGTCCTAGAGCAGGCATGGCACAAAACCTAGCCCCTGGTTAGAAATGGTAGGAAGGACAGGTAAGAAAAAAATAAACAGAATAAAACCAAAATAATTTTTTGGTTAGGGACTTCCCTCGTGGTTCAGTGGTAAGTCACTGAGTATTCTTGCCTGGAGAATATTTGCGTGGAGTATTCATACATGGACAGAAGAGCCTGGTGGGCTGCAGTTCATGGGGTCACAAAGAGTCAGCCATGACTTAGCCACTGAACAACAACAATTTCTTGGTTAATTATTTCACCACTCTACTATTTACATAGAGAAATATTCCTGTGTTGGGCTTACCTTTATATATGATAGTCATAAAATCCCACCACAATGCCACAAGGACAGGTTTCTTACCTCTACTTTACAGATGAAAGGTTGATTAATTTCACTTCTAGGTTAGCCATGTGACCAATAGGAGGGCCAGCATTTCAGTTCAGGCCAATTAGAGCCCAAAGTGATATTCTGTTTAAAAATATGCTGCAAAGGTGAGATCAAAACAAAGTTTTCTTCCAATTCTTCTTTTTATGAAGAAAGCACTTCTACCCCTAGAGCAGTATTTCTGCCATATTATTAATGCAACCTCCCCTGGAGAGCATCTCTAGTTCAGGTTTCTGTGGGCTGTCTGCCTGCCTCAGAGGCTTGATCTTCTAATTCCTCCAGGGCATATTTTCCCAAAGGGTATGCTTCCTGAAGTGGTGTGTGGTGTTTCAACTTGGTCTCAGTCAGTGTTAAACTTTAGCATGCATTAGGATCATCAGAAGGCTTGTTGGAACACAAAATTCTGGGCCTCACCTCAGAGCCTCTGAATCAGTGAGTCTGGGGAGGTCCCTGGGAATTTGCATTTTTAACAAGTTCACAGTGGGAGCTGATGCTACTGGTAGGGGACATACTTGGGGACCACTGTTCTAGGAGTAATGTCTTCTCTGCTGCTGCTGCTGCTAAGTTGCTTCAGTCCTGTCCGACTCTGTGCGACCCAATAGACGGCAGCCCACCAGGCTCCCCCGTCCCTGGGATTCTCCAGGCAAGAACATTGGAGTGGGTTGCCATGTCCTTCTCCAATGCATGAAAGTGAAAAGTGAAAGTGAAGTCGCTCAGTCGTGTCCGACTCCTAGCAACTCCATGGATTGCAGCCTACCAGGCTCCTCCATCCATGGGATTTTCCAGGCAAGAGCACTGGAGTGGGGTGCCAATGTCTTCTCTAGTTTAGTTTAATTGAGTAAGGGTGTAGAGATTAACACAAGTCTTTTAATGCCTCAGTTATTTGGGGATTTGTTTCAGCTCAATGCTGCTAACTGCTGTAGAAGTTAAACATGATCAAATTTTAATTTATTTTCTTGATCACAGATAGCTTGGTCTTCCCAGGTGGTGCTAGTGGTAAAGAATCCACCTGCCAATGCAGCAGGTGCAATAGACCCAAGTTTGATCCCTGCGTCAGGAAGATCCCCTGGAGGAGGAAATGGCAATCCACTCCAGTATTCTTGCCTGGAAAAATCCCATGGACCAAGGAGCCTGGCAGGCTACCATCCATGGGGTTGCGAAGAGTCAGACATGACTGAACACTTGTTAGCAGCATAGATAGTTCATTTAATACCTGTCATAGACTGGTTTAAAGAGAAGAAAAACACAATAGTGATACTGAAAGGCTACAAGTCTGAGGAGGAACCTACACATGATGACAATTCTGCAAATTCTCCTCCACACCCTTCCACAGCCGTGTGTGCTGCATGCACTGGATCAAGTTCTTGCACAGAAACCAAAATGAGTCTAGCATTTCAAAAACGAATATTAAAAAGAGAAAACATAACCTTCCAGGCAACTTCTCAACATTTTTTTTTACAACAATCACAAACGCAGTTTTTAATTTACATTTGATTTCCTTTAAAGCATGCTACTTTCAAAGTGCTAGTCAGGCATATCATACTTTTATTTCATAAATTGGGTTTAGTTAAATAACATGAATTTCTTGTTTATTGTAAAAAAAAGAAAAATTCTTTATATAAAATAAAACTTTAAATAATCTATTAAATAATGTATGTAACCATATTTAAAAACTTACTAATCTAAAATAAAAATGCTTATATCACTTTTTATAAAATGGCATGGAAAATTATTTAAAATATTTCTAGGGGTGTTCAAAAGATTAAATAATCTTAGGAATGGGGTTCAGAACTCAGAGGAGGAAGGGGAATCTTCCTGGTTGGGAGTAGATCTCCACCCAATTTTGTGGTGCTACTTTACTGTCATCTCTTTCCTCTGGCTGGTGTGCTGCATGAGATCATATCCAGGGAAGGCCTTCACTCTTAGAAGGCCTGATGGGCACAGAGCGCATGCTGTGAATTTGTAGTTGGCGCAGGTTTTCCACTGGGCCCTTGGAAGAAGTGCTCTCTCGTTTTATGCCTCCCCTGAGTCAAGAGCGCTCACACCCAGAGGTAGGAGACCTGACCATGGGCTCAAGGAAAGGTGGTATAGAAGCCCACGGCCGTGTTAATGAACAAAAGTAATCCTCCCAGTTTTTGTAAGGCTAAGCCTAGTTTCAGCGGATATGAATTAGAGCAAACTCTGGGAGACAGAGGGGACAGAGGAGCCTGGCATGCTGCAGTCTATGGGGTCACAAAGAGTTGGATATGACCTAGCCACTGAACAATAAAGACTTCCCAGGGTGGGAAATCAGATTAGAGTTTGGGACCAAAACCCTATAAGTGGACATGGATGGGTAATGTTTTGCATTCTAACTCCAGTGCTTCAAAAAGTGGCTGTAATTGGAGACTGGGTTTTTAAAGAGATCATTAAGGTAAAATGAGGTCATGGGGTGGGCCCTAATCCAACCTAACTGGTATCTTTATAAGAAGAGAAGATTAGGATACAGATTTAATCTATGAACATTATCCTAGCAACCAACCTGACTAGTCCATACTTATTAGGAGATGAAAACTGAATTCCTTTTATTTAGGGTTATTTAATAAGGACATACTTAATTTTGATTAATTTTGAGAGCTGAGTAAGGACAGAAATGGTATGGACCTAACAGAAGCAGAAGATATTAAGAAGAGGTGGCAAGAATGCACAGAATAATTATACAAAAAGATCTCTATGACCCAGAAAACCATGATGATGTGATCACTCATCTAGAGCCAGAAATGTGAAATCAAGTGGGCCTTAGGAAGCATCACCACAAACAAAGCTAGTGGAGGTGATGGAATTCCAATAGAGCTATTTCAAATCCTAAAAGATGATGCTGTGAAAGTGCTGCACTCAATATGCCAGCAAATCTGGAAAACTCAGCAGTGGCTACAGTACTGGAAAAGGTCAGTTTTCATTCCAATCCCAAAGAAAGGCAATGCCAAAGAATGTTCAAACTACTGCACAATTGCACCCATCTCACATGCTAGCAAAGTAATGCTCAAAATTCTCCAAGCCAGGCTTCAACAGTACATGAACCATGAAATTCCAGAAGTTCAAGCTGGATTTAGAAAAGGCAGAGGAACCAGAGATCAAATTGCCAACATTTGTTGGATCATCAATAAAGCAAGAGAGTTCCAGAAAAACATCTACTTCTGCTTTATGGACTATGCCAAAACCTTTGATTGGAACTTACTCAAACTCGTGTCCATCGAGTCAGGGATGCCATCCAACCATCTCATCCTCTGTCATCCCCTTCTCCTCCCACCTTCAATCTTTCCCAGCACCAGGGTCTTTTCAAATGAGTCAGTTCTTCTCACTTGTGTGGATCACAACTGTGGAAAATTCTTCAAGAGATGGGAATACCAGACCACCTGACCTGCCTCCTGAGAAATCTGTATGCAGGTCAAGAACCAACAGTTAGAACTGGACATGGAACAACAGACTGGTTCCAAATAGGAAAAGGAGTACATCAAGGCTGTATATTGTCACCCTGCTTATTTAACTTAAATGCAGAGTACATCATGAGAAATGCCAGGCTGGATGAAGCACAAACTGGAATCAAGATGCCAGGAGAAATATCAATAACCTTAGATATGCAGATGACACCACCGTTATGGCAGAAAGCAAAGAAGTACTAAAGAGCCTCTAGATGAAAGTGAAAGAGGATAGTGAAAAAGTTGGCTTAAAACTCTACATTCAGAAAATGAAGATCATGGCATCTGGTCCCATCATTTCATGGCATATAGATGGGGAAATGGTGGAAACAGTGAGACACTTTATTTTTTTGGACTCCAAAATCACTGCAGATGGTGACTGCAGCCATGAAATTAAGATGCTTGCTGCTTGAAAGAAAAGCTATGACCAACCTAGATAGCATATTAAAAGGCAGAGACATTACTTTGCCAACAAAGGTCCATCTAGTTAAAGGTATGGTTTTTCCAGTAGTCATGTATGGATGTGAGGGTTGGACTATAAAGAAGGCTGAGTGCCAAAGAATTGATGGTTTTGAACTGTGGTATTGAAGAAGACTCTTGAGAGTTCCTTGGATTGCAAGGAGATCCAACCAGTCCATCCTAAAGGTAATCAGTCCTGAATATTCGTTGGAAGGTCCGATGCTGAAGTGGAAACTCCAATACTTTGGCCGCCGGATGAGAAGAACTGACTCATTTGAAAAGACCCTGGTGCTGGGAAAGATTGAAGACGGGAGGAGAAGGGGATGACAGAGGATGGTGGTTGGATGGCATCCCTGACTCGATGGACACAAGTTTGAGTAAGTTCCAGGAGTTGGTAATAGACAGGGAGGCCAGACTTGCTGCAGTCCATCAGATTGCAAAGAGTCAGACACGACTGAGTGGCTGAACTGAACTGAACTGACTGATGGAGTAATTAAGTTGATTTTGGGGTATGACTTAGGGAATCTAGAGTAGGAAATGGCAACCCACTCCAGTATTCTTGCCTGAAAAATCCATGGACAGACAAGTCTGGCAGGAACGCTACAGTTTATGGGGTCACAAAGAGTTGGGCACAACTGAGCATGTACACATGACCCTAAGGAATCAGTCTTGTTGTTCTGGGCATACAAATTATGCTACAAAACCATTTTCAAAATTGAAGTTTTGGTAAGACACATAAACTTTTTGAAGCTAAAGTTTCAATATGGCAACTTTATGCTTGAGTTTCCTTTTCTATGAATTCAAATTTCTTCTCAATAAAACTTAATCAAAATAACTAACTGAATAAAGAAAACAAAAAAATATCCCTGAATTCAGTATTACCTTTTTCTGTTGAACTTATTTTGGGCATAGTATGCTGTTTATATTCATGTGACACAGTTTATTTCCATATGTCTTTAGGCTTTCCCATGACTTTCCTTGTTGCTTATTGTCTATTTTACTGGAAACAATGAAATTAATCTTGAAAATTAGGGATTCCTGATAAGGATATTGAGTGGAGTGTATGCTCTTTGTAGGAAAACTTTTTAACAAAGCAATTCCAAAAATGAAACAATGTGGTTGTAGCAGATTGGAGAAGGTTACAAAATTTTAGACATTTTTCCTATTAAGAGGTGAGAGTTTGTGTCTTCCAGTCTTAAATGTGAGTGAGCTCTGTGACTGCTCTGACCAACAGAACATAATGCAACTGATTTTTCTGCCAGTTTCTGGGTCTATGCCTGAAGTGAGCAGAAGGGTCTACTTCCTGTTTCTCGGAGCACTCATTCTTGGGTTGCTGACCTACTGTGTAAGAAATATGACTACCTGAGACTGCTCTGTTTTGAGGAAGCCCAAGCTAGCCACTTGGAGTGGCAGTAGGAAGAGACACCAAGGTTGGCCAATCCAATGTTGGCCAGCTGTTTCAGCTGTCCCATCCCAGGCTCCAAGTACACGAATAAGAAACTCAGCCCAGCTCAACCAGTAGCTGAATATCACAAATGACTCCTGCTGATGCCTGTGAAGCAAAAAATTGTTCCGCTTGAGTCCTGCTCTAATTGCTGACCCATAAAATAATGACCAATAATAAATGTTAAATAAGTGTTACGGAAAATTTGTTATATAGCAATAGACAACTGGAACCTTAAAGACATATGAGGATGATGTAAACTTCTGTTTATTGTGACCCCATGGACTATACAGGCCATGCAATTTTCCAGGCCAGAATACTGGAATGGGTAGCTGTTCCCTCTCCAGGGAATTTTCCGACCCAGGAACTGAACGCAGGTGTCCCACACTGCAGGCAGATTCTTTACTGTCCAAGCCACCAGGCAAGCCCACTGATAATTATAGAAAATGATTATTTATTGTCCTAAAGTTACAGTAAGAAAAATGCTTCTTTATAATCATAGGAAGCTAATTTTCTGGCAAAATCTAGAGCCTTCCAACTTGACTGCCTTGGAAAATTTTAATCTTCTGTTTGAGTATTTGTGACTATTCAAGAAAATGTATCTGAATGTTTTTATCAAAAATAAATGTTGAATGTTTAAAAAAGAGTATTTGTGAGAGCAGTTTTTGGTTCACAGCAAACTGGTGAAAATACGTTCAGTTGCATAAGAGACCACCAAACTATCTGCCAAAGTGGCTGTACCATTTTGTGTTTCTACCAGCAACGAATGAAGGCTTTTGTTGTTGCACATCATCTCCAGCATTTGGTGTTGTCAGTGTTCCTAATTTCATCAATCATAATAGGTGTGTAGGGGGTATCTCATTGTTTTAACTCGCATTTCCCTGATGACATACGATGTGGAGTTTAGTGGTTTTAAAAATTTATTCTTTGCTCTCTTTTGAAAAAATAAACTAAATGGGTTTCAGTATTATATTGTACATAATAGTGCTACAAATATAGTTCTGTTAATTTTGTAACTTGTTTGAATAAAAACTGTATACTGTGTGATATGGGATAAGTAGGAACATGTGAATAATAAAGAAATGTTGCATTTTTTACTAACAGTGCTTTGGCCTCAAAGAGAATCGTCTGTTATTCATAAGATTATTTTATGAAGTTAAAATATCCAGACATGTAGAGAAAACAGTTCTTCATAGATTGGCTTCTTGGAGCAGAAACATAATGTATTAAAGATCAATTGATGCCTTATGTTCCTATCAGTGGTATAAATTAAGATTTCGTTTATAATATAATTGAGACCTCACAAAATATAGAATAGCATTTTCATGTGGAATTGGAATTTCCCTATATCCTCCTTTTGAAAAATTATTCTTAGGCATATAGGAGTTAATAAAGAAGAATTGTTTTTATAATAAGCATTTTCTCTTTTCTTTTTTGATGTCTTCTGTCAATGGAAAAGAACCCCCCGAATAAGTGCTGCTCCTTATCATTGTGCAAATGTGATTCCAGAGCGTACTTCTCTGTCTTAATCACTGAAATTGTTTGGTTATCAAAGCCATACACAGTTCATGATTTGACTTTCATCCTTTTCAGACTTATCCATGATATTGGTCTGGCCTTGAAAACATTAAAATGGTCTTTGTTTGATATTCAACATGTAATTTCAGAAAGACGTGTTCATTTTAAAAATTGAGACCGAGTGTTAGTGTGATAGAAGAGTCTTAGCAAAGCCTGGGAATAGAACCCTATTTTCCCTGAGTGTATGAGGGAATAAATTGAGTAAATAGCAAATGGCTGAGGGTGTTCGTGTGTGTCTGATTGTGATGTGTGTGTGTGTATACATTTAGTTCTCTTTCCCATAGTGAACAGATTCTCTGTGTATTAATTTTGGATCCTGTCACTTTACGCAATTCATTGATGAGCTCGAGTAGCTTTTTGTATCATCTTTAGGATTTTCTATGTATAGGATGATATCATCTGCAAAGAGTGACAGTTTTCCTTCTCTTCCAATTTTGGTTCCTTTTATTTCTTTTCTTCTCCGATTGCCATAGCTAGGACTCCCAAAACTACATTGAATAAAAGTGGACACCCTATTCTTATTCCTGATCTTAGAGCGAATGCTTTCAGCTTTTCACCATTGAGTATGATGTTAGCTGTAGCTTTGTTGTATATGGCCTTTATTATGTTGAGATAGGTTCCCTCTATGCCCACTTTCTGGAGAGTGTTTTTTTTTTTTAATCATAAATGGGTGATGAATGTTGTCAAAAGCTTTTTGTGCATCTTCTGAGATGATTATATTGTTTTTGTTCTTCAGTTTGTGGTGTATCATACTGACTGATTTGTGGATATTGAAGAATCCTTCCTCAGATCCCACTTGATCCTCGTATATGATACTTTTTTTTATAATGTACTGCTGGACTCAGTTTTCTGGTATTTTGTTGAGGATTTTTGCATCTATGTTCATTGTGATATTGGCCTGTAATTATCTTTTTTTGGTAGTATCTTTGTCTGTTTTTTTGTATGAGGGTGATGGTGCCCCATAGCATAAGATTGGGAGCGTTCCTTCCTCTGCAATTTTTCAGAAGAGTTTCAGTAGGATAGGTGTTAACTCTTCTCTAAATGTTTGATAGAATTTGCCTATGAAGCCATCTGGTCCTGGAGTTTTGTCTGTTGGGAGTTTTTAAATCACAGTTTCAATTTCAGCACTTGTGACTGGTCTGTTCATATTTTCTATTTCTTCCTGGTTCAGTCTTAGGAGATTGGACCTTCCTAAGAATTTATTTATTCTAGGCTGTGCATTTTATTGGTGGATAGTTGCTTGTAGTAGTCTCTTATGATCTTTTGTATTTCTGTGTTGTCCACTTCTTTTTTTCTTTTTCCACTTATAATTTTATTGATTTGAGCCCTCTCCCCTTTTCTTTTGATGAGTCCGGCTAAAGGTTTATCAATTTTGTTATCTTCTGAAAGAACCAGCTTTTAGTTTCATTGATCTTTGCTAGCATTTTTTTCATCTCTATTTCATTTATTTTTGCTCTAATCTTTATGATTTCTTTTCTTCTACCAAATTTGGGTTTTGTTTGGGAGTTTGGGATTGACATATACACACTACAATATTTAAAATAGATAACCAACAAGGACCTACAGGATAGCACAGAGAAATGTACTCAGTATTCTGTAATAACCTAAGTGGGAAAAGAATTTGAAAAAGCCTAGATATATGTATATGTCTAACTGAACCAATTTGTTGTACACCTGAAACTAATATGACATTACAAATCAACTATACTCTGATATGGAGAAGGAAATGGCAGCCCACTCCAGGATTCTTGCCTAGAGAAACCCATGGACAGAGGAGCCTGACGGACTACAGTCCATGGGCTCGCAAAGAGTCGGATACGACTTAGTGACTAAACCACCACCATACTCTGATATGAAATAAAAACTTAAAAAAAATGGGAACATAAAAACTATACCTCAATTTTAAAAAGTTTTATCCATTTATTAAGCAAGTACTTACTGATATGTTTAATATTTAGGATTCTATCTCTCACTGTTTTGGCAAGAACTAGCATCACTGGGAGGGAGAGATTTACAACTGTTTCCAGAAGAAATCTTTAAAGCCCTTTTAAACAGAATTATGCTAAATTTGATATTTTGGAAAATAATTTCTTCCAATCAGCTGTTCCTAATAAAGAGCCAACAGGACATATGTTCTGTGACAAATTGGACTTGTTTTTGGCAATGGGCGTTACATGACCTGGTCTGGAAGTATCAGAACATGGAGAGATTAGATGTCACCTGCCTTCAGTTAACTTACTCCTTCTGTGTGAAGGCATTTTTCTATGTCAAGTACATGTAATAATAACAACACAATTGTAATGTTTTCAAAATAGAGATTAAGTTACTTTCTGACAAGTACGTCCAGAGTTTTATGCTGCTTTCTGCCATCAACAATGAGCGAATGGTTTCTGCACAGCTTCTGTAGCTGGCTTTTCCTGCAGAAGCAGTTACTGCATTTGATTTCTTTCCTTTCTCTGAGAATGGGGAGGCACGGCAGTGGGGCTGGGGTATGGACCCCAGACAACAGCGGGTTGGGTGCCCCTGGACAGGGACTCGGGGAAATCCTAACTGATGTCCGGGTGTGCTAAACTATCCTGGGTCTTAGGAGAAAGGTGTGTCTTTCACCAGGATCTGCCACAGAGGCGGTTCGAGTTCACTCTGTGAGCAACACCATTCCGGGGGTCACCGCACTGTTTATCTTCGCCACAAAATGGACCTTAACAACATGAGCGCGCAACAAGATTGCTTCTGGCCCAATGAAAAATAACGTGAATGCCACTTTAGAGTACAAAACCGACAGATTAACGCGTTCCTCCTCCCCCCACCCCTCCATAGCCATTAAATATAAAACTCAAATCATTTATTACTCATTAAATATCTTTTGATCTTTTTCAAGACTGTGATATTAATATTCATGTTCACCATTCTGATTTGTGTGTGTGAAATCCTTTCTCATTAGGCATCCTTGAGAACGCCTGCTCAAAACTTTCATTTCCAATAAAGCTCTGATAAGTTGGTGACTCTTAAAGTTCATCCTTAGAGACGCCCTTGCTTCATATATCGTGTGTGTGTGTGTGTGTGTGTGTGTGTGTGTGCGCTAAGTGGCTTCAGTCTCATCGGATTCTTATACCTCTAAGCGAAAGGCTGGTGAAACTCTTGACTTCTAATCATATTATCCCACCCTCCGCTTCTATTTCTGCCTCTTGTTGCACTCCCCCCAACCCCGCAGCCAGGTGCCCACCTGATAAATCTGACAGCTGTCGTCACGCGGTCACCCCGCCACCTCCCCAGCCTCGGGCTGTCAGGCGTGTGTGCTCAAGGGACCAGCGACGACGCAGACGAATTTCCCAGGTCATCTTCACGGACCTAGAAAACCAGAGAGGTTCCAGCTTTTGCCGGTGGTGACACCCGAGATAGGGGTCCACGGCCACTGCAAAGTCAGGATGGTGTCGGAAGAGCCATCTGTGTTCTCACACTTTACATAGAAAAAAATAACACCAACTGACAGCTTTCGCTTTCGCTCTTTGGTGGCCCAGCTGAAACCCTGTGGTTTTGTTCTAAAAGATACACAAACCCACTCATGATGATTTCCCAAAAGGTAGGATTCAGCAAACGGCACAAAAGCAACGAAAAGGCCCCGAGCGAGCAGAGGGTGGGCGCCCTTCCTTCTTGTTTGCCGTTTCCCACTCGGATGAGAAAATCCAGGAGGAAATGCGGCCGGAGGATAATTCCTCCGCCTGGCAGCTGAGCTGTAATCTTGCTTATCGTTCTTTAGTGAGCTCGCACTTGCTGGAGACGTTTTAATGTCTTAATGAAAGGACAGGGAAATTATCACTCGCTGATTTGTGTTTTTAAATCTGGGGTTTCTAAATTAAGACTACTTAACGATACAGGCATGCCCATTTCCAGGACGGGGTGCGCAGCTCCTGAGTTCGATGTATCACCTTGAGGGTTTCCTGGGAGGTAATTATCATGCTGGGATGAGCTAATCTCCCCTGGAATAGTACACCTGCCTCATTCTGCTAACAAATAGGCCCCTGCCTTCTAGAGACTGCCTGACCTGACTTATTATATCTCCCCCATCAGCAGAAAGACTCATATCATCACTGGGCCAAAGGTGAATTGCCTAGAGACAAAGTTGGAATGAATTTTTTGCAGTCCCATTTCGCCAGACATTCAAACCACTTCATTCTGAAGAGTGGAGACCTTTAACTCTGTCACATATTTATGTATGCTTAGAAGGCCAGGGAAGGGTCTTTCTGCAGACCCGCTCTGCGAGAATGTAGCAAAAATAGGATTCTAGAGGAAACTGTGTCTGCCTTCCAAACCTTTGTTCTCCAATGTTATTAGTCTGAGGGAAGAGAGACACTGTTGCTGGTGTTTCAGTTAACTTGCCTTTTGTAAGTTGCCTGTGTATGCTTTTGTTATGCGCCATTCAGCATAGAATTCAAGTCCAAACACAACCTAGATCTGGACTAGGGTGAGAGGGACACGAATGTCTATCTAATCCTAAAAAGAAAAAAAAAAGACTTTTTAGCTGATGCCTGTTTTCCATATAAAATGTGGCGTTTTTTTTTTAATAGTTTTTCTCATTCCCTACAGCAAAAGAGGCTAATATTCATTTAAAACCCAATAACAATTAAAACCCCCAATAACAATTAAAACCTACAATGAACAACTGCTCTAGCTTTGTTTATTGCATGCATAAATAATCATACTTCAATGAACATGTTAGTATCTATGATCTCTTCCCAGATTAAGGTTGCCTCGAGACTGCTTGCTTTGGCTACTGTAAATGTGACATGAATTACGCTCAGGAAAATGTGTCTAACATGCTGGGTTTGAAGTAAATTATTTTCTTCTAATATACCTACACAACTGTCACAAGGAATTACACTGCAGATTTAGTGATGTTAAGTGTCAATTGTAATTTGGTGACAGCCATTTTATTGGCTATGCATACTGCTCTGCTAGGACTGCTTCTCAGTATGGAGGCCACCGTATCATTAAAAACCAGTGATCCTTCACTGATGACATAATTTGACTGGCAGAGAGAGGAGCAGAGAGGGCTTGCTTCCACCTGCACAGAATCTGCTGTATGTCAGAGATGAATTTGCCTTCAAATTAGAAACAGCACTGCAGATGAGGGGCTGTGATTTTGCTTGAGTTCTTTTAAGGCGTTTTTCTGGAATGGTTACTGAGCAGCTGATAGAAGTCTCCTTTAATATGTCAAACATATATATTATGCAGCCTGTAAACATTTCAAATATTTTTAGTCATAGCTTACAGCGAGTTATCTATGAAACAGTTTCAGCTGAGCTGAGCCACATGTATTTCTGCACACCCATTCATCCATTCTTTTGTCCGTCTTTGGCACAGGTTCCAGGAATAAAATGTATGTGATAAAATGGTAACCCTTCCCACCCCCACCCAAAAGAAAAAAGCTTCACAAAAAAATCACCAAGGTCTCATATGTGCCCATATTATGTGTTTTGACAGGTAGGATAAATCATCAGAGCTGTGTAAAAATTTACAGTAAGAACAGGACTATAATCATACATTCTGAAAACTTTATAAACTGACAATTCAAATTATGTGTTTTATGCTAATACACATTGTGGTAGGGTCTAATAAACTGTGACTCACTCATAAATAGTAGAAAAGCTGATGGCACACTCAGGCAGGCACATACACAGACTCACACACCTTCCATCTTATGCAGGAAACAGGAAATAGAATCCAAGAGTTTCTTAGCAAATTTGAATCAATATAACTGCATTCCATTTTCAGTATTTAAATTAAATTTTTTGCTGGAAGGCACTGTAAGGAACAAAGCAAAGTACCTTAAAAGAAAGTGTATCGCTCGTAATTTTACCTCATTTCACACCGATTTGACAGCTTCTCTTAGCCAATTGGTTTCATTGAAAACGCTGACAATATTCACCCATTAGAGTCTTGCCCTTCTGCGTGGAGACCATTCCTCTTAGATACACTGTATTAGCTTTCAACACGGAAAAAAGAATTTTTTTCTCTCATCACACTGCTGACACTTGCCACTATTTCCCCTTTCTCTTAGCCCAGCATTATTTATTTATTTATTAAGAAAAGAAACTTTGCAGAACAATAAATAGCATAAATTATTCAGCCAATTTCAGTTCAGCCGCATAAATCATACTCAGGAAGACAAGCTACTTATGACGAATGCTTTGTCTAAGGGAAATATACCACTGAAGGTTTACTCAGAAACGCTCAATGTTTCAGACTTTCCCATTTTTAATTCTTGGCCAGGAACTCTCCTTCTCTGTCTACAGAGGCTCTTGAGAATGCTCTTTCTTTTTCCCATGAGAATATCGAGATCATTTTTATCCCCAGGAGGGAGGAGGGTGTTAAGAAAAGTGCACTTTTCTGAAGGAAAATTCAAATGGTGGCTGGCAGATCTTCTAAATTCTTGAAAGTATATTCCAGGGCCAACTGTGGATATGTGAATAGCTTTTCCCATGATGGGCCATCAAGTCCTACTTTTCAAGGCTGGTCAGGGTGTTTCCACATCGACCAAAGAAAAAGCAAACAGAAATGAAGCCGGGTGAATCCAGAGTAGCTGCTGCTGCTCAGCCGCTTCAGTCGTGTCTGACTGTGTGACCCCATAGATGGCAGCCCACCAGGCTCCGCCATCCCTGGGATTCTCCAGGCAAGAGCACTGGAGCGGGTTGCCATTGCCTTCTCCAGAGTAGCTGGCACCATTAGGAGATGCTGGTTCTTCTCTCGGCCTGTCGTTGGCTCCCAAGGCTTTTACCACTTATGTTTTTTTTTGAACTGAGGCTTCCTCCTTTACTGCCTTATTAATATAAATGGCCCCATAAAAATGCATGATTATAGCATGGTAGGCTAAAATATGCCCATAAAAAATCTTCTTTTGGATAAACTTCGAATAACGGTGTTATTTTTTCCAGTAAGAGGAATGAAATCTTAATTCCCCTAATACTTTAATTGCCAACTCTTTCCTTTAGTTATTATTTAATTCCTAAACCATCAATGATTCAAGGCATAGATGTGTGTTCCTGGGGACATCAGCTATTGGGAACAACTTTGAAGCTTAAAAAATATTTGGTCCATGCTTGATTTTGGTGACCACTTACTCTAAGGGGAAAGTTTCTACTCTACTAAAGCAACTGTGTGTTAGTTGCTCAGTCAGGTCCAACTCTTTGTGACCCCATGGACTGTAGCCCACCAGGCTCTTCTGTTCATGGAATTCTCCAGGCAGGAATACTGGAGTGGGTTGCCAGTCCCTTCTCCAAGGGATCGTCCCAACCTAGGGATGGAACCTGGGTCTCCCACAGCAGTTAATGAGGTGGTTTTTGGGGAGGGGGCAGGGGGGCGGTATTTCACTTTAACACCAGAAGGCTGTCACTCACTAGAGGAAGCCAAGCCTCTCTTCGGTGAGGATGATCATGGCTGAACAAGGAGTAGCCAGTGTTGACACCCAGTTTTAGTCAAAAAGAGGACTATGTCATCCACGTTGAAGCCCCCAGGAAACACTGGGAGAAGGCAGAAATATGCTGGTCATGGAGATGGCAGAAGAACCCGGGGACTGTGGTTTTGGAGTCTAAAGGCCGGGAGAATGTCCTGAGGGATCCGTCTACACCTGGGGCTCCCCAACGCTAGCTGTGGAAAGCCAGTCTCAGCCCAGCACCCCTCAGCAAACACAAAGGTCCTCTTCAGTGAAGCCATAAGAAAAGCCAGACCTGGCCCACAGCTTGGCCTCCCCCCGGACCTGTTTTCCACGGTTGTTTCTGGACTCAGCCTCACTTACCTTACAAGCTCTGAGTGAACTGTGGCCCACGCAGCCGTGGCTGTGGGCTATGTGACCATGTATTCCTTTCTGCTGTACCTGTGGCATTTTGCCATAAAAAGGTATAGCACATGGATCTCCTGAGGAACGTGCATCAAGTTTATTTTCTGACTAGTGAATGAATAAATTTTTCTGACTCAGTTGGGAATGAAAGGGAAATAACCTGCTTTTAGAGTGATCCCAGGGTCTGATTGTTTGGAGCGGTTCAAGTAATTTAACAACAGCCCAGCCATCAGAGAACTCCTGTGTAGGTATGTTGCCAACTATAAGCCTCGAAGACGAGGAAACTCTGGATCCACAGGGGCTAAGGTAGACTAGGTAACGTTGAGCAATGCTGCGGGGAGAACATTTAGCTCAGAAAAATGTCAGTAAAAATTCCAAGTATCTCATTCTAGATGGACTCATTGAAATTCCCAGATTTTTAGGAGCTGATATTACAGTGAATTCCTAGAAATATTTTGGTTATGATTATTGTCTGTCCAGAGTTTTGTGTCCACTTGAATATATTGTCATTTATTTTGTCAGGGCTCTGCTAAGCATAGAAGGAGTTGGAAAAAGTCTACATAGGCTAGTGAAGAAGCTAAAGAAAGCAAATGCAGGGATTAAAATCTCAATCCAACAAGAATTTACAATTTTAAGAAGCCACAAAGGTCAATAGAATGCAGAATGTTATAACTTTTTCAATGAACAATTTAATTTCTCTTAGGCCAAGTTAGCATTGTCTGTAAATAGGGTGAGCCATTGTCCCAGTTTTCCTAGGACAGTCTCGCTTTGTGTCTGTTAAATAGGCTTAGTTATAAATAAAAATCCCCTTTCACTCTTAAAAGTGTCCTGGCTTGGGAGATCAGTTACATAGTCACCCTAAGCATAAACAAAGCTCCCTTGGATCTAATAGATTTGTATAAAAGATGAAAGGGGAAACATTTTGATTTGGTTTTCAAATCTGGTTTCCCAAAGTGATGGAGTGAGCAGGCAGAGGGCATGGAAACCAGAGCAAACCTAGATGGTAATGCGCTCAGGTCTGTGTCTTTCCTCCAACTGTTACTGTCTGTCCTTTGTCTTTCTTCCCTAGGCAGTCTCTGAGGATATTTGGAAATGTTTTCAGATAAACAACTTAGGGCTCCAAATAGTTTCAGAGTTTCTTTCATAGCTGCAATATTTAGAAGAAAAAGTGAGGAACTGGATTTCATATGTCTTGCTTAAATTAATTAGGGAGTTGGGAATGGAATCAAATTTCACTTTGTTCCATCTTGAGAATTATCTTGGGTAGACTAGATGCTAGCCTTCTGAGAGCAATCAGCAATGAATTATAAGTAGAATATGACCAACATATTCAATCTTTGTATGATGTGGAAGAAGTTCTGATTTTGCCCAAGTTACGAGAGACTGCCAATGAGTTAAGAAACAACATGATATTAAAAATGTTTGTAAACATGGACACTACTTACTTTTAAATATTTAAGCAAGATTTTTCATAAAGTTGTGATCCACACAGTCAAAGGCTTTGGCATAGTGAATAAAGCAGAAATAGATGTTTTCTGGAACTCTCTTGCTTTTTCGATGATCCAGCAGATGTTGGCAATTTGATCTCTGGTTCCTCTGCCTTTTCTAAAAGCAGCTTGAATATCAGGAAGTTCACGGTTCACGTATTGCTGAAGCCTGGCATGGAGAATTTTGAGCATTACTTTACTAGCGTGTGAGATGAGTACAATTGTGCGGTAGTTTGAGCATTCTTTGGCATTGCCTTTCTTCGGGATTGGAATGAAAACTGACCTTTTCCAGTCCTGTGGCCACTGCTGAGTTTTCCAAATTTGCTGGCATATTGAGTGCAGCACTTTCACAGCATCATCTTTCAGGATTTGAAAGAGCTCAACTGGAATTCCATGACCTCCACTAGCTTTGTTCGTAGTGATGCTTTCAAAGGCCCACTTGACTTCATATTCCAGGATGTCTGGCTCTAGATGAGTGATCACACCATTGTGATTATCTTGGTCGTGAAGAAATTTTTTGTATAGTTCTGTGTATTCTTGCCACCTCTTCTTAATATCTTCTGCTTCTCTTAGGTCGATACCATTATTGGATCACAATGAACTGTGGAAAATTCTGAGAGAGTGGGAATACCAGACCACCTGACCTGCCTCTTGAGAAACCTGTATGCAGGTCAGGAAGAAACAGTGAGAACTGGACATGGAACAACAGACTGGTTCCAAATAGGAAAAGGAGTGCATCAAGGCTGTATATCATCACCCTGCTTATTTAACTTATATGCAGAGTATATCATGAGAAACGCTGGGCTGGAAGAAGCACAAGCTGGAATCAAGATTGCTGGGAGAAATATCAATAACCTCAGATATGCAGATGATACCACCCTTATGGCAGAAAGTGAAGAGGAGCTAAAAAGCCTCTTGATGAAAGTGAAAGAGGAGAGTGAAGAAGTTGGCTTAAAGCTCAACATTCAGAAAACGAAGATCATGGCATCTGGTCCCATCACTTCATGGCAAATAGATGGGAAACAGTGGAAACAGTGTCAGACTTTATTTTTTGGGGCTCCAAAATCACTGCAGATGGTGACTGCAGCTGTGAAATTAAAAGACACTTACTCCTTGGAAGAAAAGTTATGACCAACCTAGATAGCATAGTAAAAAGCAGAGAGATTACTTTGCCAGCAAAGGTCCATCTAGTCAAGGCTATGGTTTTTCCAGTGGTCCATGTATGGATGTGAGAATTGGACTGTGAAGAAAGCTGAGCGCCGAAGAATTGATGCTTTGGAACTGTGGTGTTGGAGAAGACTCTTGAAAGTCCCTTGAACTGGAGATCCAAGCAGTCCATTCTGAAGGAGATCAGCCTTGGGATTTCTTTGGAGGGAATGATGCTAAAGCTGAAACTCCAGTACTTTGGCCACCTCATGCGAAGAGTTGACTCATTGGAAAAAACTCTGATGCTGGGAGGGATTGGGGGCAGGAGGAGAAGGGGATGACAGAGGATGAGATGGCTGGATGGCATCACGTACTCGATGGATGTGAATCTGAGTGAACTCCGGGTGTTGGTGATAGACAGGGAGGCCTAGTATGTTGCGATTCATGGGGTCGCAAAGAGTCAGACAGGACTGAGCGATTGAATTGAACTTTCCTAAAGTTAGAAACTAAAACAAATTATTTTACTTATGTTTAATTCTCTAGAAGTTAAAAATTATATTTCATTGCCTTGCAGATTTTTGTTTGTTTGTTTAAACACATGCTGGTTCATGTGAGGTTGCTGTGAATGGTTTTTGGGGGGCTATTTTTCTTAGCAAAGCGTGCATTAATTAATTACCTTAAAATGTATACATGAAATGATACATTCAAGGGCTTTGGGAAAACAGGAAGCGTAGAATACTGGTATGTTTTGCTAGGAATATTATCTTCTATTTTGGTTCACTTATTTTTCATGTAACAAAACTCTAAATTGTTAATTGAGGAAACACCTGTTTTACCTGATTTTCTTAAGTGCACTGGGTGGATATTGGATGCCTTGCAGCGAAACTCTCATTAAACCAAGGATCCCGTGATATGAGCTACAATGGCTGAATTATTTCATCCAAGAGAATATTATACTAAAACTTCGCTGCAGCATGATCCTCAGGGGCTTTGCGATAGAATTACTTGTAAATGGAACCATTTTGTAAAAACATCCTTCTGATGCTTCAGGATTTCACGGAATTGGATGAAAAGAGACATTTTGTTACAGATAAGGAATTGATTTGGAGAAGAGAATGAATATTAGAAACAAATGAACATTTCTTGGGATGAAAGAAGTACAGGATGGGCTGCATAGAGCCTGTTTCATAGAACTTCTCCATAAACTGCCTGGAGAAGCTGCAAGGACAGAAATATCCAAACCCAGTGCTGCTGTATTCTTGAATCAATCTGCACAGTCACTGATGGGCTGGCGGCATGTGACGCGAGTCAGCGGAGTCAGCAGTCAGAGTAATGTGAATACTGGACTTGAAGCACTTTCTCTGAGAAAATTGGCACCTCCTGTGTGGCTGAAGCCGTCCTTCCATGCCAAGGGTGCTAGCTTTAGCATAGTCTTATCGGATGCTCTTAGGATAATGATACTGATAGGATCACTTTGGGGGTTAAATGAGGAGACAGTACACTGTGAAATTTTCAAGCTTTATAATGGCTTAAAGCCTTTTTTGGCCAGTGGAAAGGCAATACTGCATGAAGATTTTCCAGTCTCAGTAAAATAGCCCTTACAGCAGGGCTCAATAAATGCAGCTGGTTTCTTTCTTCATTGGCGATCAGTATCTGTTCCCGGGTTTCGTCTTCCCTTCACCTTTCAGTCTGATACATGGATTGGTTTCCTTCTGGCATCCATGGCCCAGTGCCTGGGAATTCCCTACCTATCTAACAGGGGCATGGGAAAACCCCATTATCAACCGTCACACAGTGTTGTGGCTGAAGAATGAACAGTCCTCTGCTACCCCAAGCTCTTAGATAGGGCAGCTTTAACCCAATCGCAGAGTAGCTGGACATTCCAGTCATTCCTCAGTTAAGCACAAATTTCCTTTGAGGAAAACCAGATTCAAGGGCGCAGGTTGTGGCAGACTCGACGTTCCCCAAATGACCGCAGCAATGCCTCCTCTCCCTCACGCGTTTCCAGAATGTAGCCACTCCTTCAACAAGAGGCGGAGTGCGCATCTCCGCCCCACAAAGCTCGGTGGCTTTTACGACCATTTCCCGACTGAAAGAGTACGGAAGAAGTGATGCTATGAGATTTCAAAGTTTAAGTTAAGAGAAAGGATACTATTTCTGCCCGGCTCCCCGCTCTAGAGACGTACCCCATAAGAACCCAGCCAGCGTGCTGTGTCGGGGTGTAGGCTACATGGAAATGAACTGAGGCTCCCCCCGGGCAACAGTCAGCCCCCACTTGCCAGCTGGTTGAGTGCGCCATCTTGTAGGTGCATCAGTCTGCCTTCAGCTGGACAGTCAACTCTTTTTTTTTTTTTTTTCCCCAGTTAATTTATTTATTTTTGGCTGCATTGGGTCTTGGTTGCTATGCGGGCTTTTCTCTAGTTGGAGCAAGTAGGGGCTAGTCTCTAGTTGTGGTGTGCGGGCTTCTCATTCGATGGCGTCTCGTTGCAGAGCAGGGCTCGGGTGTGTGGGCTTCAGGAGTTGCAGCGCATAGGCTCAGTAGCTGTGGCTCACAGACTTAGTTTCTCTGAGGCGTGTGGGATCTTCTTTGACCAGGGAGCTAACCGGTGCCCCCTGCGTTGGCAGGCTGCTGCTTTACCTCTGATCCACCAGGAAAGCCACGTGGACTGCCACTCTTGATGCTCTGTGGAACAGAAAGGAGCTTTCCCTGCTGAAAGTGAAAAGTGAAAGTGTTAGTTACTCAGTCGTGTTTGATTCTTTGGACTGTAGATTCTTTGGACCAGGTGACACTGTGGACTGTAGCCCACCAGGCTCCACTGTCCGTGGACTTCTCCAGGCAAGAATACTAGAGTGGGTTGGCATTCCTTTCTCCAGGGGATCTTCTTGACTCAGGGATGGAATCCAGGTCTCTTGCATTGCAGGCACCTGGAAGCCTCTGAGCCACCAGGGAAGCCCTTTCCTTGCTGAGCCATACCCAGATTGCAGAGTTGTGAGTAAAAGTGATTGGTTGCTATTGTTTGAAGTCCTTGTTTTTGGTCGTTTGTGACGCTGCAGTAGATATCAATCCTCCGCACTTTATGAGGTAGTGCTAGTATTATGCTTATTTTATAGAGAAGGAAATAGAGGCTCCAACAATAAAGCAACTTGTCAGGGTCATCACGGTGTAGATAATAGGGGCAGAATCTAGAGCCTTCCTCAAAGCACAGATTCTCACAGAGGATACAGCACCCATATATCATCGAGTGCTGCTCAGTGGTGTGGACTCTCAAGATCACAACCTTCATTTGAGTGTCCAAAGAGTGCAGAGCACTGGGGTGATCCGCTGTGAACTAAACAGAAAGCCCTGCCCTCATGGAGTTCCTTTTCCAGCATCAGAGCGACAAGAATAGAAAGTCCATAGTCTATAACGTATTTACCAGAGTGTCTGACACACAAATGCAACATGAATATTGATTATTGGTGTGATTATGAACATAACACAGCTGTGGTTGTGACCTGTGACCTTGATGTTACAAGCAGTATTGTTTGTCCACTTTAACAACCACATTTCAAGAGGTTGGGTAGGAAATAATGTTTCCTGTGAGCAGAATACAAGTTTGAAACTGATTGAGGTAATTCTAGCAAATCATTCAGTGTCTAGTGTTGAATATTCATCAGTATTATACACTGGCCTCTAGGACCTCACAGACCTATATAGAACTGTCAAATGGGATTATGAAATAATTTCGTAGATACTAAGAAAGGAAGTCCAACCAAAACTAAAGTGTGCCTGCGAAAGGTATAATCTTGGTTATCTGTGGTGTAATGGTGGGCAGGGAATGTGTTGATAATTGAAGTCAATACAGAGCCCTCAGCTTCCTGGTTAATCAAACCTTTTCCCAGAGCTGATGAGCAGCAAAATTGCGTGGTTTATATTTCACTTCCTTTTATTGCTTAGAGCTGCTAATAAATAATAGGAAAACAGAGGCAAGAAACCAGGTAATTAGTCTGTTGTCGATGTTTGAAGCTGGAAGGAATTTTGGAGGCCCCCTTGGTCTAGTTCCCTCATTCTAGAAGCTAGGAAACCAAGGCTTGGAAATCCTGAGCGTCCTGATGGCAGGTGGGTTGGTGAGGATCAGAGCTGAAACAAAGTCCCAAGCTCCACATTTCCAGTCTTCATTTCACTAACAGCTTTCACAGGTTTTCCCTGACACTGGCTCTCTCCTTTTCTCTCCATAACTGTAACTATTAAAACATCTGGGGTCTATGCACCAGTAACTGAGTTAAAGGGAAACAAAGATTGCTTTTTCAATATTGTGTATTGTGATCAGTAAGCAAAGAGCCAGCAACTCCTTTACCCAGAGTTGGAATTCCACCCTTGGTGCCCTTGCTCCAGCGATGGATGCTACCTTTGAAAATTCTCATCCAACTGCTTTCCCCCGTAAAGAATACTCCTTCATTCTCATGGTTGTTGGAGGAAGAGGTGTTGAGAGGATGTGACCACTGGTTGACCTATGACCCAGACCCAGCCAACTGGAGGCCCCTCTCCCCTCCCCCATCCTTGGAATGTACATTCTACCCACTGTTCCCACAGTAGAAGCTGTTTCCAAGGACACAGCCTTGAGAGAGCAAGGTGGTGTTGAGACCATCTGGACAGTATAGTGACTGAACCCAGTTAAGGCCGCTATGGAAACTTTTGGTTCTGGCGGGCACGTGCAGATATCTGCTTACCTTGCACAGCTGCGCAAGACAAGCTTCAGGTGTGAGTTCCCTTACTTATCAAACCTGCCACTTAGCAACCTGCAGTGGTCTGCCTATTGGTCTCTTCTTCAGCCTCCGTGTGCCAGGGGCCAGTTTCCTAACCAATGATCTGGGTGCAATGCCATGAAGTCTTCTCTGGCCTCTGTGGGTCCTCCTCCAAGTTACCTTGTATTACAGCCCCATAGGATTACTTCCGTTCTAAATTGTCAGTTTCCTGGAGGTAGACAGGCATCACTGTGACTAGGACAGCATAGTGTCTTTCATGAGCACAGTAATCTGTGTGTGCTTTGATATATTTTGCATAGCTTTCCTAGTTTAGCAATAAATTTTCAACATATCCCTTTCAGGACTTTGTAGCTGGCCACCGTACCATATTTAGCCTATAATTAAATTCCAGTGCATGCCAGATTGTCTTGTCTGTTCTCAGAGTGTCAGTGGCAAGAGTAATAAAGTAATAGGAAGGAAATGCTTTCTATTCAGTAACTGGGAGGGGGGTCTGGGGGGAGACTGGATACATGTATAATGTATGGCTGAGTCCCTCTGCACTCCACCTGAAACTGTCACAACGTTGTTAAGTGGCTATGTGCTAAGTTGCTTCAGTCGTGTCCAACTCTTTGCGACCCTATGGGCTGTAGCCTGCCAGGCTCCTCTATGCTCCAATATAAAATAATAAGGTTAAAAAAAGAAAAATTACTAATGTGCAGTTGGCATTATAAAATGATTTAGTTTGTTCACTTTAGAAATACTTGAATCACCCACTCACTAGGTAAAAGGCAACATATTAAGCTCCATAGTAAATAAAAAGCTGGATAAAGGTAAATAGTTGCTTCTAATAGTGAATGATAGTGCATCCAAATCATATTTTATGTAATGCCTATCCCTGCCCCTTCCCTTAGCAGATGGGGAGTAGACATAGGGGCTTGGAGAGGTAGGTTGTCATAGTTTTAATTTCCCTTTGTGGCCATTCATCGGAAACAAATATGTAGAACCAGCTGTGCTTCTGTAATGTGACCTACGCAGTCAGAATTAAGAGCAGACTAGTCAAGTCTGTAGCGTTCTCTTCTCTTTCTCTTGCCACTTTGGGCATAAGAACCTTGACTTCAACAGTTGTTTGTGTTCACCTAACTCAAATATCTATCTGCAACAGTATTCGAAGGGGCTATGAAGTGGCATATTTATAAAAAAGAATTGAAAGGCTGAGTTGAATAGAATAGACTGTACACAAGAACGAATGTGTATATTTTGAATTTTGAAATTAACTTAATTTTTCTCCCTTTGGAATTGGTAAACTCTTTAGTAAGATATAATTTAGGGAACTTTTCCCTTATACATGCTGAATTTGTCCAGCTGTATTAGTTAGGCTGCTCAAAGTGAAACCATGGGTAATCAATAGTCAAATCCATTTTACCTGCCTTCACTAATTAATTAGTTTTAAGTGTTGCTAAAAAAGACTTTCATGTCCTCCAGGCCTGCAGAGAGCCTAAACACAAAGACGGTGGCCTGGAGTTGTTTGCCAGGAATTGAAGTCAGCTGTGCCTAGTTTGTGCTGAGCTGGTAAAGACCGGATAGCAGCATGGACCCTGTAACTGGGCATGCGCCAGTGTCTAGGCTGATGTCTGACGTCACCTTTTGATGTTGGAGGGCTGAGAACTCCATCCTCAGGTGAGGTTACTGAGCAGAGCAGAGCAGAGGCTGAAGCCTATTACAGGAGCACAGGCCATGATTACTGGCCTTTTGGTCACCTTGCCCACACCCCGGGATGCTCCCCACGTCCTCCACACCGCAGATGGCCTCTGCCCCTCTATTCGTTACCCATAAATACCCTAGCCTCTTGTCTTTTAGCTTTCTGGTGGGAAACTATGTGGAAATTTGATGGAATTAAATTCATTCTCATTTATATATTTTATCACTTTCAGTAGCATGAAGGAGAAACCCAAGATATGAGGCTATTATAATAATGTAGGCGAGAGTATGCAATAAGGGCTTGCAGTGAGGATAGAGACAATGCAATTTTTATTGATGGGGGCTAAAGAAGAAGAAGAAATGTAGGATAAATATAAATAAAGGCTAAGTTATTGGTTTTGCAAAGAGTAAGAGAACACGTAGATAATACAGTTTTGAGGGAAGGATGATGAGTCCCCATTTGTTGGCATTCTGAGATGAATATAATCTACTGGGAAATTAGATTTAAGAGTCTGAAGACAGAAGAATGATGGGGGCAAATTAGGTTGGGGAAACAAGAAAGATTGTAGTTAGAGGTAAAACTGCTTGGGAAGCATGCAGAGGGTGAGAAGAGAAGAGGGTTAAGAATTGAATTTTGGGAAGCCTCACGACTTACAAGGATTGGAGAAGATGAGCATAAAAGGGTTGGGAAGAACTATCCATAGAGGGGAAGAAGAAGGAATAGAGAATTTCTTTGTCAGGGAAGTGAGAAGAACGTGTTTTCAAGGAGGACTGTTGAACAGATTAGACTCGAGAGAGAACAAGGAAAGGCTAAAAACTACCCATGGATTTGAGAAGTGGGTCACTGATGGACGTGGTGGTAGAAAGTCCTTTCCACGGAGGGAATGAAGCTGTGTTAAACTAGGTTAAGGAATCAACAAGAGGGGCTAAATTGAGATTTTTAAAGGTGGATCCCTTTCTATAGAGACTTATAAGTGAATAGAAGATCGTATTTAGGGTCGTGCCTATGGGGTGGTTGCCTGATTAAAACAGGCTTTATAAAGATATGGCTTTGATGTTCATAGGTTTACATACTGAGGGAGAAGGAACCAATTGAGAAGGGAGGTTAAAAGATGAAAGGGAGAGTGGGGATAATTGAGTGAACAATATCTGAGAAGAGGCAAAGGGGAAGAAATGAGGTTACTGATTCTTCTCTTTCTGTCCCATGCTGTTCCTGCTCCATAACACACTGAGCCGGGCAGGTCACTTCCTTGTCAAACCTGAATATCAATTTGGTCTCCATATGGTGGAGTCTCTGTGGTGTTGAATTAAAAGAAATAGCCCAGCTACCAAAAAGTAAATTAAGTTGTTTTTTGTAATTGGTGTCCTTCTGAAAATGCCAGGGGCCGGAGCATAGTCCTAACTTTGAAATTTCTCCTTTGATAGCTCTCAATTTTTTTTCGTATATCATGGCTGCATTTACTGTAGCTTTTCCACAGTAAAATTGCACAGCGAAGCCTGTCTCACTCCTTTTCAATCTCTTTCCCTCTTGCCAAAGTCATACATTGGAAACTGGTGTTAAAAATCTTTCCTGTTACCACTCTTTCTTTTCCAAAAGAAGTTTTCTCTGTTAGAGGTGAGGGACTAAAAGACAGCAGAGAGCATATGGAAATAAAAGGAATTTGAGCTAAAGAACTTAGCCCAGAAGTTCTCACGTCTGAGTACTAATCAAAATTACCTGGAGAGTTTGTTGAAATACCAACTGCTGAATTCCACCCCCAGAGTTCTTGATGGAATAGATTTGTGTTGGGGCCCAATTATTTGTATTATGCTTTTGAATTGTTGTGTTGGAGAAGACTATTGAGAGTCCCTTGGACTGCAAGGAGATCCAGTCACTCAATCCTAAAGGAAATCAGTCCTGAATATTTGTTGGAAGGACTGATGCTGAAGCTGAAACTCCAATACTTTGGCCACCTGATGCAAAGAACCAACTAATTGGAAAAGACCCTGATGCTAGGAAAGATTGAAGACAGGAGGAGACAGGGATGACAGAGGATGAGATGGTTGGATGGCATCACCAACTTGATGGACAGGGAGGCCTGACATGCTGCAGTCCATGGGGTCGCAAAGAGTCGGACACGACTGAGCGACTGAACTGAACTAAGTTCCCAAATGACGCTGATGCTGCTGGGCTGTGAACCACATTTTGGGAACCAGAGAGCTATCTAGTTTAAGGGGAAGCAGACCAGAAAAAGCCTCAGAAGCAATGGAATGCTGTTACTAAAACCATAGTTCTCAGGCACAGTTTTTATCAAGGGTAAATTAGCATGTCTGGGTTTTAGAAGATGTGGAGAAAGACCCACTGGATACTGAACTACTTACTGAGTTACTGGCCCAGTTTCTTCTTCTCCTTCTGATGGGGCTAAAACTGGTTCCACAGTTTGAGAAAGGAAAATGTAATATATAGGGGTGGTAGCTGGGTGGGTGCAGGGTTTGGAATTGGAGGCATTCAGAGGCATAGATGAAGCAGATTTCTGTATATTAATTTTGCAAAGGATAAACTGAGGTGAGCTGAATCTGAGTATTCTGTTTTTCCCCTATGAAGTCTCAAGAAGTATTATGATTGATTCAAGTTTAGTTTGCATCCAGGCTGAAGTAGCTTTTCTGATCCTATAGATGAGTGGGTTTTTTTTTTTTTTTTTCTACCTACAAAGCATTTTTAGGTGTCTGCCCACAAGCAATCATGGAAAGTAGTTTGAGTCCCTACAACAGTTTGACCCGATATTGAGTAATGAAGAACCTCAAGACACATTTCTTAATGTATATAATCATGTATAACTTTAAGTGAAATTTGAGCCGTATATTTCCAGCTCAAGTAATCAAATGCTTACATTGTTTAGAGGCTAAAAAATTTTGTTCTTAAAATATCCCTTAAGAACTTGATGTCCTTTTTACAGTGTTGTGTTCTGCAGCAAATGTTGACTAATGGCAGATAAACAGATACTAAAGCAGGGAAGAATATTGGGTGAATGGGGTCTGTATTTTCATAAACGTGGGTCTAATTTTAACACAGGTTAAACAATGTTCCATTTCCCTTAACAGATCTTTTCTAAGTAAATAATAGTTAGAATTCCTCATGTTGCTGTGTCTATAGCTGTACAGTTGAGCAAACTAGATGGTAAGGAAATAACCGCATCTGTGAGAGGAGAAAACAACAGACACATAATCACCTAAACTTTGGACAAACCTCTGAAATGGAAGCCAATATAGCAATGAAATCACAATGAAATTATAAATTTATGGAGGAAAAGCTGGGAGGTTAATTTTACCCTTTAAAACCTCAATGAAGCACAAAATTCAGGGGGAAAACTAATAATTATGACAAAGAATTGTAAGATTTGGAACATCAACTCAGCAAATGAAGACATTACCACATGGCGGACATTAGCCAATAAAAGGCATCCAATCACTTTAAAATGAGCTCA
Source organism: Ovis aries (assembly GCF_016772045.2). NCBI lineage: Eukaryota > Metazoa > Chordata > Mammalia > Artiodactyla > Bovidae > Ovis > Ovis aries. The sequence goes on along the minus strand of NC_056058.1, from coordinate 90,389,467 downwards.
TAACGCAAAATGTGAGCACTGTGGGTTTCCAGAGGCATGGTGCATTTAGAAAAAAAATTCATTTATTACTTTCCTTGACTGAGCTCATTCAATTTACATTTACTGAGCATAGACAATGGCCTTGCACTTTGTATGATGTGCTTAGGAGGGCTAAAAAAATGTATTGGGTACAGATCCTGACCTTAAGCAGATTACAGTTTAGTTGGAATGTGTGACTGGAGGGAAAAGAGAGGAACATAAACCCATAAGATAAGGAGAAATGACAAAGATAAAATAAACCAATATGAGGAGGCAGGAAAAAGGAGTGTGAGGGGTCAGTGAGAGGGTAGAGTTTAGGGTGATCTTCAAGGAGGAGAAGCAATTGAGCTGAGCCTTATAGCATGTTTGATATTTGATTTTTATTTCAAGATTTCTCAAAGCACACACTATCTTCTCTGAGCTGAAAATGCCATGGCATATATGTTTTCAAATGGGATTTGCTATCAAACCAACACACTTTAACACATGAATCAGATAAAACAAATGCAGAGATGTAAAACTCATTGGATATAAACCAGCATGAGCTAATTTATGCACCAGCAAGAAATTTCCCCTATAGCGCTGTGATTTAACGTAACTATGGTTTATCCAAGATAGATTATGTGTAGAAAGGTAATTTCGTGACAAGTGTGGAGAGTGGCTTGAAGGCAGGGAGAAGCTTTATAGGATTCCTGGAAGAAGTTGGGGAGGTAATAGTGAGGGTTGATGCAGGTGCTGTAGCAGTGTGGCTAAACAGATGAGATGGATTCAAGAGTTCTTCACAGGTAGATTTAATTGGTCCTACTTGATGGAGGGACAGAGAGAGAAGGAAGCATTAAGTATAATCATATGGAGCTAGTTGACTGGGTGGATGGTGATGCTATTAACTAATAAGATAGTGTTTACTGGAAGCAGCAGTTTTGGAGTGACATTAACTGCAGTACTTGCAGGAAAATTACTTGGAGATATCAACTGACAAATTACAAGATGCATATTTGGATCAAAGAAAAGAGATAGGACTAGAGGTAGATTTGGAAATACTTGATCTTCAGTGACAGTGGAGGCTGTGGATGGCTGAGATTTCCCCAGGAGAAAAGGACTGAGTGTGGAACTTGGAGGCAAAGCCTTCATGGCTGGAAGAGGGGAGTCCTCTCCAGCTTTGATCTTTGCTACAATGCGCTTTTTTGTTTGTCTTTTGTTTCCTTGGGCTGTTGTAACAAAGTACCACAAACTAGGTCACTACCCAAAAGTTTCAGAAATGTATTGCCTTCCAGTTCTGGAGGCTAGTAGTCCAAGATCAGGGTGTCAGCAGCGTTGATCCCTTCTAGGTCAGTAGGTGCCCAATATGCTACTGGAGATCAGTGGAGAAATAACTCCAGAAAGAATGAAGGGATGGAGCCAAAGCAAAAACAATACCCATTTGTGGATGTGACTGGTGATAGAAGAAGAGTTGACTCATTGGAAAAGAAGCTGATGCTGGGAGGGATTGGGGCAGGAGGAGAAGGGGACGACAGAGGATGAGATGGCTGGATGGCATCACCGACTTGATGGATGTGAATCTGAGTGAACCCTGGTGATGGACAGGGAGGCCTTGCGTGCTGCGATACATGGGGTCGCAAAGAATCGGACACAACTGAGCAACTGAACTGAAGTGAGTGCTATGAGGAAGAATGAGCCCCATGCCTCTTTCCTAGCTTGTGCTGGTGTGCTGGCGATCTTTGGCATTCCTTGGCTGGTCAGTGCATCACCCCAGTCTCTGCCTTCATCTTCCTCATGGTGTCATCCCTGTGTGTGTCTCTCTTTGTGTCCAAATTCCTCCTGTTTATAAGGACAGCAGATATATTCCATTAGGGCCCACCCTAATGACCTCATCATAACTTTATCATCTGCCAATGCCATGTTTCTGAATGAGGTCACGTTCTAAGGTACTGGAGGTTAGAACCTCAGCATGTGAATTTTGAGAGGACAAAATTTATCCTGTTACCGGTTGCTTTTACCCCCTCCTCCTAGCATGACTTTCAGAGTTGGGAGAAAAAGCCAGTGCAATAGGCTGAGAATTAAGAGGAGATAAGAAAGTCAAGGCTGTAAATATAGATCATTTATTTGAAACTATATCCATCACCAGTCAAATGGTGAGGACCAGAGCTCCACAGATGTTACAATTTCCAGGAAAAAAAATTCTTCAGTTGGCCAAAGAATCATTCAAAGTCCATGGTATCTTAACAGTGCTTCCTGCAAGATTATCTCTTCAACCTAAACCATACGGGCTTATCTGGTGAATAAAGGCACACAGCCCTAGAACATGAGTTAGCAGTCATTCACTTTGCATCTAGTTTAATGTGATCTTCTCTGATGAAACTTAGAAGTTTGAGTTTGAAAAATGATGTGTCTAAGAGTGTGGACTAAGCAATTTTAGACATGGCAGAGCAATAAAAAATATTCTTGCCATGGTTTCATTGGAGGTGCAAGGACACAGATTAACCTTGGGAGGTATAGGATAGCATTTATTTTTTCAAAGAAAGGAAAGATTTGGTATTTAAACTCTCACTTTCATGAGAGTGAAAAAAATATAAATCTTGGGATGTCTGAAAAATATTAACATGTTCACAGAATTAACTGTCAGTGAAAATAGCAAATGTCACATTTCTACTTCATCATATATTGAGAAAAACTGAAATATATAACCAAATGGTGGCATACTAGGCTCTTCTATCGATCGTGGTGTGTTAACTTTCTACCAAAATTTCTGGGTGTAAATAAGAGTGTACAATTTTGTTTTGAATCTTAGATTAGATGATGTGGTTTGTAATTTCCAGTTGGGTTTAAAATAAACACCAAGGAATTGAAATGTTTTTGTAACAAAATTTTAATAGTATTTATCTTTCAGTGACATTTGTTTACCCTCCTAATTTTCCATTTTTAATTGCTTTTTCGTTTACAAATTACACATGTTCATGTTGAGAGAGCAACTAATTGAATATATGTCTCCCTGAGTATTATACATTAAAAGTCAGCAATGCTTCTAGAGCATTAGAATTCTGAAAGAGCAGTTGTATATCTCATGGTCTTCTTCCCCCCCCCCCAACAATTTATATAAGTAGGATGTACTGTTGCTGGGGGAAATAGCAATAATGAAGACAGATAGTGATCTTATCTCTACCTTGGCAAAAAAGTAAAAATCCAGTTATTTACATATGCTGCATTTTCCATAAATTGGCACAGACTGACCACATTGGAAATTGAGCTTTTAATGTAACTGTATCCAGTACTACTTCTCTATCATGCTTGCCTGATTCTTCTACTTTCTAATTGGTCTTGGGGACTTGACTGTTGCTTTTGAACCTTGCGCTAAGTACTGAGCCCTTTACTTTCTCTTTCCCTGTCTGACACATAGGACAGCCTCTCTTCTTGTTTCACCCACATTTCTACATTTCTCGGAAGGCAAAATGACTAAACATTGTTTTCTGCAAAAACATTACAAATGCTTCTAATGTTTAGTGAAGAGAGGAAAAGAATACTGGACCTAGAATCAGATATGATTAGATGTTATCTAATCCTCATTAGAAGAATCCCTAGGAGGCTCAATGGTAAAGAGTTCACTTGCCAAGCAGAAGACACCAGTTTGGTCCTTGGGGCAGGATGATCCCCTGCAGAAGGAAATGGCAACCCACTCCAGTATTCTTACCTGGAAAATCCCACGGACAGAGGAGCCTGACAGGCTACAGTCCACGGGGTCACAAAAGAGTCAGCCATGACTTGGCTACTAAACAGTAAGAATCACAACAAATCCTCACTAAACTGCTTATAGCTGTGTGTTCTCAGACAATATATTAAACTTCTCAGTAATTCATTTATTCAAGAATCCACTCACTTGTTCACCTATTTGTCTGCTTCTAAGAAGCATTTCTTGAATACTGCCTGTATTTTAGGCACCGTGCTAGACACAGAGGCTGTTAAGATGAAAATCAGATCCTTCCCTCAAGGAGTTCATAGACCAGTCAGGAAGGTAAAAGAACTTATGATAAAGGCGATGAACGTTAGAGATAACCATCTGTAAACGGGGAGGTAGAAGAGTATGATTTCTAGCGGTGTTTTTACTTCTATAATTCTACGGTTTTATAAAAATCCTAGAAGTTGTTCACATGCCTTTCGACTTGGGGGAATAAAACAGGCCTTAAGATAGAAAGATAAAATAAACCTGTTTCCTCCACTTAACAGGCCCCTGGCTTGAAAGGAAAAGGGGATGAGTAATTGGATGTGTGTGTGTGCCTTTATTGCTCTTTGAGTCCTTGGACCACAGCATTCTCCCATTTCTGCAGGTGATTAATGGCATTCTGGCATGCTGGGCTACAAATTGTTCAAAGTAAGAGAAATTTGGGAGTGGGCGAGTGGTATCACATGTGGTGCTGTACGGAGCAGGGAAAGAAAGTCAGAACTCTGTGGTTCTTATTTCCATATGTGCTTAAAGACAAGGAGAGTCATCAGAGGGGGAACAACAGAACCCCCAAAATGCTTCTGGAATTTCTTCCTAAGTTCAGAGACAATTTTTAAAGGGTAGAGGCAGCCTATGATTTGAGGAAATGGATGGCAAGAAACTGAGTCATAATAACTAGTGTTTTTCATTCTCTGCTGCAGACACCATTTAGGCCCTGGTGGAATAATTACTTTGTAAGTAAAACTTCTCTTTGGGCAGTCGTGATGGTGAGTCGGTATTACTCCAAAGGTCTCCATTACATTCTCTTGAACCACTGTAAAGATATTTTTTAAAAGCAACTAATAATACTTCAATAGGTAGACATTGTTTAAGTATAATAGAACTCATATGATTGACATATTTCTGGTATCAGTCAGTGTTTAATCAGACAAACAGAATCCACTTGAGGAATTTCAAGCAGAGTTAATTTAATATAGCTACAGAGTACTAGAAAGCTGGAGGCACTCCTGGGGAAGGTTACCTGGAGAGTAGTAGGTATATAAAAGCACTACCACCTGTAGGCCTGGGGGCCCAAAGGAAAAAAATAATGTTTCCTTGGGATCCGAGTGAAGCTGAGGCTGCTGATGTTGAAAGTGAGTTACCTGAGTACAACTTGGAACTACACTTCACTGAAGCCATGGCTGATGCTAAAATTGCTGTTAGAATCTGCAAAAAACAAAACAAAAACCACCCCCAAAACCTGGCTTCTTGTTTTCTCCAGCATCCTATCAGTGCCTCCCACTGATGAAACTTAACAGAAAATCAGGTTGCAAGGGAGTCTGGGAGATGGAGCTTTGCAGGTTTTCTTGCCTCTGAGGTATGGAAGAGGGTAAGGAAGACACCAGGAGGTGCTGGGAGACAACACGCTCGCCAGCACACCTCTGCTGTCTTTTCTCTCCACGATAATCTGGTTTACTTTGCAGACATGCCTCCACCACAAATGAGGCAGTGAAGGGGAGAGTGATTTAAACAAAGGGATGAGTGATTTAAACCAAGTGGGATGAGTAACATGGTGAGGTGATGGTCTTGGGAGAAGGGAAAGAAAATTTGGTCTGAGAATTGGTAAGACAGAGTGGGTGGGAATGGTCAGCGGTCAGATGAGAGTGTCCTTGAATTTACGTCATGGAGTTCAAACCCTTTGGGTTGGGGTGAAGTGAGGGCCGGCAGAAAAATCTGATTAAAGTTGTGGGATTCATGGATTGGGGGTTAGGTTAAGCTTGCTACTTGTTTCAGGATCTGTTCTGGGGAAAATGTCAAATTCCTTGGGGTCCCATGTTGATCATGATACAACACAAATATAGCATCACATGACCTGTAAATTAGGAATGACTGAAGGAAGCATCTAGACAAGAAAGCTAAGTAATGTGCCTGGGTTCCCATGGCTCATGAGATAATATCTAGGAATTCTGTGACTACTTATGTCTCCTAATACTAACAGACTCAGTGTGGTGTAAGGATAAGGATGCTACAGGGCATGGGACTTGTTACAGAAACGCTTTGGGAATGGTGCCACCAAGAACCTAAGCCTCTCTAAACCCCCAGAGCACTAAGCAGTATGAAATATAATGTGTTGGATGCTGGTATGGGATACCCAGAAGCCTGATGCAGAGAGAAACAGCTGGATCAGTAGAGGCCAGTGGAGCCCCAGATGTTAGTACACAGCCACAAGTAGTTCTTTCTCTGGACATGAGAGCATTCTCTTATACCTAGATAGCCTCTTGAGAAAGAGGGAGAAAGGATCTGTTTGTAAGATCCTTTGAGAGGAGAGAATTATTCTTGATAGAGAGTTTAAAGCAGTCTTTTTCAACAGTCACTTAGAGTTCGAACAGAAAGATTCAAATATGAGTGCTGCGGAGCAAGAGGAGGTGAGTTGCGCAGTGGGGAAATACATGCACACAGCCTACGCTTATGCTTGGAAGATCGTGTTTCTGATTGGCGAGAGATGTCGTGCTGGTAACTGGTTCCGATAAATGATAAAACTTTTCTGCCGGAACCCTTTTTAGATAGAACGTTTAAAAATGTTGAATCTGCTCATGATAGGTAAATTAGAATGGTCCTAGAGAATTGCTTCTGAATTATTGGCATTTTTCATGTGACATAAAATAATTAAAGCTAATTTTCAAGAACAAGATTTTGTAATTATTCATTATTTATACTATGATGAGAAGGTCTATGTAGTATTTTAAAGAGCCTATAGGAAACTTGATCTTTTGTTCTGAGAAGCTCATAATCTAAAGTGATTCATTTATTTGCAAGGAAACAGTTATTGTAAGAACAAAAGGATAGTCTTTATTAAAGTTTATAAGCTAAAGGAGAGGAGATTGTTTCCATTCATCCCCATCTTTTCATAATGTTTTTGTAATGGGAACAAATATTAAAATGATCCATTCTTGTCAAAAAGGGGTATATTCAGATTTAGACAACTGAATAAATAATAACAGAACTCCCAGACTACCCACTCAACCTGACCCCAAAGGTGCCACCCAACCTTGAAGTATTCCAAAAGCCCATAAGATGCATTATTATACCTTTATTTGTGTGAACTACAATATTAAACTCTATTGAATAACTTCTTAAATAAGTAAAATAATAATTTAGAAGCAAAACTGTTATGTTTGCACTTAGGGTTTTCTAAGCAGACTAGTTATTTGTGTCCATAAATGTGTGATGGTCTCATAATGAGTTAGTTTATAGTTTTATGCATTAACTTCTCAGGCCGCTGGAGCGCCATTTTCTGCTGGCTATTATATTATCAGGTCACATAATGCTAAACTGTAGGGCGCTTTTAGCTGATAATTTCTGGAAAGTGCTTACTTTTGAAATAAAAAGCAAAGCGGAAAAAAAAATCAAGCCACAATGCTGACTGAAAAAAATATTTATATTTATATTAAACCCCTCAGCTAGATTCTCAGACACATCACTGCTTAAAATGCAGTCACCTGACAAAAACAGTTCTAATTATTATCCCCTTGGGCTAACATTTTTCATAGTGACTGGCTAAAATGCACTCCAGCTCATAATTTCTGCCTCTGACAGTGGAAGACATAACCTAGTTTCCTCTAATGCAAAAGTCTCTAATCTAGAGGGCAAGACCCTGCTCCATCTAACACTGAAGGGAGAAAATGCAATTTGAGCACAAGGAAATTGCACACATAGTTTGATAGTTCTACCACTCCCGGATTTTTTTTTTTTCTTCCCTGGGTTTAAATGTCTTGTTTTATTTTATACTAAATTATGACCTGGCTGAAATTGCTATGTTTTCTTTGTCATATTCTAGAAACCTCTTACTATAAAAGTGAAGGTTATTCTATAGCTCCATACTTTTCAGGGGGTGGGAACGTTCACATTTTGACAGTTCAGCAGTGAAAACATTAAAAGTTACTGTGCTTGCCACAGCGATATATATATTTTTTCATGTTGAATAATAGCTCTTTTGTCTTGGCAAATGGGGCATATATACTGCATTAGGAAAAGGTAATTAAATCGTTTTGAAATGACGAAAGTGCAGATTTTTTGAGTTGGCCTAATCAGTAACAAGTTCACTGTTGAATCTACGAACGAACAAACTTTTATGATTGCTGAGAGAGCTGAATTAACCTCAAATTGTTCTGGTTCACTTGCCAGGCGGTGGCCGAGTAATACATTGCCCTGAAACTGATAAGCTGGGAGGCTAAAGAAGTATGGAGGCCGTCCGTCAGGAATCTTGCAAAGAAGGCAGCTCTCAGTAGACAGTACTGGAGATTTTCATGAACCATTTTTAGTTCTGTGAATTGAAGAGACCTCGCCCCTTTTCTACTTCTTTCTGCTGACAGCTGCTCCTAAACACCTCCCTACCAGCCGGAAGGGCAGCCGGATAGCTGCGTGTGCAGCTAACGCCAGGATGGCTCCTGAGCGAGCATCCAGGGTATCAGTTTCCTCCTGGAGACGCACGTGTCACCTTCACGTCTCGCGTATCTTCCATCATTTACGTGAATATATCAAGGGCTCTGGTAGAGGCACCAGGCTATGAAAGTGCAGTCTAACCGGTGGCTGGGAACAAAGGCCGCCTTCAGCTACAAATGATTCACTACGGTATTGAGACTTTTTTCCTTCCACGATGACTTTGAATCCTAAAGATTAAATGAGTGTGCTTCCATTCGCAGAAAATAAAAGTGAAGGGATAGCCTAGAAAAAGAATTACTCTAAAAAAATACTGATTTTAATAACCAATTTAGAAAATTATTATATACAAAGGTTTCACAAGGATGTAGGGTGTGCTTGTAATGGCAGGAGGAAGCTTTATACCCAGCTCTTCTCACAGATGCGACTGTAACTTATCACCCTCGAATTACTCAGTTTCCATCAGAAGATATCACTATCTGATCAGTCTCATCATTTCATATTGGGTGGCAGTTTGGACAAAATTAGAGTGTATTATTTGAGAGGTCATGTGACTATATCTAACAGATATTTTAAAATATCTTGTGTGGTTCATTAGCCAGTTTAATACAGTGGGTTAACAAAGTTCTATAGTTCCTCTCTGAAAAATTGAAACACGGCTCTTTTCAACCGTTATTAAATTAAAAATATCAAAATATTTTTAAGAAGATGTATGTTTCCAGCACTGTCTATGTCCTTGGAAGCAAATAATAATGAACAGGATTAGGAAATAATTTATACTGAACTCTATAACCCTGAGATGGCAGTGGATCAGCCCCATCTCTTCTGAACTTGGCCCCTTTAGAGGATAGCTTGGTTTCAACCAAGGTAACCTTGAACTTGGGGAGAGGCTGCAGCCCAGAGACACAGAATAGGTGTCATTGGTGCTAATTTACTATGCCTATGCACTGGCGAGCTTACATTCCATGGGGTCAGAAAGAGTTAGACACGACTGAGCAACTAACACTTTCACTTTATGCACGGTTTATTGAGGAAACGTTTGGATTATGGACATATTTGACAGTTTCTTCTAGATATTAAGCTGCTGCTTCAAGTAGGATTCTTTTCATATATTTAATATGGTATTTAAAAGTTATCAGTAGAGAATACATGCTAAAGTCTGAATACAAGAAAATAGTTCACAGTAAAGAACAATTGTATACTGAGTGTAATTTGAAAAATATTTGAATATTAAACTTGTCTTCATTAATATCAGTTACAGGTCCCAAGGAGTATGACATGATCTCTTCATTATTCTATTTCAAACTCACAATATTATCTCCAGGGGAATTTTAAAAACATTTTATCAGGAAGCTTGCTTCTAAGTTGTCTGGTTCTAAGTTCTCAGGTCTGTCTTTCATAAAGTTAATAGTTTCTAAATATTTCCAGATTTGGCTGTCTGATACCAGAACAATTACAAAATATTTTTAGTAATGCTATGTCAACAAGGTCTTTGGTATTATTAAAACATGCATCTATTAACAGCTTTAAAATGCTGAAGATACTAAAAAAGTTTAAATTAACTCAGTTAAAACTAAGGCCTATCATACAGTACTATTTTATACATAATATTTATTGAAGACTTAGTATGTTCCAAGCACCTTTCTTTCAGGACCATTCATGTATTATTTCATTTAATCCTCAAAATAATCCAGTGTAAAAATTATAATTTTACGTCCATTTTATAGACAAGGAAACTGAGGCAAAGGCAGGATATGTAACTTGTTTCAAGGCATTTAGTTGGTAGGTGGAAGATGTGGTATAAAATCCCAGGTAGCCTGATGCTGTGTTCTTTGCCCTTGTATTTTATTATATCGCCTCATACTAGTTAATGTTGATTCAAAAACTGTATTAAGATATGAGACTGCAACCAGTATAAGAATCCTTGACAGGAAAAGCAAAGATGTTTCTGTAAATCAATGTTCATAGCATCATCCTCTGTCCCCCATCACTCAACTTGGCGCTTGGTAGCAGAGCGAGGAATACACCGTGTCTTCATGAGCAGAGCTGCATGGCTCCCAGTTTACATGTGGGATCGCTAAATTCCAAGGCACAGAAGTAACAATTCCATAGAAAATAGGCACCTTTATAATTTCTTACATATTAGTGAAATTTCTACATTTTCAAGAGAAGATGATACATTTGATTAAAATATTGACCTCGATATCAAGGATAGTATTACATGCTGAAATTACATATTAAAATAGATTTTGGGGGGCTTTTTTGGGGGGGGAATATTTACTGCAGCTTCACTTTTTGATTAAAATAGAAAAGAAACCCTCTGAAAATTACTTTGATAAAACTGACTTCAAGTTAAAATCCACGTGAAGCATGTTGGGATTTTCAAGAAGACTCTTGTTTTGACCTAAATGATGCCTGAGATCAACTTAGACCTTCCTACATTTTTAACGTGACAGAAGTGCAGAGGCCTCTCAGCTGGTGTCAGAGAGGAAGTACTCTGAGGAAGACTTTGTCTACCAGAGTTAGACCCAGGGAGCATGGTAGCCTGAAGTCTCCTTGTCTCCTCGGTGTGCTCTTGGTTCTTTATCACCAGAAAGGATAGAAAGCAGAAAAAGTGAAAGTTTCTTCTGAACAGATTCTTTTCGTTACAGACTTTAGCAATGTTGGAAAGCTAGCATACAGCAATTCGTATCCCAAATTCTTTTTTGTTGTAATAACGTGCAGCAACTAAAATCTTTTTTTTTTTTTTTTTTTTTTAGTTTTTTATTTTTTAAATTTTAAAATCTTTAAATCTTACATGCATTCCCAAACATGAACCTCCCTCCCACCTCCCTCCCCATAACATCTTTCTGGGTCATCCCCATGCACCAGCCCCAAGCATGCTGCATCCTGCGTCAGACATAGACTGGCGATTCAATTCACATGATAGTATACATGTTAGAATGTCATTCTCCCAAATCATCCCACCCTCTCCCTCTCCCTCTGAGTCCAAAAGTCCGTTATACACATCTGTGTCTCTTTCCCTGTCTTGCATACAGGGTCGTCATTGCCATCTTCCTAAAGTCCATATATATGTGTTAGTATACTGTATTGGTGTTTTTCTTTCTGGCTTACTTCACTCTGTATAATCGGCTCCAGTTTCATCCATCTCATCAGAACTGATTCAAATGAATTCTTTTTAACGGCTGAGTAATACTCCATTGTGTATATGTACCACAGCTTTCTTATCCATTCATCTGCTGATGGACATCTAGGTTGTTTCCATGTCCTGGCTATTATAAACAGTGCTGCGATGAACATTGGGGTACATGTGTCTCTTTCAATTCTGGTTTCCTCGGTGTGTATGCCCAGCAGTGGGATTGCTGGGTCATAAGGTAGTTCTATTTGCAATTTTTAAGGAATCTCCACACTGTTTTCCATAGTGGCTGTACTAGTTTGCATTCCCACCAACAGTGTAGGAGGGTTCCCTTTTCTCCACACCCTCTCCAGCATTTATTGCTTGCAGATTTTTGGATCGCAGCCATTCTGACTGGTGTGAAGTGGTACCTCATTGTGGTTTTGATTTGCATTTCTCTAATAATGAGTGATGTTGAGCATCTTTTCATGTGTTTGTTAGCCATCCGTATGTCTTCTTTGGAGAAATGTCTATTTAGTTCTTTGGCCCATTTTTGATTGGGTCGTTTATTTTTCTGGAGTTGAGCTGCAGAAGTTGCTTGTATATTTTTGAAATTAGTTGTTTGTCAGTTGCTTCATTTGCTATTATTTTCTCCCATTCCGAAGGCTGTCTTTTCACCTTGCTTATATTTTCCTTTGTTGTGCAGAAGCTTTTAATTTTAATTAGATCCCATTTGTTTATTTTTGCTTTTATTTCCAGAATTCTGGGAGGTGGATCATAGAGGATCCTGCTGTGATTTATGTCTGAGAGTGTTTTGCCTATGTTCTCCTCTAGGAGTTTTATAGTTTCTGATCTTACATTTAGATCTTTAATCCATTTTGAGTTTATTTTTGTGTGCGGTGTTAGAAAGTGATCTAGTTTCATTCTTTTACAAGTGGTTGACCAGTTTTCCCAGCACCACTTGTTAAAGAGATTGTCTTTACTCCATTGTATATTCTTGCCTCCTTTGTCAAAGATAAGGTGTCCATAGGTGTGTGGATTTATCTCTGGGCTTTCTATTTTGTTCCATTGATCTATATGTCTGTCTTTGTGCCAGTACCATACTGTCTTGATGACTGTGGCTTTGTAGTAGAGCCTGAAGTCAGGCAAGTTGATTCCTCCAGTTCCATTCTTCTTTCTCAAGATTGCTTTGGCTATTCGAGGTTTTTTGTATTTCCATACAAATCTTGAAATTATTTGTTCTAGTTCTGTGAAAAATGTGGCTGGTAGCTTGATAGGGATTGCATTGAATTTGTAAATTGCTTTGGGTAGTATACTCATTTTCACTATATTGATTCTTCCAATCCATGAACATGGTATATTTCTCCATCTATTAGTGTCCTCTTTGATTTCTTTCATCAGTGTTTTATAGTTTTCTATATATAGGTCTTTAGTTTCTTTAGGTAGATACATTCCTAAGTATTTTATTCTTTTCGTTGCAATGGTGAATGGAATTGTTTCCTTAATTTCTTTTTCTACTTTCTCATTATTCGTGTATAGGAATGCAAGGGATTTCTGTGTGTTGATTTTATATCCTGCAACTTTACTATATTCATTGATGATCTCTAGTAATTTTCTGGTGGAGTCTTTAGGGTTTTCCATGTAGAGGTTCATGTCATCTGCAAACAGTGAGAGTTTTACTTCTTCTTTTCCAATTTGGATTCCTTTTATTTCTTTTTCTGCTCTGATTGCTGTGGTCAAAACTTCCAGAACTATGTTGAATAGTAGCGGTGAAAGTGGACACCCTTGTCTTGTTCCTGACTTTAGGGAAATGCTTTCAATTTTTCACCATTGAGGATAATGTTTGCTGTGGGTTTGTCATAGATAGCTTTTATTATGTTGAGGTATGTTCCTTCTATTCCTGCTTTCTGGAGAGTTTTTATCATAAATGGATGTTGAATTTTGTCAAAGGCCTTCTCTGCATCTATTGAGATAATCATATGGTTTTTATTTTTCAATTTGTTAATGTGGTGAATTACATTGATTGATTTGCGGATATTGAAGAATCCTTGCATCCCTGGGATAAAGCCCACTTGGTCATGGTGTATGATCTTTTTAATGTGTTGTTGGATTCTGATTGCTAGAATTTTGTTGAGGATTTTTGCATCTATGTTCATCAGAGATATTGGCCTGTAGTTTTCTTTTTTTGTGACATCTTTGTCAGGTTTTGGTATTAGGGTGATGGTGGCCTCATAGAATGAGTTTGGAAGTTTACCTTCCTCTGCAATTTCTGGAAGAGTTTGAGGAGGATAGGTGTTAGCTCTTCTCGAAATTTTGGTAGAATTCAGCTGTGAAGCCATCTGGACCTGGGCTTTTGTTTGCTGGAAGATTTCTGATTACAGTATCAATTTCCGTGCTTGTGATGGGTCTGTTAAGATTTTCGATTTCTTCCTGGTTCAGTTTTGGAAAATTGTACTTTTCTAAGAATTTGTCCATTTCTTCCACGTTGTCCATTTTATTGGCATACAACTGCTGATAGTAGTCTTTTATGATCCTTTGTATTTCTGTGTTGTCTGTTGTGATCTCTCCATTTTCATTTCTAATTTTATTGATTTGATTTTTCTCTCTTTGCTTCTTGATGAGTCTGGCTAATGGTTTGTCAATTTTATTTATCCTTTCAAAGAACCAGCTTTTGGCTTTGTTGATTTTTGCTATGGTCTCTTTTGTTTCTTTTGCATTTATTTCTGCCCTAATTTTTAAGATTTCTTTCCTTCTACTCACTCTGGGGTTCTCCAACTCTTCCTTTTCTAGTTGCTTTAGTTGTAGATTTAGGTTATTTATTTGACTTTTTCTTGTTTCTTGAGGTATGCCTGTATTGCTATGAACTTTCCTCTTAGCACTGCTTTTATAGTGTCCCACAGGTTTTGGGTTGTTGTGTTTTCATTTTCATTAGTTTCTATGCATATTTTGATTTCTTTTTGATTTCTTCTGTGATTTGTTGGTTATTCAGAAGTGTGTTGTTCAACCTCCATATGTTGGAATTTTTAATAGTTTTTCTCCTGTAATTGAGATCTAATCTTAATGCATTATGGTCAGAAAAGATGCTTGGAATGATTTCGATTTTTTGAATTTATCAAGTTTAGATTTATGGCCCAGGATGTGATCTATCCTGGAGAAGGTTCCATGAGCACTTGAAAAAAGGTGAAATTCGTTGTTTTGGGGTGAAATGTCCTATAGATATCAATTAGGTCTAACTGATCTAATGTATCATTTAAAGTTTGCGTTTCTTTGTTAATTTTCTGTTTAGTTGATCTGTCCATAGGTGTGAGTGGGGTATTAAAGTCTCCCACTATTATTGTGTTATTGTTGATTTCCCCTTTCATACTTGTTAGCATTTGTCTTACATATTGCGGTGCTCCTATATTGGGTGCATATATATTTATAATTGTTATATCTTCTTCTTGGATTGTTCCTTTGATCATTATGTAGTGGCCTTCTTTGTCTCTTTTCACAGCCTTTGTTTTAAAGTCTATTTTATCGGATATGAGTATTGCCACTCCTGCTTTCTTTTGGTCTCTATTCGCGTGGTATATCTTTTCCAGCCCTTCACTTTCAGTCTGTATGTGTCCCTTGTTTTGAGGTGGGTCTCTTGTAAGCAGCATATAGAGGGGTCTTGTTTTTGTATCCATTCGGCCAGTCTTTGTCTTTTGGTTGGGGCGTTCAACCCATTTACGTTTAAGGTAATTATTGATAAGTATGATCCCGTTGCCATTTACTTTATTGTTTTGGGTTCGGGTTTATACACCCTTTTCGTGTTTCCTGTCTAGAGGATATCCTTTAGAATTTGTTGGAGAGCTGGTTTGGTGGTGCTGAATTCTCTCAGCTTTTGCTTGTCTGTAAAGCTTTTGATTTCTCCTTCGTATTTGAATGAGATCCTTGCTGGGTACAGTAATCTGGGCTGTAGGTTATTGTTTTCATCACTTTAAGTATGTCTTGCCATTCCCTCCTGGCCTGAAGAGTTTCTATTGACAGATCAGCTGTTATCCTTATGGGAATCCCCTTGTGTGTTATTTGTTGTTTTCCCTTGCTGCTTTTAATATTTGTTCTTTGTGTTTGATCTTTGTTAATTTGATTAATATGTGTCTTGGGGTGTTTCGCCTTGGGTTTATCCTATTTGGGACTCTCTGTGTTTCTTGGACTTGGGTGATTATTTCCTTCCCCATTTTAGGGAAGTTTTCAACTATTATCTCCTCAAGGATTTTCTCATGATCTTTCTTTCTGTCTTCTTCTTCTGGGACTCCTATAATTCGAATGTTGGAGCATTTCATATTATCCTGGAGGTCTCTGAGATTGTCCTCGTTTCTTTTAATTCGTTTTTCTTGTTTCCTCTCTGATTCATTTATTTCTACCATTCTATCTTCTATTTCACTAATCCTATCTTCTGCCTCTGTTATTCTGCTATTTGTTGCCTCCAGAGTGTTTCTGATCTCATTTATTGTGTTATTCATTATATTTTGACTCTTTTTATTTCTTCTAGGTCCTTGTTAAACCTTTCTTGCATCTTCTCAATCCTTGTCTCTAGGCTATTTATCTGTGTTTCCATTTTGATTTCAAGATTTTGGATCATTTTCACTATCAATATTCGGAATTCCTTCTCCGGTAGATTCCTACTTCTTCCTCTTTTGTTTGATTTGGTGGGCAACTCTCCTGTTCCTTTACCTGCTGAGTATTCCTCTGTCTCTTCATCTTGGTTATATTGCTGCGTTTGGGGTGGCCTTTTTATATACTGATAATTTGTGGAGTTCTCTTTATTATGGAGCTTCCTCACTTTGGGTGGGGTTCTATCAGTGGCTTGTCAAGGTTTCCTGGTTAGGGAGGCTTGTGTTGGAGTTTTGGTGGGTGGAGCTGGGTTTCTTCTCTCTGGAGTGCAGTGGAGTGACCCGTAATGGGTTATGAGACATCAAAGGTATTGGGATAATTTTGAGCTGCCTGTATATTGAGGCTCAGGGAGTGTTCCTGTGTTGCTGGAGAATTTGCGTGGTATGTCTTGTTTTGGAACTTGTTGGCCCTTGGGTGGAGCTTGGTTTCAGTGTAGGTATGAAGGCTTTTGATGAGCTCCTATTGCTTAATGTTCCCTGAATTCAAGAGTTCTCTAATGTTTTCAGGCTTTGGGTTTAAGCTTCCTGCTTCTGGTTTTCAGTTTTATTTTCACAGTAGCCTCTAGACTTCTCCATCTATACAGCACCGATGATAAAACATCTAGGTTAAAGATGAAAGTTTCTCCACCTTGAGGGACACTCAGAGAGGTTCACTGAGTTACAAGGAGAAGAGAAGATGGAGGGGTAGTTAGAGGTAACTGGAATGAGATGTGGTGAGATCAAGAGAGGAGAGAGCAAGCTAGCCAGTAGTCACTTCCTTATGTGCGCTCTATAGTCTGGACCGCTCAGAGGTATTTACAGAGTTATACGGGGAAGAGGAGAGGGAGGAAGTAGACAGAGGTGACCAGGAGGATAAGAGAGAGGAATGAGTAGGAGAGAGACAAATCCTGCCAGTAACCAGTTCCTTAGGTGTTCTCTACCGTCTGGAACACACAGAGATTCACAGAGTTGGATAGAGAAGAGATGGGGAGAAAAGAGACAGAGGCCACCTGGTGGAGAAAAAGGAGAGGCCAGAGGAGGAGAGAGTGGACAAGCCAGTAATCTTGCTCTCAGGTAAACTTGGGTAGTGAAGTTTGGGTTTTTAAATGTACAAAATTGACAACAAAGATTAAAAATCTGGAGTAGAGGTTGGATTTTCAAAGATACAATATTAAAGAAAAGCAGAAGGAAAAAGGAAGAAAGAAAAAAAAAGAATTATTAAAGAACAAACAAACAAAAAAAAAACAAAACAAAACTAAACACCAACAACCATCCAAAGAGTATATATGGTGTTTGCCTTAAAAAAAAAAAAAAAAAAAGTCTTTTTTTTTTTTTAAAATAGTAATACTAGGTTATAGAAATAAAAATTAGAGGAGAAATAGAAGATTTAACAATTAAAAAAAAGCTCGGAAAAAAAAGAAAAAAATGCAAAAGCAAAAAAAAAAAGAATGATTTTAAAAATATTAAAAAATTAAAAATATATCTGGCTCTTCTCTGATGTTATGGGCCGTGTGGGCTCACTTCCAAGGTGGTTCCCTCTGTTTAACTTCTTCTGTTTGCTGGTTTTTAGGCTCACTAGTTCAGTCGCGCTGTGTGGAGGGGGGATGCTGCAAACAAATAGCACTGTCGTGTGTACACAGTATCTCTGCCCCGCTTGACCTGTCCTTTCTCACGGCGCACAAACCGCTCCGGCTCTACGATGCTCAGCCGGGAACCGTCTGGGGCCGGCCCTAGGCTGCGTGCACTTCCCCGGTCCAAGCTGCTCAGGTTCGGCCCTCAGGCAGCCCTCAGAGGCACAAATGCAGCTGGGACTGCGCTTTGTGCCCTTCCCAGGTCCGAGTAGCTCAGGAGTTTGGCGAGCGCAATTGCCGCGGCTTGTCACCTTTTCCGCCGCTGCCGCTCAGCTCTCTGGGTGGACCGCTGGCGCACCCCGTGAGGCAGACTGTGACTGTCCAGCACCCCAGAAGTCTTAGCAAAGGAGCCTGCTTGCAGTTAGGTAAGTAAAGTCTCTCCGGGTCTGCAATTGCCCCTTTCCAGTCCTTTCGGCTCTGGCTGCCTGTCCCCGGCGGGGAATGGTCTGCAGCCGGCTTTTTCCGTTCCGTCCTTTGTTCTGTGCTGGGTCCTGGCGGTGTCTTATGTTCGAGCTTTTCGCGTGGTAGCTATCCCACAGTCTGGTTTGCTAGCCCAAGTTAGATCGTTCTGGTGGAGCGTGGGGCGTTCCTGCCCGATTCTTGCAAAGCACTGCAGCCCGCGCCTCCCGCGCGTCCCTGCCCTGCCCCCACTTCCCAATGGCGGATGCAGGCGTCTGTGCTGCTTTTCCGCTGGGGGAGTTACTGGTGGGCTTGTAATCTCTTGGTTTTAATTATTTATCTATTTTTCCTTCCTGTTATGTTGCCCTCTGTGTTTCCAAGGCTCGCCACAGACTCGGCAGGGAGAGTGTTTCCTGGTGTTTGGAAACCTCTCTTCTTAAAATTCCCTTCCCAGGACAGGCTTCCCTTCCCGGGACGGAGCTCCCTCCCCACCTCCTTTGTCTCCTTTTTCGTCTTTTATATTTTTTCCTACCTGATTTTGAAGACAATGGTCTGCTTTTCTGGTTGCCTGATGTCCTCTGCCAGCCCACAGAAGTTGTTTTGCGGAGTTTGCTCGGCGTTGAAATGTTCTTTTGAGGAATTTGTGAGGGAGAACGTGATCTTCCCGTCCTATTCCTCCGCCATCTTTCCCTCTCCTCCTAAAATCTTAACATTTTTGTCAGATGTGAGAAAACATACAGTCTTATTGTTTTTCACATTTGGTGTTTTTTGGGGGTGGAGGAATCAATTATTTTGTCATTAGAACCTGTAAAATAAAATTCCAATAAAATCCACATTTCAGATCTATGCAAACCAACAAAAAGAATATTTGCATGCGTCCTATTAGTGAAAACCAGTTTCCCACAATTCTAAAGACATATTCTTCAATGAGTTTTGCTTAATCTTCCCTATCCAAGTTAAATGGTCACACTTGGGAATGTATATTTTGGGCATATATACACACATACAACAAAAAATAGTTGGGTTTTAACTATCAGATATTTTGGAGGTCAGCAATGACTTTTTTTCCACTTAGGTCTTTAATTCAATCTAGTATTATATGTGTTTTCTACTCACTTCTGTAGAGACCAGTGTAAACATTTGGAAGGCATTTTGTATGGCAAGTTTGTGTATTGCAATTTTTGAGCAATGCAAACATCCCCCTTAAATAAATGAAAACAGATCCCAGAAAAGGGTATGCTTCCAATGCATTCCCCAAAGATCTGAGTGCCGCTGTGCATTCTTGCCCAATTTAAACAAACTGAACTTCAGTGAGTCTCCCCTCCCCTCATGGGCACCCCCGCTGGGAACACTGTTAGGTTACCACGATGGACAAGGCCTCAGTACAGCTGGATCTGTAAACAAGACCATAATCCGCATGAAAGAACGCGCAGAGTTTTGGCAGCACTCACAGTGTTGTTAACATATTGTGCCAAAGCAATAACAAAGCCATCATTTTTAAGTTTGTTCACGGATTTGTATTAATCAAGAAATTTTCCAGAAATTACTTCTAAATGAGGAACCTTCCAGAAAGTTACCATTTGGCAAAAAGACTTCCAGATGTCTTTTTTTTTTTTTTTCTTATCTGCAACATATTCTTCCAAATAAATCACAAATTTGTGGAAGTTCAGTGGAGACAGAAAACACATTGCCGCCGTACTGGCGGGAGGAGGCTCCCTTCAGTTCGCTCCCGGCTTCGTCAAAGCCAGGCAAGCGCTCAGGTCATTTTTTTTATTATTAGGAGGAGGTGGCTGGGCCATCTAACTTGGCATTCTGGCAGTAAACATTAAGTATTGATATTTGGATCAGAAAAGCAATTATTAGATTACAGTCAGAACTGCACACTAAGCATTTAGGAAAAAGACCAGGAGAAGGTGTTGAACCTTTGAAATTTAGTTGTTGGTTTTTATTGGCATATTAGGCAATTGATTCTCTCAAATTCAATATTTTTACTTTAGACTCTCCCCCCCCCCTTTTTTTTTTCAAACTTGTGCACAAGCTCGGCTTCTGCAAACTATTATGGCTGCTCCATTGGGAAACAGAAGGGAGGAAAGGGAGAGCGTGATAACACAGTTAGAGCTGGGGAGTGACATAACCTACGTTTAAAAAATTTTTGACAATGTATTGCTCCTTATAATGCTTGTAATAGTAATTTTTGATGCAAGTTTTGTGTGATTTCAAAAAAAAAACACCAACTTCTGGGTAAGGTAAAAATAAAAATCCTGGGTAAAATAAACTTTTAAAAGGGTGCTAAATATTCCAAACTCAGGGATGATACATCCTTGTGGCTCTGTGGTGACAGCTATATATGGGCTCAGACTTCTGCATTAGGAGTTGAAAACCTATGTAGTGAGTCTATTGGCTTCCCTGGCCCAGCGGTGAAGAATCTGCCTGCCAATGCAGGAGACACGCGTTTAGTCCTTAGGGCTGGAAGATCCTCTGGAGGAGGAAGAGGCTACCCACTCCAGTATTCTTGCCTGGAATATCCCACAAACAGAGGAGCCTGGCAGGCTACAGTCCATGGGATCGCAGAGTTGGACACCACTGAAGCGACTTAGCACTCAACGAGAAATTCAAGAAACAGGCTGTTAAGAAAAATAACTGGACACACATAGCATGTGTGATCTAAATCCCACCAGCTGAACAGTCTCAAGGCTGTACAGATCAGAAAGACCTTGTCAAGGAGCCAGGAAAAGGATTCCCTCTTTGCTGGTGCTCCAGGGACGATGGCAGCTTGTCACTTAATGTTTGAATGACAAACCTAAAGGATTGCCTTAGCCAGTTTTAGGTAAGATCTATTATTTACTAGAAAGGGCAACAAGAAAATAAATAAGTTTTGTTCATAGTCAACCAGTGTTAAATTGAAGGAGCTCTTTCCAGTAAACAACAGTTTCCAAAAGCAGATGTGATGGCCCATGTGTTTCTCTTGTACTCAAAAGGCAGAAATCAGTCTAAGTAGTGCAGATTCTTGTGAGTTTCAAGTTCTTTTTCTCTCCAATTAATATTATCTAGCATTTATTCAGCACCTATATCAAATGCTTTACATATTATCTTAATCCTCACAATTTAAGACATGCATACTGTTGTGTATGTATAGAGGATAGTTCAGTAATGTCTCCAAAGACATAGTGTTAATCGGAGTAGGGACTGATTTCAAACCCAGGGCTATTTGTGTATAGAGCTTCGCCTTTTATAGTTTTCCTATGCCGCCTCTCTGGTCAGAGGACAAGACCTAGGATCTAGTCTGCTAATATTTCTAATTCACTGACACATTGTCATATATGTTTATACCTATAAACATGCATAAGGACTCAAGGGAAGAGCATTTCTCCACCCAGGGTCATCTTTATCATTTCTCTCCTCACACACCTGAGCTGTTGAATGTTGCTATAGAAAATCACAAATCTATTTTGACTGAATCTGTACAGTCATGTTTTCTAATTTTACAGCTGTTCACAGTTCTTTTGCTAACTTCCTATCACATTTTCTTCAAAAGTGTTGCCACCCCATCCTTCATCTCAGCCAAAGGCTCAACTGATTAATGTTTGGAAGTGTGTTCTATTGGGAAACTGTCTTCCTGGTCCTCTTGTTTTCATGTTTCTTGGGAATGAACAGTGGTGGAGCAGTGCTTCCTTTTCCCCATTCACTCCTTATCCATGAGGTTAAGCGATTTAGTTGATTATGGGTATAAGTGGACTCTGGCATCCAAAGATCTCTGTTGTTTAGTCTCTCAGTCATGTCTGACTCGGGCCAGGCTTCCCTGTATTTCACCATCTCCCGGAGTTTGCCCAAACTCATGTCCATTGGGTTGGTGATGCCATCCAACCATCTCATCCTCTGTTGTCCAGTGGTCTGTGTTCCTTAATTAGTCAGGCTGACTGTTGTAACGCACTGCTCCCTTTGCTTACCCTTCTATGTCTTCTAAAGTAGTATTATCTTCTCTTCTTCATATGACAGTTTACTGGGGCAGGCCTATATGGACTAATAAGGCATCAGTTTATTCAACATTTAGCAACAAAGTCCATAGACATGCAGCACTGACTCTGCGGCACTTACTGAACGAGGCTCTGTGGAGTATAAAGATGCCTAGGGCCATTCTGATCCGCAAGGACATTACACAGTGATGGGCAAATTACAGCCAATGATGGTAAAATATCTGTAAATACACACACAAAAATGTATGTTTCTAAGAAACACACAGAGTATGAAATTCCAGAGAAATGAAACAACAGACCATGTAAACTTTGAAAACAACAGGCTGTGGAATTTCACACTTAGTGCCGCAGATGGTAAAGAATCCGCCTGCAATGCAGGAGACCTGGGTTTCATCTCTGGGTCGGGAAGATCCCCTGGAGTAGGAAATGGCAACCCACTCCAGTATTCTTGCCTGAAGAACTCCATGGACAGAGGAGACTGGTGGGCTGCAGTTCAGTTCAGTCGCTCAGTCGTGTCTGACTCTTTGCGACCCCGTGGACCGCAGCAAGCCAGGCCTCCCTGTCCATCACCAACTCCCAGAGTTTACTCAAACTTAGGTCCATTGAGTCAGTGATGCCATCCAACCAGCTCATCCTCTGTCGTCCCCTTCTCCTCCTTCCTTCAATCTTTCCCAGAATCAGGGTCTTTTCAATTAAGTCAATTCTCACATCAGTTGGCCAAAGTATTGGATTTTCAGCTTCAGCATCAGTTCTTTGCATCAGGTAGTCAAAGTATTGAAGTTTCAGCTTCAGCATCAGTCCTTCCAATGAATATTTGGGACTGATTTCCTTTAGGATAGATTAGTTGGATCTCCTTGAAGCCCAGGGGACTCTCAAGAGTCTTCTCCAACACCACAGTTCAAAAGCATCAATTCTTTGGTGCTCAGCTTTCTTTATAGTCCAACTCTCACATCCATACACGACTACTGGAAAAACCATAGCCTTGACTAGACAGACCTTTGTTGGCATAATAATGTCTCTGCTTTTTAATATGCTTTCTAGGTTGGTCGGTTGGTCACAGCTTTTCTTCCAAGAAGCAAGTGTCTTTTAATTTCATGGCTTCAGTCACCATCTGCAAT
Source organism: Ovis aries (assembly GCF_016772045.2). Taxonomy (NCBI): domain Eukaryota; kingdom Metazoa; phylum Chordata; class Mammalia; order Artiodactyla; family Bovidae; genus Ovis; species Ovis aries. Next base: position 90,366,243 of record NC_056058.1, on the reverse strand, counting down.
GATTTTGGAGCCCCCCAAAATAAAGTCTGACACTGTTTCCCCATCTATTTGCTATGGAGTGATGGGACCAGATGCCATGATCTTAGTTTTCTGATATTGCATAGGAACCTGGAATGTTAGGTTCATGCTGCTGCTGCTGCTGCTAAATCGCTTCAGTCATGTCTGACTCTGTGTGACCCCATAGATGGCAGCCCATCAGGCTCCCCCATCCATGGGATTCTCCAGGCAAGAATACTGGAGTGGGTTGCCATTTCCTTCTCCAATGCATGAAAGTGAAGTCGCCCAGTCGTGTCTGACTCTCAGTGACCTCATGGACTGTAGCACACCAGACTCCTCCCATGGGACTTTCCAGGCTAGAGTCCTGGAGTGGGGTGCCACTGAATCAAGGCAAATTGGAAGTGGTCAAGCAGGAGGTGGCAAGAGTGAACATTGATGTTTTAGGAATCAGCGGACTAAAATGGACTGGAGTGGGTGAAGTTAACTCAGATGACCATTATATCTACTACTGTGGGGAAGAATCCCTTAGAAGAAATAGTCATCATAGTCAACAAAACAGTTCGAAATGCAGTACTTGGATGCAATCTCAAGAACTACTGAATGATCTCTGTTTGTTTCCAAGGCAAACCATTCAATAGCACAGTCATTCAAGTCTATGCCCTGACCAGTAATGCTGAAGAAGCTGGAGCTGAACAGTTCTGTGAAGACCTACAAGACCTTCTAGAAGTAACACAATAAGAAATGTCCTTTTCATTATAGGGGACTGGAATGCAAAAGTAGGAAGTCAAGAAACACCTGGAGTAACAGGCACATTTGGCGTTGGAATACAGAATAAAGCAGGGCTACAGTTCATGGGGCAGCAAAAAGTCAGACATGACTGAAGAGCTAACACTTTCACTTTCAGTACGGATGATGAAAGAAAGAAAATCAGGAAACCATTCCAGGTTCACTACAATCTGATACTGTAAACTTCTTTGTTATGTGCCGCCACTCCTCCATGAGAACAGGAAATAATGTCTTCCATGCTTCAAGTAACCCTTAAAATAATGCTACAAGGAGGTATTCTTATGTTTATTTTATGGACACAGGGCTGCCTGGAAAAACTGAAGTCCTGAGAATTAAGTAGTTTGCTCAGATTCACATTATTAATCACTGGGAGAAGAGGAAAACTAAGTTTGCCTCTTTTGACATCCATATTGTTTTCTTAAAACTGGGCCACTTCTCAAACTGGTGTAGGAGCAAAAGCACTGGGTAGGATTGAGAAAGTCAGGGCTTGAGTACTGGAACCACTATTTCCTAGGTATGCAAATTTGGATGTTTCACCTTTCTACTCCTGAGTGTCTTTATTTATGAGAGATGAAGATGAAATCCCTGTCAACTCCAGGAATTCTGGAGAAATCTTAAGATGAGATAGACCTGAGAGAGGCCATCTGAGTGCTAGTGTTCTGAACCAGAACTGTACTTGTGCTAAGAACTATGCAAGTATTATTTCCCCAGCATAAACAGAGACTCAGTTCTCTGCAACCAAACTGTGAGATGGGGAGTTTCATGGTGAAATTTTGTGGGAGAGTAGTCTCAGGAGATTGTTGTTCAGTCACTCAGTCATGTCCAACTCTTTGCAGCCCCATGGACTGCAACACACCAGGCTTCCCTGTCCTTCACCATCTCCCAGAGCTTGCCCAAACTCATGTCCATTGAGTTGGTGATGCCATCCAACCATTTGTCCTCTGTCATCCTTCTCCTCTTGCCTTCAATCTTTCCCAGCGTCAGGGTCTTTTCTCATGAGTTGGCTCTTTGCATCAAGTGACCAAAGTATTGGAGCTTCAGCATCAGTCCTTCCAATGAATACTCAGAGTTGATTTCCTTTCGGATTGATTGGTTTGATCTCCTTGCTGTCCAAGGGACTCTCAAGAGTCTTCTCCAAAGAGTGGTCTTGGGAGACAGACCTCTGCAAAAGTAAGCAAGGGAGTAGTGGGCAGAGTAAGAAGCTGAACAGCAGCGTACTCACAAATGAGGCCTCCGCTGATCATCACAGTCATACTGAGGCTGAATGGCCTGTTAGAGTCACTCACATTGAGGCAAAGGAGCCTGAGCCTTTGTTTCCCTGAATAAACCAGCCACTAGCTACGGGTTGCCCCTTGGCAGGGTCTCTAACCTTGGCAGGGTAATTCCTTGCCATCCCCGGGAGTTGGTGATGGACAGGGAGGCCTGGCGTGCTGCGATTTATGGGGTCGCAAAAAGTCGGACATGACTGAGCAACTGAACTGAACTGATATTCCAACTACACTGCTATGTACGGAGGAATCTGGAAAGGAAGCTAATAAAATCCATTTTATTTGCCAAATATATAATTATAGAAAAAGTAAGGGGTATGAAAGAATTACTATAATTAGCAGAGTATCTCACATGTAAAAATTGCTCAGTGTATTTTTATAGAGTAGATGAGTAAATGAATGCGTAAGAGAACAACTAAGGGCAAACTGGTTGGCTCTGGTCCTCAGCGTAACTCAGCAAAACCTCGAAAGGAACAACGATGAGCTATGGACTGGGATGGCAGAATGGTTCCTTGAAGATGGTGACCTCGAGTTGGGCCTTGAAGTCTGGGTGGCACAGAAATTGGAGAAAGGTTGAAGGGAGTGTTGTAGAGGTCAGTAAGGGAGCATTTGATGGCAGGCAAGAAAATCTCAAATGTGAGGGGTTTGGGTACACCAGGGCAAGTAAGGATGCTTGCTTCCTTGGGGAGAAGTGTATTTGTGTATGAATTACAGGGTGCAAGGTTCAATAAGTAGGGGAAGTGGAATAGATTGTGAAAGGGCCAGAGGAGCTGATGGTGCTATGTCATGATGGAGTCCTAAGTTGTGGAGTGAAAAATGAAAAAATGAATTTAAGAAGTGCATAACCTCAGAACACATTGAAGGGAAAATGAATTCAAGGCAGAGAGACCAGATAGAAGGTTGAGGTGGCATTTAAACATAAGTGATGAAAGCCTGAACATGGGTGGTGGAAGTTGGATAGAAAATAAGGGTGAAGTTCAGGAGTATTCTCAAGAAGAAAAATGGGACTTAATAGCATGCTGAACTTTTCTCACTTCTTTGTTCCTTAAATCCAAGAATATTTTTAAAGATTAAAAAAAAAAACAAACTTCAAATGTCTGGAATAGTTAGCATCTTAAAAAAATTAATGTTTTTATCCACAATGTCTAAGATTCTAAAAGTGTTAAGTCATACCTACACTATATAACCAGAATGGCTATTTTGACTGAGTTGATTAGGCTAATTAAATCCTAATTTAATCATTCCACTCAAGCCAGTTATAACTCTCCTCAGTCTGCGGTGTTCATATTTTAAAGTGGCCAGTTAAAAACTACTCAGTTTCACCAGAACATCTAGGCTAACAATATGGTATTAATATATATCTATCTTTTATCTACTTATCTACCTCCCTGCCCACCTATCAATCATCTATCTGTCCTTATCTATGTTAGCAAGACCAATGTTAGGTCATTGATTTCTTTATCTAATTTTGCAGTGACTCAGTCTTGTCTTAAGGCAGGACTGTACAGTATGACCTTGGTTGAAAAAACATGATCTTCAAAAGTATAGAGGGCTTTCCCGATGACTCAGTGGGGAAAGAATCCATCTGCAATGCAGGAGACACAGGAGATGTAGGTTCGATCCCTAAACTGGGAAGATCCTCAGGGGGAGATGGCAGCTCACTCCAGTGTGCTTGCCTGGGAAACCCATGGACAGAGGAGCCTGGCGGGCTACAGTCTAAAGGGTCGCAAAGAGCTGGACATACCTGAGCAAATAAGCGTGTTTAAGTATAGACATGCTGTGTGGTATACATGGTATTTGTCATGGGTATTTAAACTCTGACACTTTAGAAATGCAAAGCATACTAGACTGACTTCATTTTTATCTTTTATCCTTCCTATTTTACATTGTGCATAATTTAATGGAAACAAAACACAGAGTCTACTGCCTGAAAGAACTCTCAATTTGGGGCTACATAAAATTAAAAAAAAACTATTCTTTTAATATTTTTCTATATGTTCAATGTAAATATCTGTGCCTATTGATTATATTTTATATTACTGATTTATTCCATCACTATCTCAGTATGTAAAATTAAGCTACCCATAAAATGTATTAACTGTGTAACAAAATACAATGCTTAAGATTATTTTGTTCCTGTGTATTGCCTCTTTTAATACTTTCAAATTCCTTCTTGTTTTGTATTGTTACACAGATGTTTCAGAAGGAAGAAGTACAGTTTTCCTCTTCATGGTTTTATTGTTTTTTTAAATTTCAGCCATTCTGTTGGACTAGTTTTTAAAACTAAACTTGGCTTTAGAGTTAATTGTAGATTACATGCAGTTGTAAGCAACAGTACAGAAATATTTTGTGTATTCTTTACACATTTCCCTCAATGGTAACATCTTGCAAAACCACAATATAACATCACGACCTGGATATTTATGTTCATATAGACAAAATATAGAATATTTCCATGTAGAGGGAGTTCTCATGTTGTCCTTTAATAGCCATACTCACTTCACTTCTGTATTTCCCCCCATCTTGTGCTCCAGGAACCTGTTCTCCATTTCTTTAATTTTGTCATTTTAACAATGCTACATAAATAGAATCCTACAATGTGGAATTTTCAGAAATTTTTTCCCCCCACTCAGTGCAATTATCTGGATAGAGATTTAAGTTGTTGTCTTGCAACAGCAGATTTTTTTGCTAAGTAGTATTACTCCATGGCATAGATAGGATATTTAAACATTCATCTGTTGAAGGACATCTGGGTTGTTTCTAGTTTTTGGCTCTCATAATAAGCTTGCTATAAATAATCATATAGATGGTGAAGTCAGTTTACCAGTTTTCCTTTGTATGGATCAGGCGTTTTTTGCTGAGTCCTAGATTGTGAAGATTTCCTTTCCTGTTTTTTCCTAAAGTTGTATAGCTTAAAGTTTTTGATATAGTAACTCTAGTTTGATTTAACGTTTATATGAGGTTTTAGGCTTATGTCAGTTTGTGTTTTGCCTTTGGATGCATAGTGGCTCCAGCACTAGTTTTAAAGTATCGTTCTTCCTCCGTTCGGTTTTGTGCACTCCTGCCATACATCAGGTCAGCATATACATGTGGTACATCGTCACCTATGGGCTTCCCTGGTGGTGCAGTGGTAAAGAGTCTGCCTGTAACTCAGGAGACCTGGGTTCAATCCCTGGGTTAGGAAGGTCCCCTGGAGAAGAGAATGGCAACCCACTTCAGTATTCTTGCCTGGAAAATTCCATGCACAGAAGAGCCTGACAGGTGGGGTTCACAAAGAGTTGACCGCAACTAACATTTTCAGTTTTCACTTTTCCAGTGAAATTATCTGGCCTGAGAAACTGGGCATGTGGGGATAGTTTTTAAATTACAAATTCAATTTATTCAATACTTATAGGCCTATTCAAACTATTTATTTTATACAAGATGAGCTGTAGTAGTTTGTGTTTTTGAGAAATTTATTTATTTTGTCTAGGCTGTTAAATTTATGTATAGAGTAATCCATAGTCTTCCCTTACTACCCTTTTGATGTCTTGCCTATGTAGTGATATCTCCTGTTCCATTGCTGATATTGGTAATTTCTATCTTCCTTTTATTCAGCTTTGCTAGAAAGTTGTCAACTTTATTGATGCTTTTAAAGAGATGACTTTATTTCATTGGTTTTGTTTCTTTTTCTCCTTTTCAATTTTATCCATCTGTTCATATCTTTACCATTTCCTTTTTTCTGCTCGATTTTACTTTTTCTCTTCTTTTTCTATGTTTTTGATGTGGTAACTTTGATTATTTGAGAATTTTACCCTTTTCTAATGTGTGAATTTTAATACTGTAAATTTCCCTCTCAGCACTATTTTTTTAGCTGTGTCCCACAAATGTTGATATATTGTATTTTCATGATCATTCAGTTCACTGCATTCTTTTATTTCGCTCGCGACTGCCTCCTTGACTCATGCGTTATTTGGAAGTATGTTGTTTAGTTTCAAACTGTTTGCAGACTTTTCTGTTAGGTTTCTGTTTTGATTTCTAGTTTGAGTCCAGTATGGTGAAAGAACACACCTTAAAATGATTTCCATACTTTTCAACTTGTGGAAGTCTGTTTTATAGGCCAGAATATGGTCTATCTTCGTGTATAATCTGTAGGCTTTTGAATGTGTGTCAGCTGCTACTGGGTGGAATGTTCAACAGATGTCAATTAAATCCTGTTTGTTGATATGGCTGAGTTCTGTATCCATTTTGATTAGAGGTGTTGAAGTAGCCAGGTATATTTGTAGATTTATCCATCTCTTCTTTCAGCTCCACCAGTTGTTGCTTCACGTTTTCTGTAGCTCTGTTGTTTGGTGAATACACATTTAGGATTGTAACATCTTTTTGGTAGATTGACATTTTGTCACTGGATAATGTCCCTCTTGTCTCTGGTAAATTTATTTCCTCTGTGGTCTACTTTATCCGATATTAGGTAGCCACTCCTGTTTTCCTATGTAATATAATTGTCCTCAATATCTTCTGTACACACTCAGAATCACATCAGATAGTATTCTAATTTTTGCTTCACCTGGTTATCAACCATAACTTGAGAAAACTCAAGAGATGATAGCCATTTTCCTTTTTTTCCTTTCTAGATCTCATATTTGTTTCTACTTCTACTTTGTAACACTTTATTGAAATTACTGTTCTAAATTTCTTTTCTAGATCTATAGATCTTGCTGCTTTCCTCTACTACCAGATACTACTTATCATCTGAACTTGTTCAAAGCAAATTATGTCAGAGCTCTTTGCTTCTGAAAGAAAATAAAATCTAATTATCATATTTTTATACAAAGATAACAAGGATAATAAAAGCCTGAAAATGTGAAAAGTAGATGTGAAAAAGAGCATTCATAATAAGCTCAAAGAGTTTTGAGACACACATTTGATGTGTACACTGATCTGCAGCAAGATCTTGACATTGTCATGTAACATTAAGATTGCAAAATAAGTAAAGACAGTGTTTCCATCTTACACTAATTTTTACCAAAAGATAGGGCTGAATAAAAGCCAACTGAATCTCTGCCAGTCCCCAGGCATATGTACAAGGAATTGCATAGGCATGAAAAAGGAAAACTACAGTAAATAGTGTGATTGAAGTAAACAGATGCTGCAGGTGACTGTGATTTTATTTTGAATAAAAAGATAGCTATATTTTCATTAATGTCACATATATAGTATATTTTTCCAAGTTTACATTCTTCAAATATAATTTTACATTAAGATATTTTTATTTTCAAAGTTATTTCTTATCTCCACTGCCTATTTTGCTATGAAGTTCAATAAAAAATGATAAATCTTACTGTTTAAGCACTCTGGTTTTATACAGTTAGGACAAATGGAAAAAAAATTAGTTCAGAATTTGTATCCACAAAGTTATGTGGGGCATTAATCATTAGACTGTAGAGTTTGATTAGAAACCTCTGAAAGTTGCTCCTTTATCTCTGGCCTTTCATGTGGTAGACCTTGCCTCTTTGGGAGCATTTTTCACATTGCATCTTAATTTATTGACATGGCTCTCTCACGAGAATGTGAGCTCCTGGAAGGCAGGGATCAGCACTTTATATAATTGTTAGCTAAACTGGTGTATTATTTAGAAGGGATGATTTTTAAGCAAAGTTTATTTATGGTTTATAAATGATAATTTTATAGGAAATGAATTTTCTCTAGCTAGTTGCAGCAATATACAAAATAGTTGCTTTAGTATCACTTGTGAAGTAGACATGACTGTAATATTTATCAGTCTGTTAGCTGATATGTGACTCCTGCTTCGGGCTGTGCAATCTACTGATCACTATAGGAATGTGAAAATAGAATAAAGCACGATTCACTCTTACTGGGAGTCTTTAATCTACTTGGGAAGATAAGGCCAAAGATGAAACAATTCAAGTAAATCTAAGCTTATATACAAAGCTTAGATTATATATAAGCTTGGGCCTGCAACTGGGTGGTACTGAGTGTGCACATTAGAAGTTCAAAGTAGGGGCATATCGCAGGAAGCTGGAGGATCAGGAAGGGCTCCTAGAGTAGATGAGATTTAAATAGGGTCCTGAAATATGAGTTCCAGTTCTAGTAGTTGAAGGAAAAGACCAGTGGTTTGTGGAGAAGGAGGAATTTCCCAAGGAAGAGAACATTAAATAGCAAATACTTTTAAATTGAGGAGAAGAAGGAAGAGATCTCAAGAACCATTAATCTTTTGGGATTGTACTTCCTCCTTGTTTTACAGTAAGGATCAACCTGGCTTCTTAGAAGATAATAGGTGACATAGAAAATGAAAATATTTGTCAGAGGGTCAGGATAATGGCTGTCCAAACCCGATAGGCCATCTTCTATTTTAGTAGTTAGAAGAAACTCAAGGAGCAAAGACTAAGGCTTATAAATGGGTGGGATAAGCAGAGACTTCTGGAAGGGAGAAAGATCAACAAATAGAACCACCTTCAGCCCCTGTCTCTAACTTGTAGGGTGCCCAAGGAGACATAGGGTGGTGGCCTCAAACCTTTAACTTGTGAACTCACTAAGGGAAGGACTTCTGGTTAAGGATTTTTTTTTTTCTTTCCCCAATTCTTGCTGAATACATAGACCCTGGCATGGATAAATATATTTAAATTGGAGAGATTATGCCTGTGTATAAATTTAATACATAAGTGTTTAATTATGTAAGTTATGTATTTTTAGTATTTGTTTTGAATATGATTTATGAAGTGTTGGCTTGTAGAAAAAATTGGCACAGAGATATATGCTGAAGCAGGTTTAGAATTTTTATCAACATAAATTGTATATAAAATGTATATTTTATATACCTCGGTAGTATTATCATTTTCTAACACATTTCAAGGAGGAAGCCTATTTTCATATTGTGGGTCTCAAGAATAAGTGAAGGAAAAAAACCCATGGACCAATTCTCTAGGTTTCCCTAGAAAATATTCTCTACTCCATATGTGCTTTGAGTTTTATAATTAAACTCATGCCTGGACCAATGTCATTTGAATTTTAAAGGTTATGTACATAGAATGTCAAAACAATCATTTAAAACACATTAGTAAAGTGAAGGATTGGCCACGATCCTTCTCGAAGGTTCCTACTACACTCAACATTATCTAATTCTACGAGCGAGAAACATTTGCATCTACTGTGAGTGGATTGGTTTACACTCAGCTCAACAACGAGTTGACTGGCTTTCTTGACTGGGTCCCAGATTCTCAGGGATGCACACACAACCTCATGTGAAGCACCCCCTGTAATCCGAAGTTGATCACAAGGTAACCATGGTAGCAGGGCGACGAGAGAGGCAGCTGTCCCGATGCCATTTGTCTGTGTGCCACATGTTTGCAAGAAAAATTTGTTAAGTTCTTTATACTTGGAACTTGTTTTGTCTGTAACTTTTGGGAACAAGGGAACTTTTATCGCCAAGTTTAGAATGGTCTTGAATTTACGGCTTTTTCGATTTGTATCCAAATACGTGTCAGCTGGATTTCACTCTGGTCGTGTTGGCAACACATGACTTTCTGGTTCTGGGACAGTCTAATTAGAACGTGCATAGTCATCAAATTGCTAACCACACATTTTAGGGACCTAAGTGTAAATAAATCTAAATCACATGAACCAAATTTACTGAAAAATACACATTAATTTAAAAATTAATGGAAAAAAATATCAATGCCAAAATGACCTGTTCCTTTTCTGAAAACCAAAACCACTTAAGGCATTGTTTACTGACCTTGAAATTGTAATTGGGCTTGTCACTTTCTATTGGAAAGAAAAGCTCAAAATGGCAGAACTCTGGGTGGAAAAATATATTCTAACTGAGAAGTAAAAGGCAAACTTCTATTTTAGAAGCTTACGCTTTTCTTAGATTATGAAAGCCATCTCTATTACCTCAAGGTACAGTGTAATTTTCCACCTGGAAGCGGAGGGTGTAGTTTTAGGACTGGGAGAGCCTTGAAGACGATTCAGTTAGGCACTGCCTACAGGGCTGAGGTCGAGCCTTGAAGATGATTCAGTCAGGCACTGCCTACAGGGCTGAGGTCCTTGCCATGTGACTGGCCGTTTGTGTTTCAATTCTCCATGCTACACAAAATTCTGTTCCTTGAGACAGCTATCCCACATTTGTGCACTGCTAACAAGAAACCAGCCTCTCTGGAGCTTCTCCCAAGTGGTGTTTATCCCTCAAGTCTCTAGAAAACTGATTTAATTCATTTTTCTTGGAACTGTCTGTATTAGTTTTCAGTTATTTGCAAAGGCAGAATTTCCCATGTGTTGCCTTGAGAAAAAGGGGATTTATTATAAAGGTTCACATGGTGGGAAAAAAAGAGAAGCTAGCAGGATCAGAATCCACTTTCCAGAATCTCTCTCCCTACCCTTCTCAGCACCTTGGCTTTCCTCTGAAGTTGTTTCCTCCTCTCTGCTGCTGAACCTCGCTTACAAAGTGTTTGCTCTCTCATCATTTCAGTTTACACGTGGTCTCAGTTTACCATGGGCCAACTCTATCCGTTGGCTTCCTTTTAGCTTTTGCCTTTGTCATCAACTGGTTCAGTCTCTGTATTTTCTAATACAAATTCCCATTTAAGGAGAGTGAGGTCTAGCTTACCTCACTCTTACCTTAGCTTACCTTACTCTGGATGCTGGCATAGGTGGCTGGCTTATGGGCTGGCTGCCTTTTGAGTGACAATATGTCAACAACTTGTCCACCTTGATTGGAATGGTTTTGTGTAGTTAAAAACATGGCCGATGCACCGGTATCTAGGATGCACGATGGTGGTAGAGAAGCAGTATCTTTTTCAAGTGGAGTAGTTACGCAGTTAATACCCCTGTACACATTTCTGAATTATTTGAAATGTGTGTTTATATCCCTCCCTACCCTGTTATTCTCTAGATTAAAAATTTCCAGGCTTTTCAATTTTTGCTTACAGAACATAGTTTTGAGGGTCTTTACTACTTTATCTTTTGTACATAATTTGCTTGACTTATATCCCTCTAAAAGTGATATCTAGAAGTTCAGAAGTCATTCCAAGCTTATCTGACTGGTTTATGATAGGAATCCCTCCTACAGTGTTTTAATATCTTGCTTTAACATAGAGTTATGTTAAATATTAAATGCCACCCAAAATCCAATTAGCTTTTTCTGAGATTCACTTTGTCTTGTTGACTCATAGACCTTACTGTTAGCTAAGCCTCTAAAGCCTCTTCTGTACATGCTAAGACAGCCCTCTTCTCATCTCATGTACAACTCGCTCTTTTTACTCAAGTTCAAAACCCTTTTGGTTGCTTAAATGTTAATTTTAAAAAAAAATGTTTTTTAAAAATAAAAACATTAAGTTCCTCCCTGCCCTCTGTAAGCTTACGTTCATCACTGATCATATTTGGTATAAAGGTCCTTAATATATAATTATTTAATAAATATCAATAAATTTGCAAAGATTGTTTTGTTAGGATTTGCCTTTGCAGTCACCTGTTAAATCTGTGCTGACTGATCCTTAATCTGTTCTCCAATGTTTTCATTCTCAACCTCACGAGTAATAGTCATTTGATCATGTGTCCTCCAATTTTTTTTTTTTTTTTGCTGTGATCCACCCTATAACATAGAGGGTTGACCTTATTTTTCAGATTGCATTGCTAATTGGCTTCTAGCCAGGCTTAGACAATGGAGTTTCTTAAGGGGGATTGGATGGCAGAAGAAAGGGAAAAACCAGGATATTTTTCTCTATCAGTTTTGCTTTGATCCTCAGCCTCTAAGGCATTGACTACTGCTTTTGTAGGACATCACCTCACTTCCTGGTGTCAACAACTCTTGCTGACCCAGGCTCCTGACTTTTGGCAAGGCTACCATCTCCCTTGGTTATTTCAACCCAAAGAGGGTGGTAGCTTTCCGAGTCTTGGCTAATTTCTGGTTGCTTCATAGTCCCCTTTCAGGCCTTTCAATTCTTCCTATAACTTTGTAGCTGGTACCCCATTTTAAATTCCTTGACATTTGTCCACATGGGGTAGATACCATTTTCCCAGCTGGGTCCTGGCTGATAAAGATAGAAGAGGCTGCTACTCATATCCAAAGGTAATATTCCCTCTCTCTCTTTTTCACTATCAAGTCTATATATAATAAAAACAAAAAATACTTCTTAAAGATACCTCATTAACAGGTGACTCAAGGTGGCATAGTGAGTTGCAGCAATTAAGAGCATAGATTCTGCTTGGATTCAGATCTTAGATCTATGTATTAGTACATAAGCCAGCTTAGGCAATATGCTTACACTCTGTCTCAGTTTTCCTATCTGTAAATCAGGAATACTAAAAGCACTTACTTTAGATAATTGTGTGAAACGTAAAGCTTTCCTTAGGGGAAATAATTTGGGCCACATGTGTTTTGGAACTAAACATTTTAGATTTTAGGAAGCTATTGTACATGTGACTGTATTTATATGTTTCGTAGTATGCCTTTAATATATAACACCCCTAATGGAATCTAGGGTACTGATTAGGAATTGAATATTAGTACCTTCTAAAAATCAGGTCAGTTTTTGCTGCAAAATGAGTTTGGTCATGTTTTTCTGCCAATTGAGTTACAAAAAAACCTGGCTGACAAAGGTTTTTGAATTTTAGAATTATGAGTGAAGATTTATGCTATGTCTGCTACATAGTAAGCACTAGATAAATGTTAGTGAAAACGTCTTCCAGTTTGGCAGTGATTCATCACTGTCTCTACCCAGCTTGATCATGTCCATTTAGGAGGAAGGGCCCCAGGTTTTTCCTGGATTTAATAGCTCCAAAATCATGATGCAAGCCAACCTCCAATTTTTGAAGTTCAAATATGCCGCAAGTCTTTTGCACTAATTATTTCAACTCTGTAGAAAATAACAACAGAGAATTGGGTAAACCAGCTTTTGAGCCCATGTAGGTAGAAATCTACTTATTCTGTCAGCCAGAAACATCTAACATGCTGAATGCTGAGAACTTACCAACTATAATAGCACAAAAAAAAAAAAAAAAAAAAAGGGAAGTACTGGACTGAGTTTTCAATTTCATCTTGTGTTTGAAACACTCAGTGGCAATAACTCATTCCTCCCAAAATCTGAAGTCCTCTTCTGCAGTCTGTATGAATTCTCAGCCAAACTGATCAGTCTAAAGTAGATTAGCCCAAAGATCAGCAATTCTGTGAGTTTTCTCAGCTTTGATAGATTCAATAGGCTACTTTTGTCTTGGAAATTTGAGTTCTAGGAATTCTAGGAATTTGAGAACTAGAATCGGTTCTAGTTCTAGAATTGATAGTTTTGTTATTAAACTTTTAATAAAATGTTAAAAATAGCTCTAAATGATGAAGTATACAAGAGTTATCATAAATTTTAAGATTGAAATTGTAACTGCCCCTGTTGGATGAGTTAGTATATATACCATGTTTTTAACCACCCCCCCCTAACCATTCCTTATTTGTATCATCACTTTTCTTGCTCATACCCAGCTAATACAGAAAGTTTAAAGTGATATCTGATTAATTTTGTCAAAGGTTTTGGAAGATTTAACAGCAGTCATTAAAAAGAAAAAATCTTACTATTGAAATATTGTAATATCCAAATTATTGAATAAAATGCCTGTTTTGTTTCAGGCAGATTTCTCTTTCATTATTTCCTGCGGCTCTACAGAAATGTTTCTTTTGCAACTTCTCATGGAGATTTGCTCTCCGTCTTTTCTAATATTGATAATCCTCCCCGAAGTTAACTGGTACCTTTCGACTGAGACATTTAACTCACCAGGGGGATCAACAGATTGAGACCGAGTTTGCAAAGCATCTAGGGCTTTCAGCCCTGCTCTCCCACTCCAACCATGCCCTCCAGTGAGAGAGCAGCTGCGATAAGGCCGTGAAAGGCCAAGTTGTCAAAAAAGCAAGCTGGCAATGCCTTCCTCCTTAGCGTTGAGGCTAACTCCCTTCCACAAAAGCTTGCCTCCTGTTCCCCACAGGTTACCTTACACGACTTCAGAGTGAAGAGGGAAGTACAGGGGTGTCCCCTCCCCTCCACCACCTGTGCCGTTCTCCAGGCTTCTTGGATAGCCTCCTTTTCTCTCATCTCTGTCCAGCTTATTTCTGAGATTGCTTCAATTAGACTGTCTACCTTATTTTAGAGCCTGACTCACAAACGACTTGGGAGAAAACTTCTTTCTTTTTAAATTTCTGTTGCTGAAATGCCTTCAGGTGGTGGATTCTCTCTTCTGGAGCACTGTCATTGATTTATTATTTATTTATGCAATAGCCCGTTTCTTCACTTTTTAACACGTGTATATCAATAATCTATCAATATTCTGTGTCTATATGTAATATTTATTATACTGTGTCTATGCATATACGTCTTTCTCAGCTTGGATTGCCATGACAAAATAGCACAGATGGGTGGTTTGAACATCAGGAATTTATTTTCCCAAGTTCTGGGAAGGGAGCTAGAATTCTTTGATCAGGGTGCCAGCATGGTTGGTTCCTGGTGAAAGCACACAGCCTCTTTGTTCGGATGTGGAGGGAGTAAGTATGCTTTCTGGTGTCTCTTTGAATAAGGGCACAATCCAATAGTGAAGTCCCATTTCGTGACCTTGTGTGCATGCTTGCTCAGTCGTGTCCAACTCTTTGCAAACACATGGTTTGTAGCTCTCTAGATTCCTCTGTCCATGGGATCTCCCAGGCAAGAATACTGGAGCCATTTCCTTCTCCAGGGGATCTTCCTGACCCAGGGCTCCAACCCACATCTCTTGAGTCTTCTGCCTCGGCAGGTGAGTTCTTTATCTAAACCTAATTACCTCCCAAAGACTCCCATCTCCAAATACCATCACATTGGAGGTCATGGCTTCAACCTGTGAATTTGAGGGATGGGGGCACAATCTTCAACATATAAATGTTGGAGAAATTCCCAACCCCACATGCTTAGTCCTATAACCATATTTAAGCCAAGAGCATGATTCCATTTAAATTGAGGGCAAAACTCACTATCTGTGACAAGATGATAATAGTTTTTCCCAAACTATCCTTATAGAATCAAATATGTTTTGAGGAAACAGCAATCTCCTGCTAAGTACACAGAAGTTCAAATATAAATTTAAAACCATTATAGGAATGTAATACATAATAATAATAAAGCCAAAGGTAAATACAAAAACTCAGTAGTACCAATTTGTTCTTAGAACCAGTTTCAGTTTCCAATAATTCCCATCGGAAGTGCTCAAATACATCTGCGAAGCAGCTTTGGAAGGCATGAAGCCTTTGAAATGCAGCTTTGTTATTTGTGTTGCTGAGTTCTGCTGTTCTGTTGTCGCATACCTTGGCCCAGATTCTCATCCCCTGGGGCCAGGAGACCAGATTAACAGCCGTCTCCTGGGGGGAAGACCTATGAGGATTCTGGGGTTGGGGGTTGAGGACTTCGGCTGCTGTGAGAGCTGAGAGGTTGTGTCTGTGACTTCTTGTCACTTCTGATTCCCACAGCCCAGGGACAGGATGTCTAAGCACAGCACAGTGGATCCCCCTACTCTTAACTGAAGTCCTGCAGAAAGAGGCCCAACACTACTTCTAGGAGGGCAGCTGGAAGACAAAGGCATGCTTGGGACAAGAAATGGGAAGAGAGGGGAGCCAAGGAATCCAGCATCCTTGACCTTTTCAGCACAGAAGGTGAACACAAGCTTACAGACTGAGGGGTGTTTAGTCTCTTATCAAAGTTTCGTGCTGCTTTTGCCTGAGAGACCCAAACAACCTCTCTCTACTGAGCTGTTCATCCATATGTGGTAATGAAGAGCCAGGCTACCGTGGATTCAGTAGACTTGGATTGTCTTGACACTGCCTTTTACCAGCTGCATGATTTGGGGCAATTTAACATCTCTGGGCTTGTTTGCTCATTTGTAAAGTGGGCTAAAATTAGTACCTTCATAATATAGTTATAATGGCAATTAAATGAGACTATTCAGGGAAAACACCTAGCCTAATGCTTGGCACAGAGTAGGTACTCTAAAACTATTCATTTCAGTCACTCAGTCTTGTCCAACTCTTTGCAACCCCATGAACTGCACCACAGCACACTTCCCTGTCCAACTCCCAGAGCTTGCTCAAACTCATGTCCATTGAGTCAGTGATGCCAACCAACCATCTCATCCTCTGTTGTCCCCTTCTCCTCCTGCCTTCAGTCTTTCCCAGCATTAGGATCATCTTTTCCAGGGAGTCAGTTCTTTGCATCAGGTGGCCAAAGTATTGGAGTTTCAGTTTAAGCCTCAGTCCTTCCAATGAATATTCAGGACTGATTTCCTTTAGGATGGACTGGTTTGATCTCCTTATAGTCCAAGGGACTTTCAAAAGTCTTCTCCCACACCACAGTTCAAAAGCATCAATTCTTTGGCACTCAGCTTTCTTTATGGTCCAGCTGTCACATTCATTTGCAAAAGGCAAAGGAGAAAAGGAAAAATATACCCATTTGAATGGAGAATTCCAAAGGATAGCAAGGAGATATAAGAAAGTCTTCCTCATTGATCAATACAAAGAAATAGAGGAAAGCAATAGAATGGGAAAGACTAGAGATCTCTTCAAGAACATTAGAGATAACAAGAGAACATTTCATGTAAAGATGGGCACAATAAAGGACAGAAATGGCATGGACCTAACAGAAGCAGAAGATATTAAGAAGAGCCAGCAAGAATACTTAGAAGAACTATACAAAAACGGTCTTTATGACCCAGATCATCACCATGTTGTGAGCACTCACCTAGAGCCAGACATCCTAAAATGCAAAGTCAAGTGGGTTTTAGGAACCATCACTATGAACAAAGCTAGTGGAGGTGATGGAATTCCAGTTGAGCTACTTCAAATCCTAAAGAGGATACTGTGAAAGTGCTGCGCTCAATATGCCAGCAGATTTGGAAACTCAGCAGAGGCCACAGGACTGGAAAAGGTCAGCTTTCATTCTAAGCCCAAAGAAAGGCAATGCCAAAGAATGTTCAAACTACTGCACAATTGCACCCATCTCACACTCTAGTAAAGTAATGCTCAAAATTTTCCAAGCCAGGCTTCAACAGTATGTGAGCCATGAACATCCAGATGTTCAAGCTGGATTTAGAAAAGTCAGAGGAACCAGAGATCAAATTGCCAAATCCGTTGGATCATCAAAAAGCAAGAGAGTTCCAGAAAAACATCTATTTCTGCTTTATTGACTAGGCCAAAGCCTTTGACTGTGTGGATCACAATACACTGTGGAAAATTCTGAAAGAGATGGGAATACCAGACCACCTGACCTGCCTCCTGAGAAATCTGTATGCAGGTCAGGAAGCAACAGTTAGAACTGGACATGGAACAACAGACTGGTTCCAAATTAGGAAAGGAGTACGTCAAGGCTATGTATTGTCACCCTGCTTATTTAACTTCTATGCAATATGCTGGGCTGGATGTGGCACAAGCTGGAATCAAGATTGCCGGGAGAAATATCAATAACCTCAGATATGCAGATGACACCACCCTTATGGCAGAAAGTGAAGAGGAACTCAAAAGTCTCTTGATGAAAGTGAAAGATAAGAGTGAAAAAGTTGCCTTAAAGCTCAACATTCATAAAACTAAGATAATGGCATCTAGTTCCATCACTTCATGGCAATTAGATGGGGAAACAATAGAAACAGTGAGAGACTTTATTTTAGGGGGGCTCCAAAATCACTGCAGATGGTGACTGTAGCCATGAAATTAAAAGACACATGCTCCCTGGAAGAAAAGTTATGACCAACCTAGACAGCATATTTTAAAGCAGAGACATTACTTTGTCAACAAAGTTCTGTCTAGTCAAAGCTATGGTTTTTCTAGTAGTCATGTATGGGTGTGAGAGCTGGGCCATAAAGAAGGCTGAGCACCGAAAAATTGATACTTTCTGTGATCCTGGAGAAGACTCTTGAGAATCCTTGGACTGCAAAGAGATCAAACCAGTCCATCCTAAAGGAAGTCAGTCCTGACTATTCATTGGACGATCTGATGCTGAAGCTGAAACTCCAATACTTTGGCCACCTGATGTGAAGAAGTGACTCATTGGAAAAGACCCTGATGCTGGGAAAGATTGAAGCCAGGAGGTGAAGGGGACGACAGCGGATGAAATGGCTGGATGGCATCACTGACTCAATGGACATGAATTTAATCTTAATTTTATTATGGCTGCTATTATTGTTTATGCCTGAGTTTGAATCCTGTCTTTGCCACTTACAAGCTATGTGACTTTGGGCTTGTTGCCTAACCACTCTCTGTGCTTTAGTTTTCTCATCTGTAAAATGGATATAATAATACTACCTATCTTATAGGCTTGTTATGAGGATTAAATATACTTAATAGCTGTAAGTCCTTGGAAGAATGCCTGGCACACAGAAAATGCTATAAATGTGCTGGTTAAAGAATTAAATAATGCTATTATTACACTAATCAAATTAAAGAGAAATTTCCCTTCTCTTTCTTTTCCTGAGAAACCCCAAGGCAAGAATTTAAATTCTAATAAAATATGCTTTTCAAGATTGTGAAAACAACCAGTTAACTATATTTGAACTGAAAAATCAGACTAGATTGCTTTATAAATCTTAGAACTACTTCATTAATGAAACATTTTCTGGATATTACATTTAATTCAGAGTTGAGATTTTCATAAATGTTAACCTATGTCTTAAAACTTCCCCTGCATAAAGCTTGCAGGCAAGCCTTCAGGCCATCAAAAGATTTGCCTCAGCAAAATCTCAAATAATAATAAAAAGGGACATTGGACTGTGAGAACTGACTACATATGCTGAAAACTGAATTATGTAAACTGATACTCAGGCTTCCAGAAGGAAAGCCACAATATTCACAGATAAAAACTCCATCTTTCACCTTTGGAAAGGGTCTGTGAACTGTTGGTTAACTCAGGGGGATGCTCGTTCCCTCTATGGCTGGAGGGGGGCAGTGGGTAGCTGATGGAGTGTAGCTAGGGAGGTTGCTTAGGTATGGTTCATATGGCAGGGGATCCTCATTTTTCTCTGGGTCACCCACTTCTTGAGGGTCTCATGTAATCAGTGGATCATCTTCCCTGAACAATACAACTTTTCTTCACCTTTATTTTTCCCACAGTGATAGTCAAAGACTTCATGGGTCCCAGGCTGAGAACTCCTGGTTGAATGGGCTCCAACCTTTGAAACTGTTCTGAATCTAGATAAGCAATGGGACTCTGCTGAGGTCTCTGTAACTTTTTATTATCCCTATGAAAGTGAAAGTGTTAGTCGCTCAGTTGTGCCGGACTCTTTGCAATGCTATGGATTGTAACCTGCCAGGTTCCTTGTCCATGGAATTCTCCAGGCCAGAATACTGGAGTAGGTTGCCATTCCCTTCTCCAGGGTTCTTCCCAACCCAGGGATTGAACCCAGGTGTCCCGCATTGCAGGCAGATTCTTTACCATCTGAGCCACCAGGGAAGCCCACCTCTGAAAGTGGGCACCGTCACTCTTGCATGGCAACACCCACGCTTCCTTGGTGGTAGGTAGGTAGGTCTTGGGTAGTTGCATAGGAAACTACACCACCCCTTCTGTGCACTTGAAATGACCCTGTTTTGTCCTTTGAGGGATACATTTTTCTTTTTTGGCTTGTAGAGGAAAGGTTGAAACTCAGAAAGTGTTAAGGAGTATATCCCAAACTACACAGCTAGACCTGGTGCCTAACTCTTTCTTCCTCTGTGGTGGAGAGGACAGTTTCTTCTCCATTCCTTGAAATGCCCTTTGAAGATCTCACCCAGGTGAAAAAAGGACTTTCCTATTAGTGGAATTAATTACTCGTGATAAAATAATTTTGAGGGGGAGATACTGTAGTATTGTCTTCTGTCTTGTTTGAATATAGAATTTTATTTTTGCAACCTTTCATTCTATTGGTTAGGGATAATAATCCAAACTTGCATTTATTTGATAATTTTCTTTTAAGGAACTCACGGAATACTATCTCTGAGAATTCTAAAATGCTTTAGTAACTCAAAAGTATCTAGTAAATGTTGGAGTTAAATCATCATCTCCCAAAGAATTTACTTTACTTTTTCTACAAAAGAAAATTTTGTTTCATTTGTGTTAAATCAATTAGTCAAATCATCAGTTAACACATATTGGGCATCCACTATGTGCTATGATTTGTTCTAATGAGCTGGTTGGCCGGTTGGGTGAGTTGATTTAAAAAAAAGATTGAAAAAAAAATTCAATTCTGTCTTATCAAATTTCAGATTAAGTTGGCTTTATGAACAGCAAGATCCAAATACAGGGTATGCCAGGAGTTGCAGAAATTGGAATAATAGCTAATATTTGAGGACCACCATGCTAGTGATTATTAGTTTGTTGTTTAGATCCATTTCTGCACTTCTCTGCTCCGCCATATTCTTAGGGGTGTGTGTCGGGGTGGGGATGGTGGAAGAGAAGATGGGAATGCTCATCTCTATGTCTTAGCTCTCCCGGCATCCCTTGCCTCTGTCTTCTGATTGTGTTTGGCCAGCGGCAGACCATCAGGAAACCAGAGGGTGGGGTGGGAAAGAACCCACGGTACTTAGCAGCCTTCTCTAACTCCCTTCTCACGGTGTGGCAGGGTTGAGCTGCTCCTCTGCTTCGCCTATGCTGGAGGTTGCCTGTTTCACAGCGACAGTTCCCTCCAGGTGGTACGCCTCACATTGTGCATCTGTAATACTGTTTGGACTGACCTGTCAGGCCTAGGGCTGGTACTGGCTTCCCGCTGTTGCTAGTCCCTGGATGCCCTGCCACTCCTTATTGGTTCTTTTAGCTCTGCCCACACCCCTGTAAATAGTCCTTTATTTTGAATGTGCCATCTGTTTCCTTTAGCATCCTGACTGATCCTGCCAATTAGCCTGTGCCAAGCACTACACTACAACTGCAGCATGGATTATCTCATGTAATACATAGCCGCCCTGTGTGGTAGTTTCTAATATTACTCCTATTTTTTTTTTTAACTGATCAATGAAAGATTTAAACGATAATTTGTCCAAAGCCAGGATTCAAGCCCAGGCAGTCTGATTCCAGGGCCCATCCTCTTAACCATAATGCTGAGTGTCCCTGGTCAGGTTCTCTGGGAGGCTGATTCTTAAAGGAAGATGCACAGGGCAGGCAGAATTTGGGGAGCAGAGCTTGTGGGGGTGGGTGGTGAAAGAAGCAGGATGGGGAGAAAGAGAAGCTGAACTGCACTGCAGGAGAAACAAAAGGCTAATCTAAGCCCAAGAGAAGCTCTGGAGCTGGGAAGACTTCCGATCTGAGGTCAGGGCACTGGGCTTTTACACCAGGATTGTCTGTCATTTGGTGCAGGGTTTTAACCTTGGGACCTCCTCGGCCAAGGCAAGTCCAGAAGAGTGACTGTTGAGAGAGAGTGCCCACTCTCTAGAAGCTGTGGAGTGAGGTCTAGTCTTGGAGGGCAGGTCTGGGCAGCGTGCCACCGCAACAACTCCACTGTTGGAAACATACATGGAGGTCATGAGTTAGCAGCTTGCTCAAATCATGTGTGATCTTGGAAAACTTTATTAGACATGTGTATTTAGTTGATTTCCCTAGAATGCGTGTCTGTGCATGAGTGGTTATAATGTGATCATTTGATGCTGTTGAAAACACTGAAGCAGGAGTCGAGAGACCTGGATTCTAACTTCTGCTCTGCAGCTGACTGTGAGCCTTTGTTCAATTCTCTGACCGCTTCTGGATTCCAGTTTCCTTATTCATCAACTGAGGAATTTTGATGAGAGTCTCTAAGGCTACTTTTAGCTGTGAAGTTCTATGCTTCTATTAACTTATTAGCTTTCTAAAAGCCAGAAATAACAAAAATAAACATGTTGGAATGCTTTTAAAGTAATGCTGGAGACTATTTGTTGAAACCTCCAGTTAGTGATTTTCTCAAGCTCTCTCAATAAATCATGATGAATATTATGAAAATTCACACAACCCCAGTATCACCCGGTGATCTCTGAAGAGCAGAGATGCCCCTCTGCTCCCTGGAATGTCTGTATTTGGTATATGTGAGATTTTAGAACACTAGGCACTTTTCATTCTTTCTGAGCATAGCTCATACAGATATTTTAAGAATAGTTTTGAAATTGCTTCTGCAGGGTCATTGTTAAAGTTTGAACACACATGATCTTAATTTGGATAGACCTATATTTTTCAAAGTGAGAAGGAATAGAAAAAGGCCTTAGCTTGAGCTGGTAAAAATAAAACTGATTCTCAAGGTATAGAAAGATGAGAGAAACACGCAGGTAAATAACCAAAAACTAGATAACGAAAAAGAGAATGAAGGTACTGATGATAGCATTATGAAAAAATATTGAATAAGTACTCAAATTGTGCACTTCAATTAAAACTAACATAAATGTGTCTCACTTAGAGAGTGAAGGCTTAAATACAGAACCAAGCAAATATAGAAATCCTTTAAAATTGATTTTCCTGAGCTGTGGCAAACAATTCAATGAAAATGGAAAATAACTATTATTGTCAGTCATGTATGGCCCTGCCTGTATGATTTCCCAATGTAAGGCTTATGGTCAAAGCTGCTTGAACCATAAATAAATAAATAGACATACCTTCACTCTGGCTTCCTTACCTGCCTCTTGTTAAACCCTATCAGCAACTGTAGAGGGCCAAAGAAGCAATTTCAATAAATATTTCATTACATGGGAGCCCATTTGCTGGCATTTCAAATAAATAACTACATTTTCTCACTCAGTGGACACTAGAAGGGGAAACTCTCCAGTTTCCATTTTCAGACTTTCTTTTACTTTCTGAGGAGGTCAGTTATTTTCGTTTTCCAGTATACAACTCGATTATTTATTGGAGGAAAATGTTTTAAACCAGGAAAAGAGAAAAAAAAAAAATCCAACCAAATAATTTATCGAAGACTGTCTCCTGGCAGATTAATCCCTACCACTTGGCCAGGGCTCATTCCAGAGTGATCAGACTGGTCAAGCTTAAATTGTATGTCCACAAGAAGTTGCATAAATAACCCCAAATACTATGAACCTCTTTGCACTTGGTCATCTCTCTGACCTTCAAAGAAAATGTCAGAAAAGTAGTAAGAGAAAATATAGCTTGAGATGCTCTAGTTACTGTATTTTCTAATAAAAAATAGGTTTTTTGGCTCCTTTCATCTAAACACATATATCAGTTAAGACTTACATGCTTCTTGGTAAGTGAGTAAAAGTACTGCCCTTTACCTTTATTTCCATGGGTAACCTGGAAATACAATTAAATGTATTCTAAATCAAGTTGAGGAGCTATGCTTAGGGCCAGGGTTAACTTTCTTAAGTAATATACTTATTTTATTTTCTTAACTGTATTCATTTGAACATTGCCTTTAGAATATACTGTGGCTCTTTCTTAATTGTTTCCTTAATAAAGAGACTGAGAATGTTCAAAGAGATGGTTTTATAAAAATTCTAGCCTCCATCTTGCCTAATCAAAGGACTGGCCTTGATTTACAGCTACAGAGAAACAAGAGCTGTTCTAGTTAGAGACTATGTCTGGTCATTCTTTGCCCAGCACTTTCAGCTCAAAACTGAAGTCGTATTCTCAATTTACCTCCCTCCGTCCTCAAGTCTTCAATTTTAACTGGAGACATCACCAATATTTAAGTCTTCTACACCAGAAATTATGAAGTTATCTTAATTCTTCTTTCTAATTCTCTCTAGTTAATATGTTATGTGCTGTTTATTTTTTTCCTTTTCATGAAAAATATTGCTGGATTTAGAAAGAGACCTGGAATTCTAATATCCCAACTCTGCCACTTACTAATTATGAAGCCCAGAAAATTACTAATTTTTAGTGTCTTCCTTTGTGAAATGATGACTGATAATCTGCTTTGCTGATATCACAGATGTTTTCATGATGAAATGAGTTAGTGTAAATTGTATATTATCCCAATTTACCTGGTAGAGAGAAGCAGGGGTAACCTAATGAGATTGCTGCCTTCTTTTAGGGGCCAGAACATAAAACTGCTACTTTTTGAGCACCATCCACTCCCATATATTAGAAGCTTTAGAATGACTAGCTTCCTGTCACTTACTGCATATACTCAACTCTGATCCTGAGGTGTAAACCCTATAAAAGATGTCCGTCAAATTTCTTACTCTTATGGACTAAGAGAAAAGGCACACTGCACATCATACCATTGATGCTAGGCTTTCTAGGCTGCAGCTGAATGTAGTTGTTCCAAAGCACCCACACTTCTTCAAGTGACCACAGAGACTAAGTTCACCCTTTTTTACATCCCTGTTTTCCCCACTTGCCTACCAGACCTCTCCTTTTGAACATCCCACACTAACATCATACTTGATGTGCCTAAAACTGGAGGACATTAATAGGTCCTCCTCCCAAACAGTTTCTCTCCAGTGTCTCCATCTGAAAGAACCAATTGAACACCACTACCCTTCACTAACCTGCCCAAGGCAGCAATCTGGGGTAGGCCTTCCACTCACCAGTATCTAATTAAGCACTGAAGGCTCTTACATCTAACTTTTAAATATCTTTTAATTCTATTCTCTTTTCTTCCTCTTTCTTGCCATACCCCCTGTCTCGGGGCATCGTCATCCTTTACCTGAATTACTGCCCCAGCTTCCTAAATGGTTTCCTAGCCTCTACTCACTCTTCACCTCTCTCCATTCTGTCCTTACACTTCTAGCCAGAGCCAGCATTCTAAAATGCAGAGCTGACCATGTCATAGCCCTGCTTAAAATATTCTGAATCATTTCCCCTTGCCTTCAAGATACTGGCCAAATCCCATGAATCCTGTAAGGGCAAATTTCTGCTATTGTCTTCAGCTTCCCTCTCCCAACTCATATCCTGTATGAATAGCTTATAAACTTAATTACTCTCAGTTCTAAGACTATGATTTGAGCACCTTCATGACTTCGCATATGCTATTCCTCCTCACTCAGACCACTTTAGCCTCTCTTTGCCTGGCCAATTTCCAGTCATTCTTTGAATTTCTGTTTAGATATTTCTTCTTTTGGAAAGCTTTCCCTTTTCCCCTAAGTTCTGAGCACACCCTTTTGTTTCTGCTATCATGACATTCACCATATTGTTTGGCATTTGTCTGTTTACCCAGCTATGTCCCAACGAACATTCTACCAAGGTGGAGATTATGACTAGCATGTTCACAGCTTATTCCAGGTACTCAGCACAGAGCCTCACACATAGAAAACTCAAGTATTTGTTGAATAAATTCATGAGTAAGATAAATGTCATCTTTGTTTATTTTCTGGGACTAGTGGAGTGATATGGTTAAAAAAAAAATCTACCAGCTATTATAAGTCTCAGATTCCAGTTTTACTTCCCATTGCATGATCATGGATGTCACCAAACTCTCTATGAAATGAAATAATACATGTCTCAGATTACTTCAAGACTGTTTTTTATACTGGGGGGATAATTCCATGAAAGGTCATTGTAAAATGTACAATTCACTGCTAATAAAAATGTATCATTTTCAAATGATGCTTCCACTGGCATACGCAGACGTGCATAGTACATAGGCCTAGTATTTGAATTTAGTCGTTTAAACAATTCTGCACGTGTGTATATTAGTTAGCTATTGATGCATAACAACCTGCTCCAAAACAGAATGGATTAAAACAAACACTGTTTATTTAGCTCATGATTCTACAGGTTGGCAGTTAAGCCTGGAGTCAGCTGGACAGTTGGTCTTCACTGGGCTCTGTGGCCAGGCATTGGGTTATCAGGGGGCTGGTTGGACCAGGGTGGTTTTAGCTGTTCTGTGTGTCCTCTCTCCAGCAGGTTAGTGTGGACTTGTTCATGGTGGAGTCAGGGTGCCAATGAGGGTCATAAGAAGAACATAGGACCTCTTGAGATTTAGTCTTGAAACTGACGCAGTTGGTCACATTATTAGACAACAAATCCAAAATGAACAATCCATATTAAATAAGTAGGGAATTTCTCCAAAGACATAAAGAATGAAAACAAGGAGGAAATAAATTGTGGCCATTTTGCAAACCGTCTATCATATTCCGTCAGCATCTTCATTTAATTATTTACCAAGTCGCAAATCTGACCATGTTACTTTAAAATTTTTTAGTGACTCTTCATTGTCTTCTTTTACCACTTTCTCTATGACAGGCACTGACTATTCTAAACACTATATATTATCCCTAAGAGGGAGGTACTATTATTATCTTCTTACAGATAAGGAAACTGGGCCACTGTGAAGTTAAGAAACTTGTCCAAGTTCACTCAGCTAGAAATCTGGTTTTAGAATCAGGATCTGGAGCTCGTAGGGTAACCTCTAGGGTCTCCTGCCTCTTAAGACTCAGGTCAGTTTGATCTATTCCCCTGCATAGCTTGACATTCCCTATAGTCAGTTATCTATTTCAAAATCTGATGCCCCTAATTCAATATCTGTTTCAATATCTGAGTTAGGAGCAACTCAAGAGCATGGATCATGCCTTGCCTCTGTAGTCACTGGATGTAGCACAGAATCACATCCCTGTTGCCCTTTCCATACCTAGATGCTTCTTTTGCACCATTAAAAAATCTCTGCTTCTTAGATGAAAAAAATCAGAGCAAAGACTATTAGTCCTCACAGCATCTCCAAGAAAGAAGTGACGAGTGGGAAGCTCTATCTCATTTTGCAAACAGGAAATTTAGGCATGTGGAGATGAAATCACCCAGTGCGGTGCCAGGATTCTTTTTTTGGTTTTCCGATTCCTAGTTTTGTGTTCTATCTACCAGAAAGTGGTATTTGTCTATGAACTGCAGCTGATGGTTGCTTAATTTCCCCCAGAACAAAAGTTAAAAAACATAACAATTAAATTAAATCACCCAAGAGGGATGCCTTCTTTCATTGTAGTTTTGAGGGAACAAACTTTTGGGGAAACTTTTTTCCCCTGGGGTATAGTGCTTTCTTCTCTTTCAGCAGAATATATTGTGTCTGATGGAGCAAAAAATTGTTTTTAAGAAACCCTGCACCAATCTGTCTGCCCCAGCTCAGACACATGCTCGCACAGAAAATTAAATTCACAGAAATGAGAGAAAATCAGGAGAACCAAAGGAGCATGTCTTCTGTTTCCCAGAATCATTCTCTAGTGTATTTAGTGGCCTGTTGGGTGACAGGGTGATGAGGGGAAAGCATTGGTTGAATGCAACTAATTTTTCATGTCTTTTTGCTTATTTCATCAAAGGGCCATGAAAAAAGTAAAATGTACTATGCACATTTTACCTACATGGTTTTAATCTGTAAGAAGCTTTGTTAGAACTTAGAAACAGTTAAAACAGTTCTGGTTTTTTTTTTTTTCTTCCCAGCTCAGAGTTTTATTACTACCATTTGCTTCATTAACAGCCGTAACTTCTTGGGTGTGAAGCTTGCCTGAAATGGTAACTACTTACAGAAAGTGGAGGAAGAAGGAGAAATAAAAGAAGAGGCTTAAGGAATACTGCCGCTGAAACACATGCATGGGGAAGAGAATCAGCTGGACGTTCTCTCTGGTCATATGACTGTTTTTTCACAAAGATTTCTGACATTTGGTTTAAATTCTATGATTTCATAAGTAATCATCTTTAAATCTCCTTTTAATCATCTATTGGGTTGGCCAAAAAAAGTTCGTTTGGGGTTTCCTATAAGGTAGTATAGAAATGCCCAAACAAACTTTTTGGCCAACCCAATATCATCCATGTATCATTTTGACTTAGGTAGCATTTTTATTCATGTAAAAATGTGTTTTGTGCTTTTGCTTCATAGTGACTTCCCAATTTTACAGGCTTCCTCTGTCTCTCTAAACCTCAGTTGCCAATAAAACGATGCATTTGAATACTTGGGTCTAAGCTTTGTAAAAAGAGGAAGCTTGGCATGTCTTACAAACCATGTACTTCATAAAGGTCAGATGAGGATAGTGAAGACCCTCCTGCAGATGCTGACCTTTCCAAGAAACCTATTCTCCTTGTAATGATTGTATTTGCCTTAGTAACTTAAAAAACAAAAAAAAACAACCCTCCTTTTTTCTCTATATCTCAAGAAGGACAAAACACCTTCCAGATTTTGTTATTTTCGACTCTCGAATAAAGAGTTTGACTGAGGCATCAGAAGCCAAGTCCCTTCGGTCACTGAGCACAATCTCGAAGTTGCATATGAACTGGCAATTAAACTCGCCAGCTCCTCAACATGTCTCGGATTCTTCCCCCCGATCTCTTCTCACCTCTATTCTCAGAGTGGCTGGTTTGTTATGAAACTCATTCTTTTTAGGCCAAGTTTCCTTTGAACAGGGTGCAAAGGCATATGATCCTGTGGATTAGAAGTGGGTTGTCATCAAAATGATATAGCTCTGTTCTTCTCCGTTCCTTTCTTGGAATGGCTGAGAACAGACTTGCGAAGAGAAAAACTTGTTGGCGTTTGGGAGCTGCCAGGTTTTAGAGAGCCCAATTATGTCTTTTTTGAACTAGCATTTCTTTAATAGAGTTTAATTTAAAAATGTTTTTTTTCTTCATTTTTGACATTTCTTGTAGTTTTTTAATTTGAAAGGATGAGGATATGTTTACTTGTGGGGAAAGGGAAGACAGATTGTACATGAGTAAGCAGGGTCAGCTGGCCAATTGTGATGAAGCTGGAGTGGCCATGACGTGGCCCCCTAAACTCCAGAAAGTGCCCTTTTATTGATCTTGTCCCCCCAGTTTCCCCATGGCTTGTGCCTTTGCTTTAAATCATTTTTGATCCACTAAAGCACTCATCTTGTTTGTGGCTCAGCATCTATTGCATCTCCTTCTTGATACAAATACCTCCAGGTTTCCTACGAAAGTCCACCTCCTCTGTTTTGGAGGAGTTGATCCCACCTGAGTTTCAGGTCTGTGTTGACGAGTCTAGTCCAGTCTCCTGACCAGGAAAGCTGGGTCCCATGTGGGCACATAGCCCAGTTGAAGAGATATGGAGAGATTTTTGCTGGATTCAATTTTTTTTTTAAGAGAAGACTTCTGTTTTTCACAGGTGCTATTAGACTCTTGATCGCTTTTCCACTGGAGTTTTTGGTGAGAGAGTGTGAGGTATGTGACCACAGACGTCATTTTCTTTCATAAAAGTCTGGAACTGAGGATACTGTTGAATGAAGCCTACGTATGGAGCTGAACATGTGACAGAGAGACAGCAGGAAGCTGGGCCTTTGGTACCACCCCCTGACCACTGGCTCACCTGAGCTCATTGCTATCCAGTATGCATATTGTCACACGTAGCTACATGATTATTGTCTATTTGGATTTAATCATAAATATTGCTGCCTTTTGAACTCCAGAGGGTGTGTGGGGTTAGCTGAAGCTGCCAGCTTGCCCTCTTGCATTACCCCATCCTGCTTCTTCTCTTCCATTGGGTTGATCTGAGGAAATGCCGTCTCAGAGTCTTCTTCCTGGGGAACCCAAAGCATGACAGGGGGTAGCTCCTTTTGGACAGACTGATTTTTCCATAGGCTCACCGCAGAATGAAGCAAAACACAATACATTTATTATATTTCATTTGTGTATCTTTCTTCTGGGAATTCATCTGTTAGGTTTTGCTCCAAGAACCACTAGTCAACTTAGGAAACTGGGTTATCCCAGAAAGGGTTAGGTGGGAAAGGAAGTCAAGATGACCACTGTCTTCTAGACTCTCTAATCAAATTTATGTTTTATTTTTGACATATCTATAAACTCGTAAAGAATCTGCCTGCAATGCAGGAGACCCAGGTTCGATCCCTGGGTCAGGAGGATCCGCTGGAGAAGGGAATGGCTACCCACTTCCAGTATTCTTGCCTGGAGAATTCCATGGACAGAGGAGCCTACTGGGGTACAGTCCATGGGGTTGCAAAGAGGAGGACACTGAGCGATGAACACTTACATTTTCATATAACTCATGAAAATATCACCATGTTTAAAATAGCAAAAATATTCTTCAGTCCCCAAAGCTTCCTTGTGATCCTTTGTAATTCCTCCTTCCGCCTCTTCACCTCTACCCATTTCCCCATGCAATCACTGATTTGCTTCTTGTCAGTATAGATTTGTTTGTATTGTTTAGAATTTTATGTAAATGGAATGTAAAGCATGTGTTCTTGGTTTGCCTTTTTTCACTCGGAATATTTTGAGATTCATGTGTGGCGCCTTCATCAACAGTTAATTCCTTTTTGCTCATGGATGGTTTTCTATCTGATGCATACATAATAACTTTCTTGTTCATTTATTTGTTGATGGACACATGAGTTTTTCAGCTTTTGTTTATAATAAATAAGGCGACTAAGAGCATTCAAGTCTTTTTATTGACATATGCTTTCATTTCTCTTGGCTAAGTACTTAGGAATGGAATGGTTGGATTATGTGGTAGGTATATGTTTAACTTTTTAAGAAACTGCCAAATTGTTTTCCAGAATGGTTGTCATTTTACATCCCTATGAGCAGTGTGTAAAACCTCCAGTTCCTCTAATCCTTGCGATCCAAGTGTTAGCCTATACAGTAGTAAATTGTGCTTCTCAGTTTTAATTTTTAACTAGGCATTTCCCTAATGACTAATAATGTTAAGCATTCTTTTATTTGATTGCTTGCTATCTATGTGTTGCCTTTGTTGTCTTTTCATTCTCTTTTTACAATAGTGTCTTTCAAAGAGTGGAGTTTTGAACTTTACTTAGGTCCAATTTTTAAATTTTTTATCTTATGGATCATACTTTTGGTGTTCTAATTAAGAATTTTTTGCATAACTCAAGGCCACAAAGAATTTCTCCAATGTTTTCTTCTAGAAGTTTTATAGTTTTAGGTGTGTTACCTTTAGGTCTGTATCCATTTATTTTTAATTTTTTATATGATCCATTTTGAGTTAATTCACATATATGGTGAAAGATATGGATTAAAATTTTTTTTTTGCATATGGATATTCAAGTGTTCCAGCACCATGTGTTGAAATCGCTCATCTAATTTTAAAATATGGAGCACATAATTCCAGTATAGTCCATATACTATCTCAGCATAATCACTCCTAGTGCTTGTTAAAAATGCAAATTCCTAGGTCTCACACCAGCCTCTTTGGATTGAAATCTTGCAGCAAATATCCTAGGTGATTCTTGTGGATGCTAAACTTTGGGAGTAACTGGCATAATGCTAAATTTTGGGAGTAACTGGATAATGCCATTATTATTCATTAACACTTCCCTCCAAGTCAGTACTCTCTCTGTCAGAGCCCAGAAAGAATATAATTTAGAAAATTTTAGTCTCTGTAGAATGGAATTAAGCCAGAATGGTTTGTATTGTTTATTTTTTAATACAGAAGATTATAAACATATGTAAAAGTACGTTGAATAGTATGAGTTTCCATGTACTCACCATTCAACTTTAGCAATAATCAACATTAAACATCACTTTTTTTAAAAAAAGAAGAAAATACAGGTGAATTTTTGCTATGTGTGGAAAAACTAAGTTTAAAAAGCACTGGGGAAAAACCAAAAGTAGAAAAGAATAGAACAAGCAACTACAAAAAACTCAATGATCAATATATTTGCCATAATTGATATTTAAATCTCTATACATCTAAAAAATCTTAAGTGATTTAAAAGTTACACATAATCTAGGAAATATTTTTGAATAGAACAGGTGATTTTTAATCTGCAAAGACATAAAATGATTTTAAAAATGACTAAAAACCTCACTAAATGATAAATTGATAAAAGGGCAAAGGACAAAATAGTCTATTATGATTGTATTGAGAGAATGTTATATAGCCAGTAAAATATCTTTAAAAATTAATTTTTATGATGGGAAAATGTTTATGATATGGTGAGAAAAGCTAAATATAAAATTATATGTTTTTATATGTCTTCATGTATTTAAAACAAGGCTTGGGGAAGAATGAGAGCAAGCATGTTCTTGTATGTTGTTTTTTTAAGTTAACTCCAACGAACATATATGTATCACCGATGTAACTGGAACAGTAAAAAAGTATTTTTTAAGAAGAAAACGAAAGGGACATTTTCTTGGCAAAATCAGAGATGGGCACACATACAAATATGAGGCAAAAAGAAGCACAGGGAGGGCTGGAAGCTGGTTTTATGCAGTGTTGCCTTAAATGAAAATGTGGAAGTAATGGTTTCCTCTTTTGCAAGTTTTACCAGTGGATGAAGATGCCTCAAGTGAGTAGTGCAGATTGTGGAGACTGGTAGAGGTGGACTGGTTGTATGCTGCTGCTGCTGCTAAGTCGCTTTCGTCATGTCTGTGTGACCCATAGTCGGCAGCCCACCAGGCTCCCCCTGTCCCTGGGATTTTCCAGGCAAGAACACTGGAGTGGGTTGCCATTGCCTTCTCCAATGCATGAAAGTGAAAAGTGACTCTTCACGACCCCATGGACTGCAGCCTACCAGGCTCCTCCATCTATGGGATTTTCCAGGCAAGAGTACTGGAGTGGGGTGCCATTGCCTTCTCTGACTGGTTGTATGGGCATGCCACAATCTGTTTTCCTGATGGGATGTAGACCCTGCTCAAGCCCTTGGAGCAACTTTCCTTGATTCTGGGAGCAGGCTGTGGAAGAAATAAGTTAAAGCCAGAAGAGCCCTTTCTACTTGTCCAAAGCCACCCAACAGATCACATGTCTGTTCACAGACTCTGAAGTGTCACTTTGTATCATTTCTCTTCAGCAGTTCAGAAACTCAGTCTAAAACATTTCACTAAATTAGAAACCCACTCATCTCTTTTGAGTTTGTACTTCTGAACTGACACTGAACTCTGGCACTTTAGATCACACTACAGTTAGAACAATGTAACTTTTTGTTTTGGAAAAGAATGGCTTTAAAAGTCTGATAAATGTGTCCTGCCTGTTTTGGAAATCAAGTAGCACTTGTAAACTTCAGTTCCTAAATGTTATGTAATTGTGAAGAAATAAACATTAAGGAAGCAGAAATAATACATAATATACATCTCAGATCATATACATTCAGAAATAATAAAAATGTGTTTGTCCCTTTAAGATTCTATATTGGGAATTACATTAAGAATTGCAAACAAAGGATATTAAAAGATACAGACAGATTGTGGTTCAGGGGTAATATATTTATTAATCTAAAAGAAGTAAATTAGAATGTCAAGTAAAGCTGGTGAGGTCTCCAAAGTACTACAGAGTTTTCCAGAAGAAATTTTATATGCTTGTTCTATAGATGGTTCTATAATTTGATATTCCCAGGTAGTTTAGATTAACATTGTCATGCAGTCTTCTGTGATCAGCTGTCATCAAAAACAACTGATGACTAAAATCACTGCCATCAAAACAACTATGGAGTATTCAAAATATTCAGAACATACCTCATAAAAGAAAATAGAAATTTGTGTAAAAGAGTTTTTTCCTCAGGTTTGTCAGGAAAATAAAGCAGAGTGATAATGAACTATAAAAAGGAGGCAGCTACTCCAAAATATAGGATGCCCTCAGGAGTTTAAAAAATAGATTTAAGAATTGATTCAAGTTATTTTCCTACTTCTGTGGAGTTTCTTTTTAAAATCAAGAATTGAAACAGAGTATGGGTGATTATGATTTTACTTAAAGGAAGAACAGAAACTAAAAATTTGAAATAAGAATAAGATCAGGCAAATACTGTTTCATTGCTTCATGTGCTAAAATATATACTACTAGATTTCTGACTTGCAAGACACATTAGGTTTATTTATTATATGTATTAGGGTGAAGTGTGCTTAAAAGTGGAATCAAAAACAAGACTGAAAATTAGAATTATCTACAGAACCAAAGCTCTGGATCCCAATTTACCTGCAAAAGTGAAGTCGCATCCAGATGTTCATACCTGAGGATCTTAAACTTTGTCATACACTTTCTACTTGTTTAACAGTTTGATAATAAGCAGCATGTATTAAGTATCATAAATGTGTAAAACATATTCTGCAATGTCTATCTTTGTGGAGGAGTGTTGTCAGGACAATATGTAAATAGAATTTTGAGACTGTTTTGATGGTGTACTTAACAAGATGTGTTAGATTTTTACGCTTAGTTGGCCAGATCCACAACATTTAGCTCCTATTACTTTAGTAAATTCTGTACTCTCTCAGGTTCTAAACTATAATGAACACTATGGCTGAAAACTCCTTATTTGATACTCAAGGGAATACAGGCCAGTTAACAGTATCATGAGACATTATTTTAGAAAATATGGATGATTCTGTACCAGTAAGTTTGATTTGCCTAGTAATGTGGGCTTAAAAATTGTCTAATACATGCTTAGTCTCCTAGTGAATTCCAAAATTACTGCTCCCGTGTCCATTTCCAGAAATGATCTACAGAAATATATTACCCAACCTTCAACCATGCTGTTCGTCTTAGAAAAATTCCCTGGACTCAGTTAGAAGGTACTACCTTTCATTTAAAATTGAGAACCACTTATTGAATGCTAACTTCATGTCAGATACTGTCTTAAGCACTGGAATAAAAAAAGAAAAAGATGAGCATGGTATGGTTTCCACTCCTCGATGCGCTGTTTTATGTTTGGCATCATGCAAATACGTTATCCTATTTCATTCTCCCTGGAACTCCAAAAGGTAGATACAATTTCCCCCATTTTACAGGTGATAAAACTACAACAGAAATATCACTTGCCCAGGATCACATTTTTAGTTGAGCCAAGATGATAACCCCAGCTATTTTTAAAGTCCCGGCTCTTTCCTCTCTTATTGAATATAGCATACGTTTTCCTAATGTTTTTCAGTCAAGATAAACCACGTAACTATTTGAATGCAGAAATCCCTCTTGTCCAAAGTAAGACTTTCATTACCTTGCCTAAATTTCACTGGCCATATTTCAGTACCATAGGAGCAGGAAATTATTCAATTCATGAGAAAGAAAATTCATGCACCTGTGGATTTCATCTTTTGTGCCAGATGAATAGGTGAGGTTGGATTTGATTTACTCCATGACTAAACTCTGAAATTGGGATTTAAAATGTATATGTAATCTCACTGTGATTCCATTTCTCCTGTAATGCTGCCTAATGGTTATGCAAGTCTCAGAAATATATTTAAAGTCATAACATGTCCTTTTATCCAATAACATCAAACTGAGATCTTTCTTGTTCACTTTTGCTGGACCTCTAACCTTTAAAGGTGAGTCAGGCAGCTGCAGAAAACCTGATCTTATTTTCTGCCCCCGGCAAGACTTTTTCAAGTTCATCTTTTTTCCCTTCTCTCAAAATCTGATGAAAAATGAAATGTCAGGAAAACAAGCTCTCGGGCTAAAAAACTTGTGTCTGTCTCTGTGACAGATGTCAGTTTGAAAGGTTTCAGGTCACCTGTCAGAAGTGTGCGGTGTGGTCTGCACTCACATCGACTTGACCTCACACCAACACTGAGTTCTGCTTTTAAAAATATCCTTGAAAAAGAATGAGATGATTTGAAGTCATTGCCTTTCCCTCTATCTGTTAACTCTGATTAATGAGACAAAGAAAGGGGAGAGAGGGAGAGAGAGGGAGGAGGAGAAAGAGAGAGACTTTTTAAAAGGACAGTTTGACCTTTGGGTGCCCCCGGCAGTGAAGCAATCAGCATTCTTGTAATCCAAACACAGATGCCTGGAGCTAAACAAATCCTATACTTGTGAACAAGAATTCAGTTTGCTGTCAAAATATAGTGAGGATCAGCATAGTGCTTCTTCCAAGAGAATATCATGAATTAAAGTTTAAATGTTTGTGATTAATAAAGAGAATATTGAGCAACACAATAGCTCAATGGCGGCTCAATTTAGTAACAAATACTTCCATCAGAAAATTATGTGTTTTGAATCCTTGTATTCTAATTCCATATCCTGGTTACCACTCCCTTATATTTTATGCCAGAAACTCCACTGATGTTATAGTACAAGTCAGTAGTTCTGTAATGACTAATTAATGGGGTTGAACTCTGTGCTTTTTCTGGATTAGTTATACAATGTTTGAGTTATTTATCACAGTGATTTAAAAATGTTAAATGTTTCTTTTTTTTTTTTTTTTTGGTCATGAAATTTTGCCATAGCCTGGGAAACTTAAGTATGGGGGGGAAAAAAGATTTTGTTTCAGTTTGGGAGGATTCAGGGCTTTGTCTTGTAACTAAGAAGATAAAATATGATAGTTCCAAAGGCATGTTTGTCAAATCTACCACTGTTAACAAGAAGCTGGATCAGAAGAGATGAGAAAGTCCATGCAATATAACCCCAGAACCTTTAATAGCACTGTAGAGATGTTAAGTTTTATTTCCTTTTGCTTAACTTTTAAGCATACAATACTTCCCTGCTTTAAAGTGGGCCCAGCATTGATGTGAAGTTGTGGTTATGCTCCCTGTGTCTATGAGCATATATACACACAGCAATTTGGAACAACATTTTTGTGTATGAAAAACTCAGGGGAGAAAAAAAGAAGCTTAGGAACCCGGAACACAATTAGTTAGTTTGAAATAGAGGTGGAAAGTTGATTCTCGGCAAGAATTTGGGTGAAATTTTTTTCCCTTCCACAGCCATGATTTAGACCAGAGCTTCTCAGACCTGAAGTACCCTTGAATCTCCTAGATCTTGTTAATAGGAAACTCTGATCTGGTAGGTCGGAGAGGGGCTTGACCATCTGCATTCCTAACAGATTCCTAGGGGATGTAGATCTTGCTGGGTTGGGACCTCACACTGAGTGTTTTTAGGCTCCTACTTTGCAGCAAAACTGTTAAATATCTCATTTCTCAAGTTCAGGTGTTTATCTTAAAAAAATTTTTTTTTCTGATTTTTTTTTTCTGTGTTGATGGTCTTTTCCTGTGTGTCTATAACTTGATATCTTTTTAGGAATTTGAAATTTCAGTATAACAGTAGCCTCGTCATCTTGAATGACCCTACTGTATTACCAAAATAAAGTACAAAGGTGGTAAGAATGTCAGGTTTTCTCAACTCTGCTCTTAAATCATTATTTTTTCTCTAAAATATCACATGACATCCCTTATATGTAGAATTGAGTTAGACAAGGCTGTGGCCCATGTGATCAGTTTGGTTAGTTTTCTGTGATTGTGGTTTTCAGCCTGTCTGCCCTCTGATGGATAAGGATAAGAGATTATGGAAGCTTCCTGATGGGAGAGACTGACTAAGGGGGAAACTGGGTCTTGTTCTGATGGGCAGGGCCATGCTCAGTAAATCTTTAATCCTATTTTCTATTGATGGCTGGGGCTGTGTTCCCTCCCTGTTGTTTGACCTGAGGCCAAACTATGGTGGACGTACTGAAGGTAATGGCTACCTCCTTCAAAAGGGCCCATGCACGCACTGTGGCACTCAGTGCCCCCTGCCCTGCAGCAGGCCACCACCAACCCACGCCTCCGCCAGAGACTCCTGGACACTCACGGAGAAGTCTGGGTCAGTCTGCTGTGGGGCCACTGCTTCTGCAGTGGGCACTGGGTCCTGGTGCACACAGGGTTCTGTTTGTGCCCTCCAAGAGTCTGTTTCCCAGTCCTGTGTAAGTTCTGGCGGCTCTATGGCGGGGTGAATGGCGACCTCCTCCAAGAGGACTTATGCCACACCCAGATGTGCTGCACCCAGAGCCCCTGCCCCTGCGGCAGGCCACTGCTGACCCATGCCTCCTTAGGAGACACTCACACACAGTTCTGTCTCAGTCTCTGAGGGGTCTCCGGGTCCTGGTGTGCACAAGGTTTGTTTGAGCCCTCTGAGCATCTCTGGTGGGTATGGGGTTTGATTCTAAATGTGATTTCTCCCCTCCTACCATCATGCTGGGGCTTCTCCCCAACCAAGGTCCAGTAGTCATGTATGGATGTGAGAGTTGGACTATATAAAGAAAGTTGAGCACCAAAGAATGATGCTTTTGAATTGGTATTGGAGAAGACTCTTGAGAGTCCCTTGGACTGCAAGGAGATCCAACCAGTCCATCCTAAAGGAAATCAGTCCTGAATGTTCATTGGAAGGATTGATGCTAAAGCTGAACTCCAATACTTTGGCCCCTGACGCAAAGAAATTATTCATTGGAAAAGACCTTGATGCTGGGAAAGATTGAAGGCAGGAGAAGGGGATGGTAGAGGATGACATGACTGGATGGTATCACCGACTCGATGGACATGAGTTTGAGTAGGCTCCAGGAGTTGGTGATGGACAGGGAAGCCTGGCGTGCTACAGTCCATGGGGTCGCAAAGAGTCGGACACGACTGAATGACTAAACTGACTAATATGTAGAATGTGAAAAGAAATGATACAAATGAACTTACGAAACAAAACCAGACTCACAGTCTTAGAGAATGAGCTTATGGTTGCTGGGGAGAAGGATGGGGGAAGGGATAGTTAGGGGGTTTGGGATGCACATGTACACATTGCTATATTTAAAATGGAAAGCCAACAAGGACCTTCTGTACAGCACATGGAACTCTGCTTAATGTTATGTGGCATCCTGGATAGAGGGGTGGAGTTTGGGGGAGAATAGATACATGTATATGCATGGCTGAGTCCCTTCGCTGTTCACCTGACACTATCACAACATTGTTAGTCAGCTATACCCCAATACAAAATAAAAAGTTTAAAAAATTTGTTTTTCTCTAGATCACGGTCTTGTGGAGAGTGTTTTGTGACCTACTAGGTAATTTCATGAATACTGACTGACATCTTTCCCCATAATCAAAAAGTTGGAGGTCCCTATACGAAGCACTTTGGACTAAGAAGCATTCAGAGAAAAAACAGTTAAAAACAAGAGTAGTCAAAATTATCAGCAGTGTTTAGACCCAGATAACCACAAACATCCTGGAATTTACTTACCCATGTCTGATTTCCCAGTGAGTCATGTTTACATCTCTAGATGTTAGTTTACTTTCCCTTCATGTTTTTTTTTTTTTGATCACTCATGCAGTGGAAAACGGAAACGGAATCTTCCATGGCAGATAACGTGCCAAGACTTGTGCCAGCTCTGGGTTCCCACTACTAATGGGGAGAGAGCTGGCTATCAGTCAAACAAAGCTGTGCCAGTTTTCTCATGCTCATTATATATTTATACTATGGACAGTCTTGTGACATTAGGCAGCTGCTTGAGCAGGAAGCTAATATCACATGAGAGAGTGCCAGATGTAGCTTTACCAAGATAAAATGCACCATATTTAATGCTCCGTTTTCATTCTCTGTGTTAGATATACACGTGATTGCTGAGATTTTTTTCATACCAGTGTATTCATAACTGTGTATTCCACTACAAGTTATTTTTATTCTCATTAAAGATTCTTACTCTCTTTTGCTGTCACATGCTGAGAGCGTTTACACAAGTGAAAAATATTGGGTATTTTTCTCAAAAGGCACATGTACTTTCTGTGCAGAAGGTATAGCTCCTTGCTACCTTCTATGAGGAGAAGCAAACATGAAGTGGTTGCCTATCACATAGTCAGGCTTTAAGGACTACTGTATCGTACTTTCAGGAAAGCCTTTATTTCACGTTGTTAACTTCTTCTGGTGAGTCAGCCAGACAACCGTGAGTGCACGATTATAGATTGGAACCAGAAATACGGATCCATTATTGCTATCACATAGACTCTCAATAGCATTACTCTGATTAAACCTTCTCCCGTAAGAAAACAGTTTCACTCTTTTTGATGAATATTGGTGGAGGAAGAAACGGGGGATACAACCATTGTGGAAAACAGATTTTTTTCTGGCTGAAATTAATAATTCTGAGCAGTACTGAAATTAATTACTCTGTGGTTATAAGTAGGCAGCGGATTTATGGTAAATGACAGAGTGTTTGCAAATTCTCCTGACTACTCGATTAGAAAATGCACAAGTGGAGGCGTCAGCCGAGCATGCATTATTTAAGTGGTTGGTGTCTGGCGACAATCTGGAAACTGCAATTGTTGTGGTTGCCGTAGGAAAATTCGCACTTTCTGGGAGAAATTCTTTCACCTTTGTGTGCCCACAGCATGGATCTCTCCTCGTGGCAGCTGTAGGAAACACAGGAACTCCATGACCTGGAAAATGTGGGACAACTGCCACAAGGTGACCCTGGAAGGCTGGGGTAGGCCCAATTAATTTAAAATTTTGCTTGGCCTTGTCTCTTCCAATTTTCTAAATCCTCTGGAAAAATGATTAATGCGTACACTGCCAATGCGAAAATATTTTTGACCCTATTAAAGTCGACCAAGGGTAAACCAAGTGTAGGCTGGCATTGTATCAAACTAGCTTTATTAAATTTGATTGGAGGTTTGTATGAGGAAGGGACAGACAAGGACATTATTTTGCACAGCGGCTCTCTTTTAAATGAAAATATCAAGAGGAATACAAAGTAGCAATATGCTCTGGACAGGAATCATTTTAAATATAGGAAAATACCATGAAGAACTTTGTTTAAAGGGTAAACCATATTTGCTAGGAGAATTTTCTGCTATCTTATTACTATGCTGGTCAGTTACCAATGAGGGTATTTTAATTTAGGAAGGCTTATAGAAGCCTTATATTTTTTTCATTTATAGATGAGCTAGTTCAACCTTGGTTTCTTTCTCTTATCTGTCATTGAATTCTACAAGTTAAAATTATCTGTCTGCATTTCGAACCTTAGCAGAATGTTCCCCAATGAATCTATCCTATGCCATCATTTAATTCATTAATAAAGTTAAATTTTTTTCCTACTGATTATGAATAAAAATGTTTTGAATAAAAATGGCACAATTCAGGCACAATTTCAAGGGTAGACTTTCTGATAAGCATTTCTACCTTCCCCAGAAAGCGAAAATTCATTCGATTGTCATAAAATACAGTGTATATATAATTTTAGAAGCAATATTCAGATTTCATATGTAATACTTTTCATAGTTTTCTCAAACCTAGGAGATATTTCGCTACACGAAAATTATCATAAAGTATGTATTTTATCCATTTAACATCTAGAAAATATACCAACTTTGTTTACAGATGGGGTAGGTATTGATAAGGCTGATACAGCTGGCAAATAGGAAATAGTTATTGAATGAGTGAATGGCAGAAATCGCCTGTGACCAGCTACCAAAGAGAAAGCTAGAGTTACAGCTGGAATGACACTTCAGGAGGTGATGATAGGCCAGTGAATGTTCTAAAACACACGAATCATTTTAGTCTAGTGAGCATAGACGGGGAGAATAGGTAGTCATAGGATAAAAAAATATCCATGACAGGTTATTGGTTTTTACCTCTGATTTTTCAACTGAAAGCTAGGAATGAACCATCTATAAGACTTACTGATTGCGTCGCTTTTTACCCATGTTCCACATTCACCCACGTTCTGTGGCTTTCCCATCAGTGTCTTCCTACATCTTTGCCCTCTTCAGCGCAGCCCTGGCCTTTTGATGTGGTTTGGCCAGGGAAGCATGAGCAGAAGTGGGTTGCGTCACTTCAGGCAGAAGCTTTAAGAGTCAGGGCATAGTTTGCTTGTTCTCTCTCCCTCTGCATGACATCAGCGAAGTTGGAGATAAAGGGCAAAGTGGAGCCAAGTTACAGCCGACTTGTGACAACCACAACACTGTGCAAGAGAAATCAGAGAAGGCGATGGCACCCCACTCCAGCGCTCTTGCCTGGAAAATCCCAGGGACGGAGGAGCCTGGTGGGCTGCAGTCCGTGGGGTCATGAAGAGTCGGACACGACTGAGCAACTTCCCTTTCACTTTTCACTTTCCCGCGTTGGAGAAGGAAATGGCAACCCACTCCAGTGTTCTTGCCTGGAGACTCCCAGGGACGGGGGAGCCTGGTGGGCTGCCGTCTACGGGGTCTCACAGAGTCGGACATGACTGCAGTGGCTTAGCAGCAGCTGCAGTGCAAGGGAAACACACTTTGGCCAGCCTTTGGGGTTTTGCGACGGCCTTTTACTCCTGTGCTAAGTCGCTTCAGTCGTGTCCGACTCTGTGCGACCCCATAGACGGCAGCCCACCAGGCTCCCCCATCCCTGGGATTCTCCAGGCAAGAACACTGGAGTGGGTTGCCATTTTCTTCTCCATTGCATGAGAGTGAAGAGTGAAAGTGAGGTCACTCAGTCGTGTCCTACTCTTCACAACCCCATGGACTATAGCCTACCAGGCTTTTCCGTCCGTGGGATTTTCCAGGCAAGAGTACTGGAGTGGGGTGCCAACATGGTTTATCCTGACTGACGGAGATGTAAACTGTGCTCTTTCAACATGACCTAAAGAATGTGACTCTATGAGCTTTGGCTTGAAATTAGCTTTCATCGACCACATCTAGGAACCTACTTGTTTCCACACCCACCTGTTGCTTCTTCCCTCTCTCCTGAATAAAGTGAGCCTCCTCTGATCTAGGAAGGGCCACAGCCTCTCACTGTGCTCTGGATCCTCTCACCTCCCAAATGCTTGTAGTTTTTTCTCTCTGACGTTGTGGGAGAGAAGGGATATCTCAATCTTTCCCTCTTGAATGGATCATTTATATCTTCCATGCTAAAAGCTATTCTTTCTTGACTCCACATCCCTATCAGCTAACCCCTTTCCACTTCCCTTTCTTTTTACTCAGCCAGGCTTCTCAAACTATGTGACTGTGGATGTTGTTTGCACTTCCTCACGCTCAACCCCTAATCTACTCTGTGAAGTCACTCAGTCGTGTCCGACTCTTTGCAACCCCGTGGACTGTAGCCCACCAGGCTCCTCCGTCCGTGGGATTCTCTAGGCAAGAGTACTGGAGTGGGTTGCCTAGTAGGGTTTTAATCCAACTACTGAAAGCACATTGCTCTTGCTGAGCTTACCAGAAGCCTCCATGTTGTCCAATCCAGGGTACGTGTTCATGTCTAATTTTGCCCTGCTTCATAGCAAGAATTTCACTAAGATGACCATTCCTTCCCTCTCAATGGACTCTTCACTTGGCGTCCAGTACACTCCCCTGGATTCATTCTTACCTTTACGGTTGACTCTTTCTCCTTTCCTCACCTGTAAAATTTATAACAAGTAGAGCTCCTATGGGTCAGTATTGAGTCTGCTTTCCTTCTATCTTTGTACTGTCCGCGTGTACTGAATTTGGTCTCATGACGACAATTGTTTCTAGAGTTGCCATTTTGAAGTTCTCACTTAGAAATACTCATAAAAACCCTATTTATATATTCTTTCTTGTTTCCCACTTCAAAACATTTTTCATGAAATTTTAGGCAGAATTCATAATGCTGTTATTTTAATTCCCTACTTTTATTCTTTTTGAAAAAGCTATTGATCATCCACAGTATGCCAGGCACTATAATAAATGTTAGGAATATGAACATGAATCAAATATAATTCTTGTTCTCAAAAAAAAGTGTTTAGTGGGGAGGAATATATGCACACAATTATGGTAAAACGAGTAAAATGAGAACATTTCTAATAATGTACCTTGTATAACACATGGTGGGAACATAAAGGAAAGAGAATCTAGGTTTTCTGGGGCAGTAAGAGAAAGATTCCCAGAGGAAGTTATATTTGGGCTAAAACGTAGTCAAACAGGAATTTATAGAAGCAGGGAAGAGGAAACATTATTCCTAAAGGCAAGGGGATGTGAGAAGGCCTGTCATGTTTAGGGAATTTAAAATAGTTTGATATATATTTTTTTTTTTACAAAGAATAGGTGAGGTGGGAGAAGAGTAAGGGCTAGGTTGGACTAGGGGCTTGACCAAGGGCGTGAGGGCATTTTATGGAATCATATTTTCTTGACTTTGGGCTGACATTTCTGAGCCCTTCCCAGTGTTTCTATTCAATCCATCCCAATCCTGTATGCACGGGCCCTGTTCCACTAAGAGCAGGGACAACATAAACAATCCTGAAAGTTTTGAAGCAGGAAGCAGTGTATTCTGTCACCTTTCTAGTCTTTATATTCTTCTACTATATTTATCTGCATTCTGGTCTTCTATTTTGTCTTTACTTCATTTGGTTCTAAATAGCAGTTTTCTGGAAAGATAGAGGCTGAAAATCTTAATGTCTTGAAAACTACTGTTATGGTTTATAGGGCCTTCCCTGTGGCTCCGTGGTAAGGAATCCGTGGTAAGGAATGCCAGGGCAGGAGACACAGGTCTGCTCCCTGGGTTGGTCAGGAAGAATCTCCTGGAGAAGAAAATGGCAATGCACTCCAGTATCCTTGCCTGGGAAATCCCATAGGCAGAGGAGCCTTGAGGACTACAGTTCATGAGGTTGCAAAAGAGTCAAGCATGACTTAGCCACTAACAACAACAAAAATTACTGTTTATAATAATCTAATTCCAGTCCTTTACTTTTAATATTATAGGGAAACAATACTCTGAA
This sequence comes from Ovis aries, assembly GCF_016772045.2. Lineage (NCBI taxonomy): Eukaryota > Metazoa > Chordata > Mammalia > Artiodactyla > Bovidae > Ovis > Ovis aries. The sequence goes on along the minus strand of NC_056058.1, from coordinate 90,322,011 downwards.
TATTGAATGGCTGGCTGCATGAAGACAAAATTTTCTCTGTTTCACTGTGGATAAAATCAGTTATAAAATATTTGAGAATTCAGTACAAGAAGAAAATCCCAATTGGTATAGCATGAGTTACTGTAATATACAGTTTGTCTGGCAGAACCCATTGGAAGTACATGCATCTAGGTGACTTGGCACTGTTTTCGTAATGGCAAAATGAAAATTTCTATAATTTTATTATATTTCTATTCTAAGCCTAAGTTTATTGATATTTCTTATATGCTCATGATGAGTAACATTAAAAAAAAATTTAAAATGGCAAACCCAGTGTATATACATGGGTTCTTGAATATTCCACACTTACCGCAGCCATACAACAAAAGCTTTGGAAACTAAGGGAAGGCAATTTTGTTTCTAAATATTATAATATAAATAGTATTTAAAATGTTCAAATTTTGTGAGGCAACATTGAGTTGAGTGGTGTAAAACATGTTTTGACTTTGTTTTACCTTAAAAAAAACCTGTTTTAATTTCCTTATTTATGACAAGAATGACAAACTGATTATGAACAGGACATTCTAGATGAGACTTTTAACTTCATGGATGAATATGTTGGGGTGAATCAAATAATTGCATGGACAAACCTTCCCCATGGAGTGCTAGCAGGCGCCATTGTCTTACTTGAATTATTTTATGGTTGCAACTGAATGGACTCTGATAACTTCCCCAGTAAATTAGTCATTCTAGTGAACAGCCTACAGCATTTTTGTGGAAGCAGTAGAACCAAGAACAAAGAGACATTAATGGTATGAATCAGATTTTGCCCTGTGACTTTGAAACGAAGTTAAAAAAAAATGGCATGGTAGAAAGGAAAGTGCAAGCCTAATTTTCTGCAGATAGAGGCAGTTTGTAAAATGACTCTAAATATACAATGATTTCTTATCTGCTGAGCTCTAGCCCATTCAAAGGCTTATTATGATTTTCCATTAGCATTTGATACACCATAGCTGGGTGGGTGGCCGCTGACACATAAGTTGGCTCCACTAAAGTAAAGACTCATTACTTACGGGGAACTTGAGCTACTGGGCACAGGGAAGGTTTTTAAATACCTATCGGTTCCCAGTCCTCCAACAACTTGTCAGAACCTGTGATGATCATAGTACCAAGGATAAAAAAGTCTAACTCACTCAAATTGTATAAGGAGAAACTAAACCATTTGTTGGATGATTGAGATAAAAAGCGGTTGTTATGGGCTGCTTTTTTCCCTGTAGTGCTACTGTGTCCTCTCAGTGTCCGTGAAGTGTTTGGGGATACTGATTAAAGATTCTAGGCCACTGGAGTATTACTGGGTTTGTTAATTTCTACCAGAAAGCCCCAAATGTGTTACTACAGTTGAGTGGCTACTGGGGAAATCTGGTTCATTATTTCTGATAATGGAAAATGTACTTTTCTGCAATGGCAGCTATACAGCTTATAATTGTGGATATTGAGGAATTAGGCATTACCTTTTCCAGGTGTCTAGAGTTCCACTGTCTATCTCTTTTTTATATGTTATGGTTCTTATAAAAAAACAGCTAGTACAATGACAAAGAGCTTAGCTTGCTGAAAAATGGGAATGTCCCAAGGTGCAGAGAAAAGGTTGACTTAGGTCTAAAAATGTAATTATAAGAAAAATAAATGCCTCCCCATTTGTCTGTTGGGTTAAAATAAAGTTAAATACACACAATTTTTAAATACACAAAACTTTTTCATTGAAATATTTGTTTTTTAAATCTCTTAAGTTGTTTCTATGTTTAAGATGTGGATCAAACTTTTATTTATTAATGTTAATATAAAAATAATTATTAACCTCTGGTCTATATAAACTAGTATTCTAAATATTATCGGAGATGCAAATGTTTAAGGGTAAGGAGATGTTCTCAAGGCAGCTTTCTCCAGTGGTGTCACACAGAATGTTGGATCTTAGTTTCCCAACCAGTGATCAAACCCACATCCCCTGTATTGGAAGCATGAGTCAACCACTGAACCACCAGGAAAGTCTCAGTACAGCTTAGCTTCTAGTTATAGGATGGTACCAAATAACCACAAAACAAAGCACAGAAGACCTAGAAATCATAATTCTTAACTGTTTAGATTATGCTTTTCTTTCAGTCAACATACGCAATAAAGCAAGGAATGTTTCTAAAGGCTTATTACTCTGATAAGTTAAATCTATCCTTTGTGGTGGCCTGCATAAAATGCAATTGAGAAATCAGAAATTGTTTATTATATGAAAGAAGGAATAAAATCATTTAGTTAGAAATGTTGTAGTATGTATAACCTGCTTACTCATCCTTTAATTATGTTTCTCAAGAAGGCCCAGAGAACATTCTTTTTATTTAGACATTGAGCAATACACTGATGAAGGATTACTAAAATTCCTTAGAAAATCAGTAGTGGCTATCCTCTCTAGGTGGGGGTCATGGTAGGTAATGCCCCAATAAAAATAGACTTATTATTTTCATTGGGGATGATAGGGTTTAGTGTGGCAGAAGCATTTAATTACCACTTTAAGTCAGTAATAGGGGTTGAATTTTATTAAAAATTCTTGGCATCTATTGGGGTTATAATATCATTTTCTTTCTTTAATCTACTTCTTATACTGAATTACTGTAATAAATTTCCTAGGGTTACATCAGCCTTTCATTTCTATGATAGTATATTTGATAACTATTTTATTTTGTGGCTGGACTATGGGATTCATTTATTAACAATATCTTGAATTTATATAATAAGAAAAATTGGACTATAATTTTATTTTGTCTTATCTTTGTCCAATTTTCTCTATCAGAATTTTGCTAGCCTTTGAGAATATGTTGGGCAGACTTCCACATTTCCCTAGTTTTCCATGCTTATGAGGATTATTTGTTCTGGGAACTGTTCACTATGGCTTTTCCATAAAATCATCTGGGTTTGATATCTTTCAGGCATAAACTTTAAAATTTTCTTCTACCACAATTATCCTGTTCAGATTTTCACTACTTCTTGAAATATTTTAGGTCACTTGGTAATCCATTTCACTGAAGTTTTCATTGATATAAAATAGGATATTCTTAATTAGTTACTTTTAGAAAGAATGTGAAAGTGGTAAAATTTTTGAGTCTTTGCTTTTCTGAATATGCCCTTGCTGTTTTAGTTGCTGAGTCTCATATCCAACATTTTTTGTGACCCAATGGACTATAGCCCACCAGGCTCCTCTGTCCATGGGATTTCATAGGCAAGGATACTGGAGTGGGTAGCCGTTTTCTTCTCCAGGGGATCTTCCCAACCCAGGGATAGAACCCATGTCTCCTGCATTGCAGGTATATTCTTTACCACTGAGCTGCCAGGGAAGCCCGAATATGCCACTATTGTCTCCTTATAATTGATTATAACTTTAGCTGGGTCAAGAATTAGATTTTAAAGAAATGATCTGGTTCTCTGACAGCATTGCTCCATTGTCTTCTAGAATGAGTTGTTGCTGAGAAATCTGGTACAAATATGTCTCACTTCTTCATAGGTCACCTGTTTATTTCTCCATGAAAACTTTAGGATTTTCCTTTTCTTTGGAGTTTTGAAATTCTAATACGATTTATCTTTATGAGTATGTTTTTTCTTTGATTCTGTTGAGCCCTAGTTATGCTCAAAGTCATGCATCTATTTTTTTAGCTCTGGGAAATTTTCTTCTGTAATTTTCTTGATTATTTTCTTCTTTTCCTTGTACTTACTACTCTTTCTGTAAATCTAGTGTAATGGATGTTGGAGTTTATACTTCTATTATCAGTATGTCAAATTTATAATGTTATCAATGATTTATTCATTTGTATCATGTTTTGGAAGAATTATTAGGTTCCTCTTTCAGTTTGAGGAGTCATTCTTTGTTTTCATTCCATTTCACTTTCAAAATTGCTACTTAAATTTTTTGATAATCATATTTAAAGTTTTAAGATCATTAATTGTTCCTATTTTATGTATGAAATATCCTTGTAAAGATCTCTAGGTACATCCAGTACATGTACTTTAAGTGTTTGCTCTGCTAGGCACACTTTAAATTCTCAGCTGTTAATTCTTTATTTCATGATAGTGTTGTCTTTATCAGCCTGATAAGTTTCTCAATTATTTTTTTCTGCCTCTTTGAATATTTTGTTCATGATCTGTAGATTGTCTCTGGTCTTTCTGAGGGAGATACCATACAGACTGTTGCATGGGGTGGGCAGACTCTTCTAGGAACTAGGGATTCCTATTCTTCCTGACTTTGCTAGCTATCTGCTAAAACATTGCCTTTCAGACCTAATATTTAGTATTTATTGCATCAGCTGCAGCTTCTAGGAAAATACCTCTGTTGCCTCCTATTCTGAACAATGGGCAATCAGCTTAATGATTTTATGTATACCTTTCTTGTTGAGCCCAGAGCACCCCTGGGATTGCTTTCCTTTTTTTGCTTATATAATTGATTATGGTCTGTTTTTTCAGTAATTTCTGAAATATTCTAGTCAACTCATGCCACTTTCCTTTTCACTGATGTGTATTAATATATTTTAGAAGTCTAATTTCTGCATTTCCAAGGACTTTACATAGGTGAGCAAGGAAAGAGATGTGTGTATGCATCTTACTCTATGCACAGTATGACACATTATTTCCATTCATTTGAACATTTTATTGTCTTGGTCTGGTATTACCATATACCAGGTCTGCCCTACATATCATTTTTCACCTTTCAGAGTCCTAAACAATGAGTCAGTCTGCGAGAAGGGTGGCCACATCATACACAAGACCATGAACTGGGGCCCCTTCCCTCAGAAGGCTGGTATGAATGGATTACTGTCTGAGGCAATAATATAATAGGCAGTTACATGAGCTCAAAAGCAGGAAACTGCCCAGTAGACTCAGAGGACAGAGGATATGTTCTCTGCAGTACATCTGTTTTCAGAAACACAGAAAAAATTTAGAAAATCTGATTCATCTTTCCAGTGAGATTTAAGAAACATTCTTTAGATTGTAACAAGCAATTATGAAGATAAAATTGAGACACAGAAGTATTATGTAGGTATGATAAATACAGCTCTTAGATTAGTGACTCCCAGGGAGTCATGCCATAAAGAACTGACAGAAAACCAAACTAACAAGACAAAAAATAGATGTGATAAGACATTATACTTTCACTAAAAGTATTAATAATCAAAAATAATAAATTTACTAATATGGACAGAGCTATATGATCCAAACTACATATATGGAAAGTGAGAACAGTAGATGAACAAAAGTAATGAGCAAGGACTTCCCTGGTGGCTCAGATGGTAAAGGATTTGTCTGCAACCCAGGAGACCCGGGTTCAGTCCCTGGGCTGGGGAAGATTCCCTGGAGAAGGGAAGGGCAACCCTCTCCAGTGTTCTTGCCTGGAGAATCTCATGGACAGAGAAACCTGGTGGGCTGCCGTCTATGGGGATGCACAGAGTCGGGCACGACTGAAGCGACTTAGCAGCAGCAGCAGAGTGACTGACACACACACTGAATAAGCAAAGATATAACAGGATAAGAGTCACTACCAGAAGGTGGATCTGACTTTTAAAATGTAGAAATAGCTCATGAAATCTAAGAGATATTAATCTCACTATACACATTTTGGTGAAATCATTATAGTCTAAAAATACAGCAAAATTATCAAAAATGTTAGCAGGAAAATCATGTTACTTTAAAAAAAAAACCAAAATTTAGGCTGGCCAAAGACTTCTCCAAATCTCTTTGGACTGTATCTCTAAAACAACATGAAAGAGAGTGTTAAATATAAAGTTAAAGACAGATACATCAGACTTACCAAAAGAGCCCCACAAAAAACCCAAGAAAAAACAAACCCAGAGAAAGCAGTATCACTTCAATACAAAATACAGTTCACCAGTAAGAAACATATAATGTCATGTTTTTATATAAAAAAGCTAATATATAAAGGTATAATATCAGTAAAGCTATAATATCATGAAACATTATGTAACTGAAAAGATAAATTATCTGCAGCATAAACTGTTAGAAATACACGGAGACACTGACAGAAACACAATTGTAATGGGATGCTTATCACCTGCTCTTCTTAGGCTTTGATAGATCAAAAGTAAAAAATAAATGAGGCCTGAAAGAATTTGAAAAATAGAGTTAGCATAGTTATATTTATATTTTTGCAAATGATATATGGCATGTTATATATATTTATACTAAAAACTTTGTAAAATGTCATTGTATCTGTATAAAAGCTCTATATTCTACAGAAACAATATTTCCTTTTCAAATACCTCAGAAACATTTACAAAATGATCATAGGCTAAACACACACCCTTAAAATCGTAATTAAAAACAAGGAGTAGAAACTGGAGTAAGCTACATTTTTAAAGACATTGCAATAAAATAAAAACTTAATTGCACATCTAAACAAAAAATTCACACTAGTTGGATATTAAAAGCAAAATAAAGCATTTTGCCAAAGAGTTCTTGGATTAAATTAACACTACAGATTTTAGATATAGCATATTTAGAGAGATAAGGAGCACTTTCTAAATTAAAACCACTGTGATATTTCCAAAGTCATGGTTTGAAGACAAATTTATAGCCTGGAATTCTTATTTATTAAACAACAGAGATTGGAAATCAATATTTAACCGAAAAAGTTTGAAGAAAAACAACAAAGCAAACATAAGAAACTCGGGAGATAGAATATGGTTTAATCACTGATTTATTTATTATTTAGGAAACAACAAAAGCAGAATAAAGACTAAAGCTTCTGGCGTATCCAAACAAGAACAAAATAAATGTGGAACATTAAATGTAGATATTTATAGTTGATAAGGAGTGATATATCAAATGGCAGAGTTTAAACATTTTAAGAAAATCTTGCACACCACTCTATGCTAATAAACCTAAACATCTCGATGAAATACATACATTCCTGCAAGGTATTAGTTATCAAAATTGGTCTGAAAAGAGGTGGAAAATTTAACCTTAAGTAGCCCTACCACTGGTGAAAAAAAAAAAAAAAGTAAATTCAAGTTTAACTTTTATGTGTTCAAAGTTGCACTGACTAAAAATTCCTATAAGTGTTTAAGTAGATTGAGAGCATAAAAAGGACATTTCAAATCATTTTATGAAGCTAGTATACTTTTATAACAAAGTGTGGCAAAGCTAACACAGCGGTGAAAACTATGGCACACACACGATGGCATTACTGTAATACATGGATGCAAATATACTGAATAAATATCAGAGAATTAAAAATACGTTTCTCTAAACATTAAAAAAAATGTTTCATCCAAATAATGAAACACCATAAGCAAAACTAGTTTTTTCATCCTCAAATAAAATAACCATGCATTATGGTTGGACATATTAATTTGAACATTATGTCATAGGTTGCAGAATAAAAGTAATACGATCATTATGAGTGATGCTCAATACATTAGTTTCCTATTTCTTTTGTCACAAATGACCACAAACTTAGTGTGTCTTGAAGTAACACAAATTTATCATCTTACAGTCTGGGAGATCAGGAGCCCTAAAATCACAGTGTTGACAGGGCTACATTCCTTCTGAAGGCTCTAGGGAAGAATCCATTTGTAAGCCTTTCCAGCCTGTAGAGGCCACCTGCTATCCTTGGCTCATGTCCCCTTACTCTTATCCTTCCAACTTCTGTCATCACATCTTTACTGACTCTGACCTTGCTTTCCTCTTATATGGACCCTTGTGATTTACACCGAGGCCGCGTGGACAATCTGGGAGAGTTTCCCCATGTCAAGGCCCTTAGTCACATCTGCCAAGTATGTTTCACCAAGTAAGGTAACATTGTAACAGGTTTTTGAGAATTAGAATGTGGACATTTTTGGGGGCCACTCTTCTGTTTACCAAACCCCCAAAGAATCTAAATACAAAATCTTTTCTGATCAAATTCTTATCATACCAGGATCAGAAACATACTTTCCATTACCAACTGTCACCATCTTACTTTGTGGAGAATCACTGGAGATATTCTTAATAAAATTAGGAATAAATGATTGCTACCTTGCTATTAATATTATTTGCGAAATAGTAACAAATAAGAATGGAGCTCTAATTTAGAAAGGAGATTCAGTTTTCATATTTTCCAGGGATGTCACTGCATACCTAAAGAGCAGAAGAATTGTTTGAAAAACCATTAGAATTAAGACAGAGCTTAATAAAATGACTGGACTACGAAGAAACAGACAAAAAATAAACAGTATTTAATATACTGACAGGAAAAATGTAATTTTAGGCAACAATAAAGAAGACACAGGGACAAAAAAATACAGGAAGAAAATGAAGTCCGAGGCTTAGATTCATTATTTTCAGACTTTTCAGTGTCAGGCCTCTTTAACACTATTAAGTGGTGAGAATGCTAACTAGCTTTTTTATGTGAGTTGTATTTATTAAGACTATAGTAGAGATTAAAATAGAGAAATTTAAAAAATTAGTAATGTAATAGTAGTAAACCAATATATGTTAAAAGTACCATGTATTTTGTGAAAAATAAGTATCTTTTCCAAACTTCTTCAAAATTTAGTGAGAAGAGAGGCAGAGTTTGCAGTTTTTCCAGATCTCTTTAATGTCATACTTAACAGGAAATTGCTGAATTTTTGTCTGCTGCTACATTCACACTGCTGTGATATGCTGTTTTGGCTAAAGTACGTGAAGTTAAGTCTGACCTTAGATATGTAGTTGGGAAAGGGAGGAGTATTTAACAGCCTTTTGGTGAGTTGTCACTATTCCCCTTTGACCTTGACAAGTGGTAGCTTTTTTCTGTTTTTAAATTAATGTATTTTTGGTTGCTCTGGGTCTTTGTTGTGGCATGTGGCTTGTCTCTAGTTGCGGCGAATGGGGGAAACTCTCCAGTGGTGCAGCAGAGGCTGTTTTTGTTGTGGGGCACGATCTCTAGGGCGCACCGGCTTCAGTAGCAGGGGGTCTCAGGCTCTAAAGCTTGGGCTGGGTAATTGTGTTCACGGGCTTAGTTGCCCCGAGATATGTGGGCTCTTCCCTGACCAAGGATTGAACCTGTGTCCCCTGCATTGGCAGGCAGATTCTTTACCACTGAACGGCCAGGGAAGTCTGATAGTTTCTTAAAGTGTTGTAGTGAGGAATCTGAAATGATGTTAATGAACCTTTTTGTACTCTGCTTTATTAAAATCCACTGGCCTGTTTTTGCCTGATTTTGTAACATCATGTCTCAATCATGTGGGAAGTATTTGTAAACTAAATTTGCAGATCTTGCATATGTTAACACATTTCATTAGATGACATCTAAAGATCAGATTTGTTAATATCACTGTTGATCTCATCAGAAGAGTTTTTAAGTACTGGGATGTCACCAAGTTCATAGGGGCATAGCTAAAATTCTAATTTTTGCTTGAAAGCACTAGCATTTTGGAATTGACTGCTACTGTAGCCTACCCTAAAATTTCCTGACCAATATGGAGGTACCAGGAGACCTCCAAGCTGGTTATTTTTGTATTTGCAATCAATGGTTCATGACCCATAAGAAAAGTAAAGCATCAGTGATACCTAGACTGTAAATTGGGAGCATACATGCATCTCTGGCCCATCAATAGTTCATATTAATGATAATGAACATTTGAAAACTATAGCAAGAATCAAAACATTTATTTTACAGTATATGGGAGAGTGAATTAGAAGCAAATAGGGAATGAAAACTGGAGGAAATAAAGTTCTTTTAGTAATTCATTACAATTGGTCCTAAATAAGGGTGAGGTTAGTAGGAACAGAAATGATGAAATGTATTCCAGGCATTGCATATGTATGTCTTAGTTTATAATCATTATTACTACGGCAAATAAGGGTCTAAAAAGAACTTGATAAGAGTTTGAGTACTGGAGTGAAAGGAAGAGAATTCATATGTGATTCTAAGATTTTAATGTGTGAGAAGAAGCAAGTTTGGGCATTGAAATTGAGATGGTTTAGAGAGAGTATGGATTAGACGGTATTCAGGGAATAGATAATATTTATAGCCGCAAGGACTTGGAGGAGGTTATTTAAAGCCCGAGTGTATGTAGAGAGAAGAATTCACAAACTTGAGGCTCAAGGCTCTCATGTTTAGAGTTTGGGGAGATGTAGAAGCATCAACAAGGAGAATGAGGAGGAACAGATAGAAAGAAAGAAAATTTAGAGGGAATATTTCGAAACAATTTTGGGGGGAAAAGCTTGAAAAGAGAAACTAATCCTCTGTATCAAATACTGTTGTTTAAAATGAGAACTGGCAAATAACCATTGCCTTCATCAGTGTGAAAATCATTAACAACCTTGACAAGTAAAGGGTTAATGAAGAAGTGGGAATAAAAGTCGTATGGGAGGAGGTTCAAGGGAGAAGCTGAAGAGGAATACTGTGAAGGGGAGCAGAGAAATGGCTGGTTAGCTAGCAGGCTATGATCTCCCAGGATAGATGTGGTTGTGTGTGTTAGTTGCTAAGTGGTGTCAGACTCTTTGCGACCCCATGGCCTATAGCCTGCCAGGCTTCTCTGTCCATGGAATCCTCCAGGCAGGAGTCCTGGAGGGGGTGGCCATTTCCTTCTCCAGGAGATCTTCCTGACCCCAGGATTGAATCCAGGTCTCTTGCACTGCAGGCAGAGACTTTACCCCCTGAGCCACATGGGAAACCCCAGTATTTTAAAGAACAGAATGTTCTAGTATCTCTGCCTGCCATACATTGATCCAGTAGAGAAGGAAATTGATGACAGAGGAGAAAGAGAAGACAAATACCGGAGCAATGTCTCTTAGTAAGCAAGAGGAGAAGAAATCAACAAAAAGATGGAAGGGCAGGCTACTTACAGGAACAGGGAAGCCACCCAGAAGCAGAAGTGCACCAGCTGCAGGCAGGTGTGAGGATGTTGGCAGGAGGGTTTGTTGAAATCCTCTTCTGATTTCTTCTGTTGTTTTCACAAGGTTCTGGAGAGAAAGGTGAGGGAGCTGATATCTGCAGGTGAATAATTACAACAATGAGGCGTGGAATCCCAGGTGGGAAGGGAGGAGGACATGAGGGAAGCTAGAGACCTGGAAGTGTGGCAGGATCACAGAATTAGAGTACAAAATGAATTGACGTGCTGGCAGACGGCATGGTTAAGATCAAAAGCATATTGAGTGGGTGAGAACTACAGTAACTTAAATAACTGTACTTATGTTTACATCTTTCATCTCAAGATAAATTCTTAGTGAAAAGTTCTGATGATAGAGTAATTAATGCAGGTTGTTTTCATCATCAGAAATTATTTTGATTATATAAGTTTGTTTCAGAAGTCAGGCTCAGCATCATGTACCTGGTGGGCTCCCATTGACATGCTGATGGTCTCACTTATCTTGTACCAACCTCCGCAGCAGCGGGCAGCCCTGAGTGGGCTCTGAGAGATGCCATCCAAGTGCAGTCTGCCAAGTGAGGTCAGTCTGAGAGGTTGGACCTCTCGCCTTCCACATAGGTGTGGACTGCCAGATGTGGTGAAGGGAATGACCTGTTTGGTCCTTCACTGCCGGGAGTCCCTTGGTCAATTACCTGCCGGGAGTTATACATGGGCAACTGGGAAATGTGAAGGGAGTTAATTGCGGGATAGTAAGCCAGGCTTCCCTCATAGCTCAGTTGGTAAAGAATCTGCCTGCAATGCAGGAGATCTGGGTTCAATCCCTGGGTTGGGAAGATCCCCTGGAGAAGGAAAGGGCTAACCCACTCCAGTATTCTTGCCTGGAGAATCCCATGGGCAGAGGAACCTGGCAGGCTACAGTCCACAGGGTCGAAAGAGTTGGATGTGACCTAGCAACTGAAACACCACCAAGCCTGGTTTAAAACCCATGGAAGGTGAAACTAGGTATAGAACTCTGGGATATGGAGCACTCAACTTGTACTTAGCGGTGCTGAACCTGGAATGTATCCTTGAGTCTTCACTAGGGCTTTTTCTCCTTCCCTGTCACCCCGCTCAATCCTCACGCCTGCTCCCAGAGTTGCTCTCCCTGATAAAATAGGAGTCTATGAGCCCTCTGACTCTGCTCTCAGGGAACTCAGACTAAGGCAAACACCATAACACTTCTATGCTCCACCAATTCTAGTAAAGAAATTAAACTTCATTTAATCAAATAACTTCTCCTTTGAATAAGCATCAAGAGAATCTGACAAAAAAATTAGTTTGAGATTTAAAGTTGTTATTTTTCTTCCTTAACCTAGATTTTTATTGATATGTGATTTTAGTCATTGATGATTGTTTATGAACTTAAGTTCTGGTAATGTTGCTGTTTGTGGCAATTTAGACACAATATCCTTGATTATTCTGGCTTAAGAAGTTAAAAAAAACCAGTAAAACAAAGTACAGTTATGTTTATTATACTTTATATAATGTGCTAGGAATTATTTTCCTTTTCTTAGTTTTGCGTATTAAAAATATTAAGCCTTCATGATTCTTTCATGGATTATTGAAATAGTTTCTTAGCTCATTTCCCAGTCTCTGAGTCACCCCCACTTCTAGCCCTAATGTTGTTCTCAGTGATTTTTCTAAAAGAAAGATTTGATCTACTTGTACTTTTCTGCTTAAAAGCCTTTAATAATTTTTCACTGACAAATATTAAGCCCAAATTCTTAGGATGACCTGTAATTTACTGCTTTCTCCTTTCCAGTCTCCTTGAGCCCCATGACCTGTCCTCTCTCTCTATTTAATTATGTGTCGTTCTCTTTGTTGGCCCCACTGTTTCAGTCCTCGGGCTCAGATCTGCTCAAGTGCTCTTTGGCAAAGTGTTCTTCTTCCATTCTCAGTTGGATTTGATCACTCTCTCTTCTAGGGAGTGACTTTGTTCTTTCCTCTTTTATAGCAAGAATCACGTTGTACTATTATAATGCTTTGTTTGCAGAACTCTTCAGGTCTACTAGCCAAGGCTTTGCTCATTTTTATATGCTCAACCCTTGCTAGTACTTGATATACAATAGTTCATCAGTAGTCAACAAAGCTGTGCCAACTTTGAAAGTAACAAAACTGGATTAACAATTTACATTTCAAAATTCTTATAAATTCAAATTGCCAATCCATCCCTCTTTCTAGGTCTATTGTCCCCGTGCCCCTTAGCAGAGTTGGTGAAAGGTTGCTATAGACTTAGCTGGGAATTCTGGGTTTGTAACATTTTGGAACATGTGAGTATAAAAATTCCTTTCATGTTAAGCATCTACCCTTCACTGAGAGTGTTTGAGCTTTATCTGTGGTTAATAGTATTCTATGTCAGCAGCAGGCTTGAAGGTGGCTTGAAGATACTGAGAGTCATGGAGCAAAATCAGCCTAGTTAAAAATTAGAAATCTGCTCTCGACGATGTGCTCCTGTCTAGCTCATACAGGGTTGAATATCCAGCACTTGAGCTCTTTGATTCAACCATGAATGCAATGATTATTGGGAATATTACCATTTAAGACTCTGGAGGGGGCCCTGTATCTTGAACAGCTTTCTGCACCTAGATATGCTTTGTTTAACCTGTTCACATTTTGGGACTATGAATTAGTTGCCAACATTTAAAAGAGAATATATTTCAGTCATGTAAATATTCTCCTGAAGAGCAGGAAGACCTGGGACTTTAGACCCACATTTTCCATAAGGCAACAATTGGCTGGAGCTGAACACTGAGTATGAGGCACACGTTGCCCTATTCATTGCTATCTAGCTCAGCTTCTCTCTGTCATTTGTTTATTTTGATCCCTCTGTCATTGTTATAATTTTGGTTTGCAAATCCTGACCCTTAGTTGTACAGCACATTAAAACCATTCCTTCTGTGCTAGTGCTCTTGTCCCATGAAACCATGAGCTTATTCCATTATGCGTCAACATTCAACATCATTTTCTGATGGTTTGAGGTTATTTTTAGTGGAACATTTGCAAAAATATCATCTGATTAAATGTAAACATCTCCCCTATACACGTTGCCGTGCTAAGTTGCTTCAGTCGCGTACGACTCTTTGCAACTCTATGGACTGTAGCCGCAAGGCTCCTCTGTCCATGGGGATTCTCCAGGCAAGAACACTGGAGTGGGTTGCTGTGCCCTGCTCCAGGGGATCTACCCAGCCCAGGGACTGAACCCATGTCTCTTATGTCTCCTGCATTGGCAGGCAGGTTCTTACCACTAGCACCACTTGGGAAGCCCGTACACCATGTTACCGCTTCACGTTTTGAACCTCCAAACTTAAGGTGAAGTCTCCGGGGATCAAGCACAAACAATTCTGCCATCAGCTTTTTTAAGACCAAAGTTTAATAAGGTCAACCGAGTTGCTCAGAAGAATTAAGATAACTCAAAATAACTGCACCATATTATCTGCGAAAAGTTAGTGTTTATTTTTTGACATCTTGCACTATGTCAATACATTTCTCTCGTGTCGTGTTGTGTTATGCCAGTTCATAGTGGGAAGAAACGTAACAGGATGTGACATGATGTAAGTGATGCCCTGACATGTATAATTTAAGGACTGCTCTCCTGTTGGAAACAGACACCTGCAATTAATTCGGATCCTGGGAATTTAAAATGAAGTTGACGAACAAAACTAGAAAGGTCCATGAACTCATGAGTGGATGAGGTTGTTCACTATCCCTCAGAACAGTTTGTGGTATGTGAGTACAGTATCATCAGTGAGGATCTCAGAGCTAAACGTTACCCGTGTATAAAGTAGTCATTTGCTATTTTCCAAATTTGACTATTTAGTCTAAATAGCAAAAATTTAAGAAGAATATTTTTACTTTAAAAATTAAATAACTTGGCCATTTAATTCCCAAGTAGGTAATTTAATCCGAAGCCTCTTTGCCATATTTCTCTGGATATGCTATATTAAAGATATGTTTTGTTTTAAGCAATAATGATCAATGAATTTTTCACTTTTAAAATGATTTTCAAATTTTTCGAAATAAAAGTATTGCATATTTACCACTGGAAACTTAGCGAGCACAGAAAAATATTAAAAGTTATTGATAAACAACCCACCGAAGACAACCACTATAAATGTTTTAGAATATTTTCTTCCAATCATTTCCTGAAGATTCTTATCTACTTATCTTCATCTATATGCATCATAACAATTATTTGATTATCTCTGTCGTATATAATACCTAAAAATATTCACAATCTAAAACTTGAGAGTTATGTTTTATTTGGTGGCAAGTTTTAGGACTTCAAGCGTGGGAGACAAGCATTCCAAGTAATCGAATCCTGAGAGAACTGCTCTGAGGAGGTGAGGGGAGGAGCCAGGTTATATAGAAGGGGAGGTAATCTGAACATCAAAAGATTATTGCTAATTAAAGAAAACCAGATATCCTACATTAAGAAATTTAGTGCTTTTCTATGTACGGGAAGATGCAAGAGTCTAGGCTCCCTGGAAGTATTCCTTTCGTATCCATCTCAGCTCTCTGGGGTCAGTATCCAGTATTTTTCACATCCTGAGCTCCCTTGGGGCTCATGGCAGGGATTGGCTGCTGGATCACAGAAATTCTTCTCCTTACTGAGTGCCCTTAGGGCTTACCAGCTCACATTGGACTGCTGAAATCCCTGATGACTGTGACATCCTTGTTTACTGATATGGCAGGAAATAGTCCATTTCTCATATCTCAAAATAGTGTGGATATGGAACTCGGACAGTGCTCAGTGGGCATTTTTTCTGCTTCACACATGCCCTTGTCTGAGGTCACTGGGTGATATTTTGTTGGCAGATATGCCAGTCTGAAAGGTCTGAGATGGCTTTTCTTACGTATCTGGCATCTTGACAAGATGGCTACATAAGACGTAGCCCAAATGAACCTATTGGATCTTCTCTTTTGGGGGCTCTCCATGGAGTTGCTTGGGGCTTCCCCAGTGGCTCAGTAGTAAAAGAATCTGCCTGCAATGCAGGAGCCGCAGGAGACATAGGCATAGTCCCTGGGTAGGAAAGATATCCAAGAGGAGGGCATGGCAACCCACTCCAGTATTCCTGCCTAGAGAATCCCATGGACAGAGGAGCCTGGTGGGCTACAGTCCATGGGGTCACAAGAGTCAGATACGACTGAAGCGACTTAGCACACATGAAATTGCTTGAATCAGACTGCTTGAGCTTCCTCACAGGAAGGGGGCTGAATTCTAAGAGCAAATGTTCCACAGGTATATATACTTTAAAAATATGGTTGGAATTCCACTGTATGCTGCTGCTGCTGCTAAGTCACTTCAGTCGTGTCCGACTCTGTGTGATCCCATAGACAGCAGCTCACCAGGCTCCCCCGTCCCTGGGCTTCTCCAGGCAAGAACACTGGAGTGGGTTGCCATTTCCTTCTCCAATGCATGAAAGTGAAAAGTGAAAGGGAAGTTGCTCAGTTGTGTCCTACTCTTCGCAACCCCATGGACTGCAGACTACCAGGCTCTTCTGTCCATGGGATTTTCCAGGCAAGAGTACTGGAGTGGGGTGCCATCACCTTCTCCAATTCCACTGTATACCCAGACTTGAATCTTGTATTTCAGGTTATATTATAAGCATTTTCCTATTCCACAAAAATTTCTTGGCAGTTGATCTTGATAGCTACATAATAGATAAAACGATGTGTAATTTACTTAATCACTATTGTATTGTCACACAATAATAACATTTTTATTATATTAATAGTATGTAATAAAAATTACTGAATATATATTTTTGCCTGAATTTTGTGTTGGTTTCTTATTATGTAGTCTAGGAAGCAAAAGTAGCTAAGTGTATGAAACATTTTAAGGCCAGTGCTATCGATTGTCAAATTGCTTTCCAGTAACGTGATATTGACTCTCATTATCACCATTTAATACTTGATTCACTATGCCTTCATTAGCATTTTCATTTTGAAGTCTTTGTACATTTGATTGTTGTATCTTCCTGATTGTATTTACATTTTTGTGTTCACTGCTGCTGCTGCTATTCAGTCTGTAAGTTGTGTCCAACTCTTTGCAACCCAGTGGACTGTAGCCCTCAAAGCTTCTCTGTCCATGGGATTTCCAAGTCAAGAATACTAGAGGGGGTTGCCATTTCATTCTCTAGGGGATCTTCCAACCCAGGGATCAAACCTGCTTCTCTTGCTTGGCAGGCAGATTCTTTACCACTGAGCCACCTGGGAAGCCTGCTGTGATCACTAACAAGACTGAAATATTTTCATGATTATTATTAATTTATGTTACTTCCTTGCCTATATTTGCTCACTCATCTATTGAGATACTATTTTCAAAATCAATTTATCTGAATTATTTACATATTAAATAACTATTTTAAAGATATAATTTGTGATAAAATACATCCACATACTTTTGGATCAGAAATTTAAACTAAGATGCACAGAGTTTAGCATTTCTTTATATGTCATAAATTTGAATTTGATTTAAACTGCTTTTGAAGTAATTTCTCTTATATTTTTATTGGCACAGTTTTATTTGCTATTCCTACTTAATCTAGGCTATGCAGAATGATAATGAAAATTAAGATGATTATGCAATTAAAAATCCTTTTCTCAAAAAAAAGATACAAAATATACTTTGGAATCAGCATAAAATTTGATGACTTAGACTTTTAAAATAGCAAAGAATTTTTGAAAAATGTTTCTAAAATTCTGGAAGTTGTATTAACTGTATATTGCCCTTTTATTGCAGAGTGAAAAATCATCATTTCTGATTTATATATTTATAAAATAGTAACTGAGTATTTTATATTATTATATACATAGTTTCTCAAGAGAGAACAATGGCAATACATTCCACCTAAAAATATTTTTATTGCCTCATTTAAATAGCTGTTTGAATTATTTAAAGGATATGGTTTTACTCCCTCCTTCTTTGATGTTCATTTCAGAACAGTGTGTAATACAGGTTATAAAAGTAGTGAAAGTAAAATGGCTGATATATAGATAGATGTAAGTATATAATAGCTGTGTATTTTGAATGCAAAGGACTATGAAGCTTATTGTAGAAATTCACTGCAAATTTTCAGTAGCAATATCACAAATTGCTTTGGGGGAAAAAACACAAGAATGCAGGAACTCACAATATATATATATATATTTTTTTTTTGCTGTAAAATGAAAGCATTTCCTCATGATGTCCTGCCAAGATTTGTCCTCAATAAATTCAAAGTCCTTCTTACTTTTTGAAATTCTGTAAAGTACATTGCCACTGATATTGAAACATATATTTTCTCACATTCTTACTCAGCCAGTTGGTTTGGTTTCTGCTAACTCCCCTCTTAGTCCTTTTCCATGAGCCTTCCTTTTCTGTCATTGTTTTGCTATGCAAGTGTTCCTGTAAACTAGCTTGACCACTTACGTTAGGTTTTCAGTGGTTTGGATTGCAATTCTAGCTAGCACACGAATTGTCTGCGTATATACTGAACAACAGAGGATATATATATGTGTGTATATATACACACACACATATATATACACACACATATATATGGTTTTTTTACCTTTTCTTTCCTCTTTCCCTCACTCCTTCCCTTCCTTCCCTGTATTTGGCAATCCTGAAAGAAATGCAATAAACTTACGTAACTAGCCACATAACATCATGCCATGTCAAACTGTTCTCACTCCTCCACTCAGAGCTAACAAAGGCAGCATGGTAATTGTTGCATTAAGACCCAGGGCAATGGCACACAATTGCATGATGCTATTTCACCCCTCCCCACCCCCCACCTTCTTGAGACTTTCATAACAGTCCCCGTTATTGCTGATGGGTTTCTAACGATGGTATCCATGTGGCTTTGGAACAACAGCAGAATGTTAATTTATTCCCCAGTGTTACCTAGAGGCCCTGACGTGGGTCCAGGATTGGCGATGCCCTAATTTAAATACTGGGTAGGACCAGGCTGATCAGGTGGCTCCGAGCTAGCACAATAGGCTGTGAGGGGGTAGCCCTGCTCCCTGATCAGGGCCGATCAGGAGGATTCCAAGTGTAATTGGCCTCTGGGGAGTGTGTAAGTCCCTCCGTACACCCCCTTCAGACCTCCTTAATGCCTTGCCAGCTGGAAGGAAAAGTGCCTTCTTGCATTGCCCACAAAGGAAGCAGGGACTGAAGGGAGTAGAACTAGAGAAATTAGAAAAGAGGAAAGAGACAGCGACACAAATAAAGAGGTGGGTAATAATATTGTACATCTAAAAGCCGGGAGAGTGTGTCATAAACAAATGGGCTTGCAATGGTCAGTAGACAATTATATCCTGTTAGCTCATTTCAAATGCTGACTAATTACATAGAGCAAGAGGAAATTAGCACAGGAACCTCATTCTTTGCCAAGTCCACATCAAAATGCTGTAAAAGAAAAACATGAAATCAATCTTCCATGGCTTTGAAGAACTCATAGTTCCTGAAGTTTAAAGCTCCACACCAGGTCCTCCAGAGTGTAAAAAGACTTACTGGATGTTCAAATTTCAGAAATCAGGTTGGTAAGAGAAACAAAAGAAAACACGGTGGCCCTCCCCTTTCTTGATCTGGACAGTATGCTTGCCATTCTATTCTTCTCTTTATCCTGATGTGACTTAAATTCCCAGCTCCAGTTCTGCTTGCTTTACATCAAATAATGCTTTGATGAAGTGGGCAAGAAACACCTTCGTGAACAGGGTGTTCTCTTGAAATTTCCCTTAGGATGCATGTGGCTTTTTTCAGGATTTAGCTGAGTCCTTGAACTTCCCAGTCAAAGAGGTACTGGTAAATAGTACAGCTGTATTTTGTGATTTTAGAAACTTTTCAGAGTGTAGCATTTTTGAAAATGAGATCACTGTCTTCTATTGACTTACAGCTTAAAGATACATCACCAGTAAAAAGCTAAAAACAAAAAAATTATTTCCCAAAATAACTTAGACATGTTAGTTGGCATAATTGCAAAAAACAAAAACCCCAAACCAAAACCAAAAACAACCTTAGCAAACCTTTGCCGGAATGTGTGTTAGCATGAAATAATGCTAAGAGACAGGAAACCCAACCTGCAGTGTGACCCAGACAGAGAGAAGCCTCTGATTCCGAGTTTCCTTGTCCTTGGTGGGGCTCGGTAGTGCTTGACATTAGGGCATTTTCAGATGCTACTGCCTGAGTACCAGCGGTCACTGTAGGTTAGGGCGAGTGCTCTATCCTGTTTCTGCCGAGTTAGTACCATTGCCTTTAGAATATGGTATTTTGGAGCAAGATGTCTTTTTGGGGGGAAATTCATAATTCTGCTGGCTTAAAATAGTTTAAAAGGACTGGACTAGATGATCTCCTGGGACCCAGTCAGTTCTAATTAGTCTGTGATTCTATGTAAAATATCTCATGGAAAACCCACCACAAGATAGAGTACTGTGTCTGGAAATGATCAGGAAGGAAAGAGAGAGTCTTATTATACTCGAAGATAAAACTCAGGGTTTTTTTCCTGTGACCAAAAAAAAAAAAAAAAAGCCTTTTTAGGAAATTAATTTAAATATAACCTTTCTTAATAGTAGTCACTGAGATATCTCTCACTTGCTATTTTAGTGGGGTAGTTTGTTGCAGGCAGGGCGGGGGGAAGACAAACTTTTAAATGTCAGCCTCGAACCGTGAGGCCCCTCTGTCCTCCTGTCTCCTTCCTGTGCATTCTGGTGAAGGCAACGTTGCCATAGATTCATTTGCTATCATAGTAGTAAAAAATAGAGTAAAAAAGTAAAGGAGCCAGTGCCAAATTAAGACAACTAAAAAAGTATAATGAGGTTAATATTTTTGAAAGTATCGCTGATGTATTTAGCAAGTTGCTTAGTAACTCCTCATCCATTGAACCAATAGCATTTATAGTTTGAAGCTGAATTCCCTGAGAATAGAGGCCATAGCTCAGTTTAGAGTAGCAAAACTTGATTCTTAAGTGGAAGGTTTTTCTAAATTCCATAAGCTTTATTCCGCATGCCAACTTCACTGCAGAGACACGGAGAACACGGAACCAAAGTTCCCATTAGGGGGAAGTATAAGGCCTTCTGATAGTGAGGGGATTGCTCCAGAGAAGAGAGAAGGGGCAAATGTAGGAAATGAAACCCTTGTGTACAGGCCTACCTCGAGGCTTCAAGTTCTGTTGGTGGTAGGTGGGCTAGTGGCCTGAGATCATAGCTTGAGAAGGAAGCCTCTGTAGAGAGACACTGTACGTATTTAGAATTCCAGAGGGGGAACTTTCTCATAGAAAGTCCTTCACAACAGGAAGTGGAGGCTCAGATGAGAGCCATGTCTGGGGGCTCTCAGGCAAGCCACAGAGGGGGCCAGGGAGAGGCCTTGTCCCTGGGGGAGACGCCTGAGCTCACCAGGCTTCTGTCACTGTGTGCTGCTGCTGTTGAGAAGGGGGACCATGAATTTCACCAGCTCAGATCAGCAGTGCAGTCAGTCCGGACAAGAGATGAACACCCAGAAATGAGCAGAGCTGGCCATTGCCCCACCCACACGGGCTACATAAGCTCCCTGTGCACTCAGATGTCCAGCGGAGCAGAAGTAGGGATAGATGCCTGGGAGTGTTGGCGTTTTAGCACTCGAGTCTGCATTTTGGGGGCACCTCAGTTCAGTTCAGTCGCTCAGTTGTGTCCGACTCTTTGCGACCCCATGGACTACAGCACGCCAGGCCTCCCTTTCCATCACCAACTCCCAGAGTTTACCCAAACTCATGTCCATCGAGTCAGTGATGCCATCCAACCATCTCATCCTCTGTTCACCCTTCTCCTCCTGCCCACAATCTTTCCCAGCATCAGGGTTTTTTTCCAATGAGTCAGCTCTCTGCATCAGGTGGCCAAAGTATTGGAGTGTCAGCTTCAACATCAGGCCTTCCAATGAAGACTCAGGATTGATCTCCATTAGGATGGACTGGTTGGATCTCCTTGCAGTCCAAGGGACTCTCAAGAGTCTTCTCTAACACCACAATTCAAAAGCATCCATTCTTTGGTGCTCAGCTTTCTTTATAGTCCAACTCTCACATCCATACATGACCACTGGAAAACCATAGAATGACCAGTTCGGGATGGCTAGTGACCCTCCTGTCATGTTCAAGGCAAGATTTACAGAAAAATGCTTTATCTTTGTCAACCTAGAGACAAGAAGAGCTGCCTAAACTGCAGGAGACAGAGGGCAGAGTCCACCCACCCAGTAACTAAAGGCATGAGTCACCATGAGGTTCTGCCCATTGAAAAAGCCAACATAAGTTTTTGATTGCTCCTCATGAATTAAATGAGAGATGTTTTGTCCCAGTACTATAAAATATCTTTTAGATCTGGGTTATTACCCTTTCTGGTAATTTTTCTCATTTCAAATTAGATATTACTTCAGTCTTTCAAGCTAGATTGAAGGGGACCATGATTTAGGATTCAGTTCAGTTCAGTTCTGTCACTCAGTTGTGTCCGACTCTTTGCGACCCCATGAATCGCAGCACGCCAGGCCACCTTGTCCATCACCAACTCCCAGAGTTCACTCAGACTCACGTCCATGGAGTCCGTGATGCCATCCAGCCATCTCATCCTCTGTCATCCCCTTCTCCTCCTGCCCCCAATCCCTCCCTGCATCAGAGTCTTTTCCAGTGGGTCAACACTTCACATGAGGTGGCCAAAGTACTGGAGTTTCAGCTTTAGCATCATTCCTTCCAAAGAAATCCCAGGGCTGATCTCCTTCAGAATGGACTGGTTGGATCTCCTTGCAGTCCAAGGCACTCTCAAAAGTCTTCTCCAGCACCACAGTTCAAACGCATTAATTCTTCGGTGCTCAGCCTTCTTCACAGTCCAACTCTCACATCCATACATGGACCACTGAAAAAACCATAGCCTTGACTAGACAGACCTCTGTTGACAAAGTAATGTCTCTGCTTTTAATATGCTGTCTAGGTTGGTCATAACTTTCCTTCCAAGGAGTAAGCGTCTTTTAATTTCAAGGCTGCAGTCACCATCTGCAGTGATTTTGGAGCCCCCCAAAATAAAGTCTGACACTGTTTCCACTGTTTCCCATCTATTTCCCATGGAGTGATGGGACCGGATGCCATGATCTTCATTTTCTGAATGTTGAGCTTTAGCAGTCTTAAATTACAAATCTGCTCTTCGAAAGGGAGAAGGTAATACTGTGGGCTTCTCTAATGACATGTATACATTTTCCACCGTGTTGTCAGTTCCATTACATCAGGATAACTTAGCATAGTGTTTAAGCAAGCCAGGGCAGGCTTCAGCTTCCCTGGTTCAAGTCCCATCTCTCAATCTTCACTGGCCAGACCCTGCAGACCTTAAGCCATGGCGCCTTGGTTTTCTCATCTATAGGATGGAATGATGCCAACAAAGGAACTATTGTTCACTTTGCAGTGTTTTGTTGGGTTAATGAGATAATGCTTTTATAGCTCTTTCAGTATGTCTAAGCACATAGAAAAGACTCAGTTAAATGGAGGAGTATCTCTCCTCTGCTAAGTTAGAAGCTCTTTGGTCGCAGAGAGTTCGTCTGTACTTTTGCCTGCCTGTTCATCCCTGGTATATAGAACAGTAGTGAAGTTACTCAGTTGTGTCCGACTCTTTGTGACTCCATGGACTGTAGCCTACCAAGCTCCTCTGTCCATGGGATTTTCCAGGGAATAATACTGGAGTGGATTGCCATTTCCTTCTCCAGAGGATCTTCCCGACTCAGGGATCGAACACGTGTCTCCCGCATTGTAGACAGACCCTTTCCCGTCTGAGCCACCGGGGAAGTCCATTATAGCCTCAAGATATAGAATAGAATGAGTATTAAATAATGTTAGCTATTACTGGGACTAAGTTTTACAAAGAAAGCTAGCCATAGTCTTTATACCATTCTTTGTATTTGCCTTGTTCTTAAAACTTCTTCTTAGACATATAAGAGAAATCAAGAATGGAAATCCAAAAATTCACTGGAAGTAAATACTTGCACATTGTTATGAAGATAAAATCATGTTTGCAATCTCAAATTTGCTGTCTTCTAGAACACCTGAGATTGGCCAAATGGGTCAAAAATCCAAAAATCTGGAATCCAAAAATCTGGCTCCTGATATTTTCTCTGCTAAAAAAACAAACACACAAACAAAAAACTCTTCCATAGTGTTGTCTTTAAAATCCTTAAAATTAGGGGGTTGGACTAGATGAGGGCTAAGATCATGGCCAGCTCCAGCCTTCAGTAGTTCTAACAGAGGACAAAACAAAGCAGTATACAATTAAGTGCTAAATCGTACTGAGCAACATGAGAATGCTTTTTAGAAGCTTCACTCTTTCCTCTCTTAAAAAAAAAAAAACAAAACCCTTCAAGGTTAATGTTACCCTTTTCCTTTGGAAAGCCTGATTTCCTGGTGCAGGAATATTCTGATTCAGATGGGGGAAAAAAAAAAAAAAAGCCTGTGAAGATTCCCCAACAGTTGAGAATACCTAACAGCAGAGACATGGCCAACTTGATTGCGCATCACGGGTCCATGAGGGAATAAGCCCAACTCCTACCTAGAAGGTTCATGAGCAAATTGCTTCATAATGACAGCTGTGCTTGCAGCAGAGCAGAAGCAACAAGCAACATTATCTGTACCTCTTGAGGTAGCTGAATATCACACCACCTCTCAAATTCCCTCCTCCTGCCTCCCGTCCTTCCATTTCTACATTTTTCCCCACAGAAGACAAATTGCTCTACTCTCTTGCTGAGAAAGCATGTTGTGAGTTGCACAGCTCAGAGTCCAATGGCCCGGGATAATCTACAACCCTCATTTGCTAAACACAGGCAGGAAATAATTTCATTTACCTTGGTTCCTGTCTTAAGGGGAGTCTCAAGATAGAGAAAAAAAAAAAAGCAAAAAACCCTTGATAGACTCTAAATTATAACTTAGAATGTACTGTCCTTCCTTTGATGGCACTGAATGACTGACTTCTCCAAGCATTCCTGGAATCAGACAAATCTAAAGAGGAAGAGAGATGGTCTAGTCCTGAGAGTGAAAGTGTCAGTCGCTCAGCTATGTCTGACTCTTTGCGAGACCATGGACTGTAGCCCTGCTAGGCTCCTCTGTCCATGAAATTCTCCAGGCAAGAATACCGGATGGGTTGCCATTTCCTTCTCTGGGGGAACTTCCTGACCCAGCGATCAAACCCATGTCTCCTGCATTACAGGCAGATTCTTTACTGTTTGAGCCACCAGACGTCCCCTAGTCCTGAAACTTCACTCTGTTTGGTGAGGCAGTGTCGCCATTTGCTTTTCTCACAGCTTGTTTGTTCTGGCACTAATTCTCTCACATAAATTGCAATGTTTTCTGAGTAAGGATGCATGTATAGAGGTAAGGAATTTCAGTTCAGGTCAGTCACTCAGTTGTATCTGATCCTTCGCCACCATATGGACTGCAGCACGACAGGCCTCCTTGTCCATCACCAACTCCTGGAGCTCGCTCAAACTCACGTCCATTAAGTCGGTGATGCCATCCAACCATCTCATCCTCTATCGTCCCCTTCTCCTCCTGCCTTCAATCTTTCCCAGCATCAGGGTCTTTTCCAAGGAGTCAGTTCTTTGCATCAGGTGGCCAAAGTATTGGAGCTTCAACTTCAGCATCAGTCCTTCCAATGAACACTCAGGACTGATTTCTTTTAGGAGTGACTGGTTGGGTCTCCTTGCAGTCCAGGGGACTCTCAAGAGTCTTCTCCCATGCCACAGTTCAAAAGCATCAATTCTCTGGTGTTCAGCTTTCTTTCTCTCACAAGGGAATTTGGTTCTAGTCAAAATTTCCTTTGCTGCTTGAAATTTTGAGGGGTTTCTTTGAGAGATGTGTAGATACACCTATGCTGAGACCAAGGACATTGCTGGTAACTCTGCATGAGGTCAAGGGTGTGTTGGCAGGATCACGTTCTGTCAGGCATCCTTTCTGACAGAGTGAGGAAGGAGAAGAAGCCAGGTGTACGTTGGGCAGGAGATTCTCCGAGCACAGTTTTATTTCTCTGAGCATCAGTGACAAAGAGTGCTTCATTCAGGCCGAATGCCACATCCACCCTATTTCTTCTCAGTGGCATCCTCCCCACGCTCCCTCCTCTTCCTCTGCTCTCAGAAGCTGCTGGTGGAAAGCAGCATGTTTTGGGACTACTGGCTTTGCAGAGTATCATGCTAGTCACAGGGGCCCTGCCTGGGGCTGTGGTTCTCATGAGGATAGTCCTATTTTCTTTTTTGCTTGCCTTTTCCAAAGTCTGTCACACACAGCCCTGTCTCTTTGCCCCAATATGATGTAGCTGCCCAGAGCCCTTTCTCCTCGGCATCTGTGCTCACGCCACTGTGATACTGAGCACTAATAATGATGTTGCTGACTCCGCAGTAGTGTGGGCAGGTGGGCATGTGGGGTTTCAGAAGCTCTCGGGGATTTTGGAGGGAAGCCAAGCATAATTCTGTAGCCTGGTGAGTGGGAAAGGGAGCCCCTGCTGTTAAGGAATAACTCTTTTTTTAGAGCACTTTGTATTTTGCGTTTGTTTGTTAACTTGTTCATCAGCTGCTGTGCCTCTCAAAAGTTTATGTTTCCTGATAGCAGAGACTCTCAGTTCTACTCACACTGTATACCTAGCCTCTAACTCAGGGCTTCCGTGGTGGCTCAGCGGTAAAAGAATCTGCCAGTGGCAGGAGACACAGGAGAAATGGGTTCGATCTGGGTCAGGAAGATCCCCTAGAGAAGGAAATGGCAACCCACTCCAGTATTCTTGCCTTGAGAATCCCATGGACAGAGGAGCCTGGCGGACTACAGTCCTTGAGGTGACACAAGAGCCGGACACGCGTGAGCAACTAAACAAACAGCTCAGTGCCTAGCATGTATTTGATGCTCAATAATGTCTGTTAACAATTATCTATTGATGGAAGGAGGACAAATTCCTTTAAACATATATTGCCTATGTGCATGAGAAAGAAAGGGAGGGATGGACGAGAAACAGCTGCGAAAACTTTACATCAGAGGTTTCAAAACTTTTTCCATTCACAGTGCTCTTAGTCTCTCAGCAATAAAGAAATGATATCACTGTTGCACTAAGTGGCTGGGTCCAAACAATTTAGTAAGTATTTATGTCCTAACAACATAGTGGCCATTTAAAAGCCACATATAAATTGGGGAAAAAAAGCATAATTTCAGTTCATTTTTACCTAATAAACATACAAACGAGATACGTGTGCGTATTGGACTGTGCAACTTCATAAACTTTCTAATTAGATTAGACATTATTAGCCTCAGTTCCGGTCCCACATTCTGTGTTGACTTTCATGTGATACTTGCTCATCGCAATTACTGGATCCTCAGTTTCGCAAAGACACGACATCATCAAAATGAATCTAACACAATCTAACATTGAAACTGGGAACCACCTCAAGCAGGTAGTTTGTATATCTGTCAGAGAACATCTCTTCGTTTCCCTGAAAAATTTAAAGCTTACTATCGTGAATTGACTGTGGCATCCTGGGGCTGTTTGATTTCTTAATAGTCATCATTAAAATATGTCTGGGGTTACCTAGGCACGGGCTTCCAAGGTGGCACAATGGTAAAGCACCCACCTGCCAGTGCAGGAGATGCAAGAGACACGAGTTTGATCCTGGCTCTAGAAGATCCCCTGGAGAAGGAAATGGCAGCCTCTCCAGTATTCTTGCCTGGGAAACCCCATGGACCGAGGAGCCTGGCGGGCTACAGTCCGTGGGGTCACAAAGAGTCAGGCACAATTGAGTATACACACACACACACTTTCATAGGCTTTGACTAGAGCAGTGAGACCAATTTCTCACTTTATTCACATGAATTGGTCTCCTTGCTTTCCATCCCACAGGTTTAACCTTCACACTTTGTGCCCCGTGGAGCTTAGTTATCTGCTTACAGCTAAAGTGTGTAAGGGTTGAACTGCTGGTCTTGCTCACATTCGCAGCGTTAGAGCACTTCCGGCATCTGCAACACATCACAGCACTTGTGTCAACGTACAAATTATCCCTTAGAACCAGAGGAATTTACTTAAAGGCTTCCAGTGAAATCCTATGACAAATAGGCACAATCTAACATCAGCCTTCTCACTAAATGCTTTATTTTTTGGCATTTATAAATGTTTATTACCACTGTGCATTCTTGAGTAAATTTGGCTTTTAGAGGCTAATTTATAAGCTTCTCATTCCTTCTGTAGAATTCAGCTAACCACTGCTCTCTCTCAGCTGAAATGTGAGCCCTCCGAGGGTTAAGTGAGTTTCACCCACACACAAAAATCTACATCAAGCTCTTTAAATGTGGACTTCTTGACAAACACGTCTCTCCATTTGCAAGGCCCATGAATTTAAAGCATCCAGTAATAACAGGCCTGTTCTCCGTCTCTGAGCTGGAAGTTCCTTGTGAAATGGTATCCTGCCAAAGTGCCACTGCAATAAAGCTCTACGTCCTCACGTTGGTGTCAAAGTGCCAGCGAACCAAGACTGGCAGCAGGCTAATTTGGGAGAGCTGTCTGCCTTCGCCTCCCCCTCGCACTCCTCCTGATCAACTCACCCACGCCAGCTATTCCACTTGTCAACTGCTCATAGATAAGGGGAGAGGGGATGAAGAGAAACCACGACATGCCTTTCCCTTTCGCTCAATCCCCAGATCTCCCAGTTAGTGATCCAGCCTCTGAGGGCAGGGGGGCTCTGTCCCTGATTAGGCTAATGGCCTCATAAGTAGACCCTCCAAATAAGAAGTACGCCCCTCGCGAGAGGCGGTATTACTTATATAATATTTTGACACTATCTAACAGTTTCACAGACATCCTTAAATTGAATCATTAAATACATGAGTGTCTGTACCAACAGATGACTTGCCTGATCATTTAATCATCTTTTCCTTTCCATTAAAATGATCAAGTAAATGAAGGGCAGCAAACAAGCAGCATTCCTAAGGTCAGTTGGGTGGGTAAGAGCCCTTCTACAGAATTTTGCTTTCAGGGTAAGAGAACTACAGAAGAGACATTGATGTCCTAAAAATGCTTGCTTTTTGGTAAACTAAGCCTTAGCTCTCCCGGGCCATGCCATGTCACAAGCGCAGATATTTTAGCTCCTTCTCTCAATCCAATCGAAGTCAAAATGGGAACAAAAGCAATCCTGGCTTTACTGGCGTAAGGTTCCAATGGGATAACGTGCATAAAGCTCTTAGTACATAGCAGGCACGGAATATGTTATGTTTTCTTTCTCCTCTTCCTCCACATTATTATTATTATTGATTTAAACAATTATGTGAAATAGTTGTACAATAATGTAAATTTATATTAATGGCCCCAAATGTTTAATCTCAGTACAATATCACATGAGAAGAACTATAATTAAATAAAGAAATTCTATAATACCTAGCATGAAGAAACTAGCACAAAATGAATATGGCCCTTGGAGGTCCTGACTCTTTTGTTTGAAAAGGCAACTCACCCTGAGGCACAGTGTGCAGCTCGTGAACTGCTCACAACACTCAACAAGCGGTTTGTGGCTCATTAGAGCCTGACTGACTGTGTGTACCCTGTGTGTGAGCGTCTTCCCTCTCAGAAAGGAGTTTCAGGTAAAATGTGTAGGTTCCACCTTCTGGTTCTTTGCACCATGAATCTAGAGTACCTGGTACCTCAAGTGAAAGCTGCTCAGTCGTGTGTGACTCTTTGTGATCCTGTGCACTAGGCAGTCCATGGAATTCTCCAGGCCAGAATACTGGAGTGGGTAGCCTTTCCATTCTTCAGGGGATCTTCCCAACCCAGGGATCGAACCCAGGTCTCCCGCACTGGGGGCGGATTCTTTACCAGCTGAGCCACAAGGGAAGCCCAAGAATACTGGAGTGGGTAGCCTATCCCTACTTCAGGGGATCTTCCTGACGCAGGAATCGAACCAGGGTCTCCTGCATTGCAGGTGGATTCTTTACCAATTGAGCTATGAAGGAAGCCCGGTACCTCAAGCTGATGCTGTAAGTCTCCATAGCAACCATGAGGGATAGATGCAGGCAACATCATCATGGTTAGTGGTTGAACAATTATAAACATTAACATTTTACACAAGCAGTAACAGGAGAGGGCGTTGAGCTTCACAACTAATAGGGGAGGCAGAGATGAGCAGGCTCCTCTGATGATGGGGGTCCCATCAGTGACATGAAAAAGCTTTAGAGATACTTAAGCCAGGTGTTTCAAAGATGGAGGAAGCAAGGTAGAGACTCTGTGTGTGTGTGTGTGTGTGTGTGTGTGTGTGTGTGTGTGTGTATGTATGTATGTTTCAGAGAGAGAGAGAAAAAGAGAGATTTTACTGGTTTTAAAGAGAGGATCTCCTTTTATTCCCATTTGTTTTCATGTACACAGAGGCTTTCCTGCTCTGGACTTTTTTCTGAAAGCTATCTTCTGTCCAATATGCCTATGGTAGGTACAATTTTTCCTCTTTGTAATGCAGTTACTCTGTAGAGTGTAGCAAAAGAGTTATTTGGATCTCACAGAGCCCAGCTTTTTCTGATTATATTTTTTAACCTTATTTTTTCAGTTCACACTGTCAGGCTTCTAGGCCATCTCCTTCAAAAGATATCTCATTTTCATTTTCAATCAATTTCTCTCCACGATTTTTCACATAGCTTCTTTCATGCTACTAATTCCACTTTAAAGCAGGCATCCTATCCCACGTCCCTGGGCTTGCTGTGCTAACATGTTTAAACATGATTAGCCTTTATTAATGTAAGAGACAAAGCTCCAAGAATCACACACCTCCTAATTTGCTATAGTTCCAGAGGGGGACCTCAACCCCAGAAACTGAAAATGAGTGGGCTTCTTAAGATGCAGATATACGGGGCATTCTTTGTCTAAGTGGGGAGTTTTGCAGACAGAATTTTCCAAGTTGCATTCCAGTTAAAATCTATACTATATCAAATGACAAATTTGATAATATACAAATTATTATTTGGATATTACTTGAATATCCAAATAATCAAAGCACATTTCCTGATCATAGATGATTAATTTCCTTTCAGCAATGTTTGTTGCTCATTTAGTTCAGAAAATGAAGGGGTATTGACATCATTATGATGGTATTTTACCCCGATTACAAATATTATAATACTCTCTCAATGTGGTACTCAATTTTTGTTCTGCTGCTGCTGCTGCTGCTAAGTTGCTTCAGCTGTGTCCGACTCTGTGCGACCCCATAGACGGCAGCCTACCAGGCTCCCCCGTCCCTGGGATTCTCCAGGCAAGAACACTGGAGTGGGTTGTTATTTCCTTCTCCAGTGCATGAAAGTGAAAAGTGAAAGGGAAGTCACTCAGTCATGCTGCTGCTGCTGCTAAGTCACTTCAGTCGTGTCCGACTCTGTGCAACCGTCAACAAATATGTGCCAAGAAGTATGGCGTGCACTTAAATGGTGGAACTGTATGAGATGATACATAAGGGAGTTAGAGTTAAGGTGAATACTTTAGCTGTTTAGTACTGTCAGGAAAATCCTAAGATTTCAAAATATTTTATATTATACATACATATATATGTAATATACAAATATTTGATACTTGGTATATGTTGCTTATTTTATAAAGATTTGATGTATATTACACAGAAACAATAAAACATTAAAATAAGGCTAAATATGAAGGACCATATAAAGGAATAGAGGAGATTACTGGATCTGAAACCTAAGCTAAGGATAGTTTCTACAATTACACATTAAATTTAGTTCCTGTGTGGGTCACAAAGGCCAATAAAGAAATTTCATGAATCATGTAGTATTCATTTTCTAATAAAAGGGTATATACTAGTTGGTAAGAAGAAAATGTTCCCGGAAATAAACTCTAGCAAGAATCTAATCCTGGATTGCTGTAATAAAAGAAAGTATCTTTAATGGTGGCCTTTGGAGAAGATGAAGGAAATGTATTCATATGGTCATTTCTTATAGTGACCCTTGGTAGGAATCAAGAGAGTAATACTATATTGCAATTTTGTGAACGTGTTCCTACAGGGAACAAACGACATAGTCAGCTGGTGTTGGGAGCCTGGCGTTTTGTTGCAGCTGGGGGTGCCGGCATGCTTCCTGGCTAGGTATGCATCTGAAAAGAAGTAATTCTCACATGACATTTTGGAGCAAGCCCAGGCCCAGGCCCCTGCTGACAATGTTGACAGCAGCGCCACCCCTCAGCAGGCCTGGAGCTGGACTGTCCCTGGGCAGTGGACAGGTCCTTCACCTTTCCAACCTCCAGCCCTCACCACTGCCTTGGAAGCCACCTCGGTCTACTCAGCAGGTTTCTGGGCTCCACTTCTAAGCAGCAATGCTCCTAGACTCTTTCACTTGCTGCTAAGACATGTATTTGGGCATTATAGGCGAGTTATAGCCCAAGTGGGGAATTTGGAAGTATCTCAAAATGTTAACAGCCAGGAAGGTTAGCTAACAGCCCTGGTGGCTCAGATGGTAAAGAATCTGCCTGCAAGTGCCAGAGACCTGAGTTCCATTTCTGGGTCAGGAAGATCCCCTGGAGAAGAGAATGGCAACCTATTCCAGTGTTCTTGCCTGGAGAACCCCATGAACAGAGGAGCCTGGTGGGCTACAGTCCATGGGGTCACATAACAGTCAGACATGACTAAATGACTAACACTTTCAGGATGGTTAGAGCAGTATACATCTCATGCCCTCAAATAAGAATATCATCTCCCCTTCCACTGAGCTCACTCAACACTTCATGGTTTCCCTGCTCATGGACACAGAGTACACATTTTTCATCTTTCCTAGACTGTGGTATCTGTGAGTGTGGTGCCCATGTCTGCTTTGATTTACATGCCTCACAGCACTTAGCACAGTCTCTTATACTCACTAAATATCTGTTGAATGAATAAATAAATGTGAGACATTTAACCAAGTCTTTTGAATCTTTGAACATACATATAAGTGATGAGGTATCTTGTAATATGTTGAATCTCTTGATTTTTGCCCCATTGAACATTCTGTGTCTATCCTTTCTCACAGGGAATGAGTTTTATATCTAATTATAAGTTATAAAAATTTGATTTTTAATGGCAAAAATCTTGGTAAAACAGGTATCATCGGACCCTGGTCCTTGAAGTATTTTCTCTTTGAGCGCCAGCAGAAGTTTCATATTGACTCAGAAGGGCATTTTAAGGCTTCTTTCTTCTAACTTCATTATAAACAGGGTCACTATATAATTTATTGTCAAAATTGGGATACTTTTGAGGGTGAAAAATGACACTTTTAATAATATGTTAGGACCACAGACAGTAGCCTTGGGCAAATGGGGATGTATGGTCAACTATACATCCTTATGTATAATCCTATACAACTAAACAATATAAATAAATATATTTTTATTTTATGAGTCCCTGGTTGCCATTGTGACAGTCTGCCTTCCATATCATTCAGTGGCCATGAAAGAGGCAAGAAATGATACACATAGGGCATTTAAAATTTCCCCAAATTGCCTTTTTTTAAATGTATGCATTAGGTTCAGATATTTCTTACACTCTTTGCACGCGTGCCAAGTCGCTTCAGTCATGTCTGATTCTCTTTTCTACCCCATAGGCTGTAGCCTACCAGGCTCCTCTGTCCATGGGATTCTCCAGGCAAGAATACTGGAGTGGATTGCCACACCCTTCTCCAGGGGATCTCCTTGACCCAGGGATCGAACCCATGTCTCTTGCATCTCCTGCACTGGCGGGTGAGTTCTTTACCGCTAGCACTACCTGGGAAGTCCCTTGCACTCTTTACCCCACCTCAAAACTCAGTCTCAACTCCTAGGCATAACATAGAATGAAAGGAAAATGGCATCCTTTTTCCTGTAGACTATAGAAGATAAAAACAGACACAAGTACTGTCAAGTCAAAGAGCTGGTAAAATTCTGAGAGAGCAACACTTCCCAGTAGATGACTTTCAGCAGTCAGCTTCAAAGTTTGGTAAGGTGCTGATGGAGAGGAGGGAATCAGTTTCAGTGCAACTCTCATCAGCAGGTTTTCCTTCATTGGGGGTGATATTTGATCTCAGCTTCTAGTGACATGGGAGGAGGCAGAGTGGCTGATAGGAAGCAGAACAGAAGCCTGAACACTTGCGGGGGAGGTCAATTCTAGCTAGCTATCTAAGTGATCAGTCATTTGCTTGCAGTATGAAGGGTCTGGATTTATCACAGTAATATTCTTATTTGTTTCCGTAGACCTTGCAGGTCTCATTATATCTATGCTGATGGCCTTGTCATCATGGCTGATGATCAGCATTTGCTTTGTTGGCCTTATGTGACTCAGTGACCTTCAGTAATTGAGGATGGGATGTGGAATTAAATGGTGAGGGTAAAGCAACTGTCTGTAGTGAGATCTTCTCTCCCCTAATAAGGGAGCAAAAGTTTGTCAGAGGTGATCAGCAGGTTTTCTTGGAACATTAAAAGAGGGGGAAATAAAAGGGCCCTCCCTGCCTTCATAAATTACACAAGAGTGTCCAATCTGCACCTCTTCACCGGGTAATTTGGAATGGAAAAATCTCTTGTGCATAAATTGCCTTTCCTGAATCTAGCACAATTAATCCAGAAGAGAAGTGGGAATGGGTAACAGGCTTTTTTTTTTTTTTCTTCAAATTTTGTTGTTAATTAAAAAAACAATTATCAAGGATTTCTAATTACTTTGTAAGTGCTGTACGGCCCATACCTGCTCCTCAGCAAATTAGTAAGATAATGCTGGAAACATCTTATTAAACAGAATTACTCTTTCTCCTCCTCCTGATTCGCACATCTACTTAATTCGCCCCTTCTTATGCAACACTTTCGTGAAACATTTATATCCATTAAGTGATCTCACAGTTATTAGCATTGTGCTTTGGTTTCTAAATGTTCTTTACCCAGGACCTAATAAATTGAGAGGCTACTATTAGGGTGAGTAGGGACAGACATCAACTCTTCAGAAGATCTTCAGAGACTCTCCCTTAGAGCAAGTGTTTTGAAAATTAGATCTTTCTGGTATAGAATATAGAGATTCATTAAAAGATAGTGCCTAAAGGAAAATAGATCCCAGAGGTCCACAGAGGGTCCCTGGGATAGAATGGGAGCATCTGCAGTCAGGGGCTGGCAAGTAAAAGACTAGAACAAATGTGAGCCACTGGAGTGCAAAGGGAACCCTGGAAAGAGAGAGGTGCCTCTGCTCTAGACATCAGGGCCCATGGGAAGGATGCTACTCAAAGACCTTGAAAGATGGGGCTTCATCCGCTTGGGAGTTTCAGACTCTGTCAGGGTCTGCGGCCCATCCTTTTGAATCTGAGTGGAACCAAGTTGAGAATGAGGAAGCAAGCTGCCAAAATAGAGCAAATCATGATCTCATAGTTTTAAATAATCTTTGAGTAGATCATTTGCATCATATAGTCCATCCTAGAACTATATGATATTGGAAGCTTAAATATGAAGATTGAGCCATATTCAGAGTTTATTTTTTGAATTTTCTAAATTTGAAGTGACTTTTATTTCATCTAAACATATTTCCATTCTTTTATATAGCCGTTCACATGCAATTCATAAGGATGGTACCCGTAATAGTTCTAGGAGGGGTGTCAAGATCACAATTTTTTTTTATGCCCAATTGTTACATGAGGCTTGTTAGCTTGTCCAGCAACATGCAATATATACAGGGGATCTGTAATTAAGCCTAAAATTGCCTCCCTGCTGGCCTATATCTGCAATAATCAGCCCACCATGCCTTAAGTATCTAACAAACATTATCAGTCTGAAAATGCTTTGATGTCACATACGCCAGGCCATAGTTTACCAGAATGAGAGTCTCATTTTAGCATGCCTTTCTCATGAAATATTTGTGGAGTGTTGGGGAAGCTATGGAAATCCTTTTGTTTGTAAAAATTTAAAAAACCCAATTCATCATGAATAAATAGTTCTTGTAGGGATTTTAAGGGAATACAGGGGCACAGTTTGACTTTCAAGTCAGAGTGTCCGAAAAATTTTATGGCGGCAGAGGGAAACCAGGAATAGAAGCGAACAATTGTAAGATAAGTATGCTGACTAAAGCTTAAAGAATTGGGGATCATTAGGCAGGAAGTGAGAGCTAAAAAACAGTTTACCAGTTTACCATTTCTAGTAAGACAAAGAATGAGTAAGTGGTAGAAGGCCCTGACAAGCTTCATAGCAAACCTCGCGGGGACTGTTTAATTGCAGGAGTGATTGGATGGACATAGGTGGCTGAAGATGGTTTTTTTGTGTGTGTCTGAACTGTTGGTAGAGGGGATTCTCCTTATTTTGGTCAAGGGAACAGCTGGAAGCAAGAGAGAACTTCTGGGCATTCCTGAGCATTCCTCCAGAAATGCTCACAGTGGACTCTGTAGGTTTCTGGTGAGACAAGAAGCTCATGTCTGGTGCATATATCAGCAGAAGTTTCTAAATCTTCTGGTAGCGGTAACAAAAGTCTCTGTCCCTGTGGAATAAGTGTACTTTCCTCCATTGTCTTCCATCCAGGGACCTCAGACAGCAGAGTTAGATACAAACAAGGTTACTTACTTGAAATAGACGTGAAATGGAAAGTGAAGGAAGCAGAGTCATATTGAATTCTCTTACATGTTTATCTAAGGTCAACCAATGCATATAAATTGGCTGGAATGTATTTCGCCTCTACCTTCTAATTACAGTTCCTTTAAGATTTCCCTTGAAAGCTTCCATTGCTAAATTTTATCCCCTTAGCATAAAAGTATCTCCTAATTTCAAAGGCTGATGTTTCTTGAGTCATCCTTCCCTATGGTCCCTGCTTTGGGACCTTCTTTATTATTCTTCAGTTACCCTCAGCACAATAAAAGTTCAATAAATATTTTTTAATAGGTTAATAAAATTCAATTTTTCTTCCTCAACATATCTCATTTAAAAATAATGATTTTCTTGTTATAAATGTTAATTGTAAAGATTTTTGAGATTAAAAAAAAATAAGTTGTCTTATTGAAAGAATAGTTTGTTATTGTGGCTTTTTCATTACACCAGGAAAAATATTTTGGCCAAGAAATGTGTTATATTAAAATAAAAATGCACTGCAAAAGTTAGTGACTTTTCTATAATACAAAGATGTTTTTAAAAAATCTAGTTCTTTTGAGAGCCTGTGAATGTATGTTATAGTAGCATAGGAATTAGTAAGTTCAGAATAGTTTTTGTCCCAGTAAAAGGCTTTTCTTCAAAATGCACTTACTTTTAAGTTGCACATTTTCTCATTTTTATAAGATAAGGATAATAGTACTTTTTGCACTGACTTCTTGTGTACAGTGACATTTGAATAATAGGTTTAATTCATTTGTAAAGTATCAAGCCCTCTATGAGTGTAAGAATACAAGGAATCTTCATTCCTTCATGTATTTAGTCAAGCATTTTCAAGCCTTGTGTGTATGAACGCCAGGGAAGGTACTGGAGAGGATTGCCTTCCTCTTCAAATAAATGCCTTTTAAATTTACAACATCCAAAATTGTTGTAAGCTCTGGGAGTTTGGTGTGCTGCAGTCCATGGGGTTGCAAGGAGTCAGACATGACTGAGTGACTAAACTGAACTGAAAATTGTTGTAGACAATCCAAACATCTAGAAAATCTTACAGGTTAACTAATCATCCAAATAAGAGAGGACAAATTTTAAAAATCCAGAGAAAAGATAAATCTGACTTAATGATATACATCTCTGAAAAGGGGAAGACTTCAGGAAGTTTGGAGAACTTTCAGTAGTAGTATTTATTATAATTATAAAGCACAGACTGAGCCAACAAAGGATTCAAAAGGAACTACCTCTCAATATTTGAAGGCCCATACTCAGAAACATTACATTCATTCTATGCAGTTGGCTCAGAGAGGCAGTGTAGGACCAACAAGAGAAAATTACAAGCGCATAGATTTCCAAGTATTACAATGGAGAAATATGGAAAACTATCCAAAGCTATAATGAGATGCCTGAGAGGCGATGAGTTCTTCCATCACTGGAAGAATTCAGGGTGAAATACACTATCTCTTGCTTGATCTGGAGGCTTTTAAGGTGTTTTCCAATTCTGATCTGATTCAATGATGTACTGCAGAAGCTTGTCTCTTAAGCTGTGAGAATGCACTCCCCCTGCTCTTTTTGGACACCCCCTCTCCTCCCTAACTTTCCCCAGAAGAAGTTTAAGTGAAAAATAAGGCTCCTTTAATATTAATTCTATTAATTTCTACTAAGTATGTGAAGATTCTCCCTTAAGATAAGATTTCTATGTAAGAATAAACCCAGGGTCACACATTTATATTTTTAGTTATCTTTTTTGTTTGTTTCTTTTAAAAAATTTTTTAATTTTTACTTTATTTTGCTTTATAATACTGTATTGGTTTTGCCATACATTGACATGAATCTGCCACGGGTGTACATGAGTTCCCAATCCTGAACCCCCCTCCCACCTCCCACCCCATATCATCTCTCTGTATCATCCCCGTGCACCAGCCCCAAGCATCCTGTATCCTGTATCAAACAGAGACTGGTGATTCGTTTCTTACATGATAGTATACATGTTTCAATGTCATTCTCCCAAATCATCCCACCTCTCCCTCTCCCACAGAGTCCAAAAGTCCGTTCTAAACATGTGTGTCTCTTTTGCTGTCTCACATACAGGGTTATCATTACCATCTTTCTAAATTCCACATATATGTGTTAGTATACTGTATTGGTGTTTTTCTTTCTGGCTTACTTCACTCTGTGTAATAGTTATCTTTTAAAAACATTTAAATGGAAGCATAAGTGTTTAATGTGATACTTACATCATTTCAGTTCATTGTCCAAATGTACATACATAGAGATGGAATGAGCCTGTACTGCCTGGATACAGCAGTCGGGTTTCCTCCTCTGTTCTCAATCAGATAGTTTTAAATTTTGGTTAGACATATAAACACATTGTGATGGACGACATTAATAAATAAGTATTACATTGGCTCTGCTTGAGCAGTCCCTCTTCATCTTTATCTTTTTTGTTTAAATCCTGTGGGCCTCAGAACACTCTTTATGGAGATCAAGAAGATTAAGCAAAATTAGCTCTCAACTACATAATGGGCTTCCCTCTCCCGGCATGTGTCTCTCCTCTCTGCACGTGGTGACTCCCCCTGATATCAACAGGAGATTCACAGACTATGGAGGAGGGGTGGAATCACGTTCTGGGAGAGCAGGGCACACCATGAGACTTTAGCATTCCCTTTCCTTTCTATCAGGGTGTATGCTTGAATTGGAATCCAAAATGAAAATGATAAGTAAATCAATTGGCTGCTTAAAGACACCTCCAAATTCACCTGTCTCCTAAGGCAGGCTGACCTGTTCAATCTCAGAGTGAGGGTTAGCTGTCCTAGGCTCGAGAACGTCTAAACCACAGCTTCATAAACAGGTGACACCTTAAAAGAGGTTATTTTCAGAGAGAACGATGCTTCAACCCTGTCAAACAGTGAAAGTCATGCTGTTTATAAAGTCCTCCAGAGAGAGACTGGCTTACTCATGGGCAGAGTCTGCAGCTGCCTGCATGGAATAATCTGAGGATCCACGGGAGGCCCCCCCATGCTTTAAAATCCATCTCCCTCATCAGTCTGCAGTGGTGCCTGAAATGTCCACCATTACTGTCATTCTTAAAAGCCTTTAAGGGGACATATGCCTTATTATCTTGAGGGAGGTAACATTAATTAACTATATAACATATTAGAATGGATGAGTTTTCTTGTTAATAACCTCTTACAACCATTGACACCTAGTAACGATCAGGGCTGTGAAGACATAGAAGAAAAGGGAGGTAAGTTTTAATGGAGAAGTAGAAGGTGGTGATTCATAGTGTGCATGTAGGGGTGTTACTCAGGTCTAGTTTGGCAGGAGAGGGTGTCTCTAATAGAGAGGTAGCCAATGGAGAGAAAGAAGACATTGAGTATTTTGTTGCAGGTACGCAGGTGTGCGTGACCCCCAAATGAGAGAAATGGAAAACAAAAGGAAGGGTGAAGAGGGCAAATTTTACTTGCTTCCTAATGTGATCTTGACCCTACCATGCCCAGAGAAGTTCAGTGGTGCTAATCCTCATTTGTGTAGTGATTTTCACACTGACTTAAATGCTCTTAATTGAAGGTGGAGGATGTGTCCTTAATCTAATATCAATGAAAATGAAGAATTGAACATTATAATTTGAATGGTAATATTTTACTAATTTAAGGGATATTTTTGGCCTTTCTTCTATAACATTGGCTAAATAACCATTTTTATTTAAGTAGCTTCTTCTGAGGTATTATTTAGATATTTATTCACCTATAACATGAAGCATTTGTAGTGTTTAATTTGTGTCAAACATTTTAAGAGTCAAAATTGATGGTTTTAGATCTCTTAGTTCAACTCCATTACGTTAGGGATGAGAAGTTGAGACACATTTTCATGAAGTATCTTTATTTATTCCTTCTACTATTTATTGAGTGTTGACTATATGGTAGGTACAGGGATACAGCAACAAGCACATATAATATTTTCTTCATGGAGCTTATACTTTAGTGGGGAAGAAAGATATTAACTAATCAACTTATACAAATACATATAAAGTAAAAGCTGTAGTTAGTATTGTTAAATAATGTATTTCATGAGAGTGCAATATAAAGGAACTTGAAACCTTATAATTAGGATGGTATTAGTAAAATGTCCTTATAGAAATAATGTTTGAATTAATATCTGAAGGTTAGTAGGGGTTCACTAAGCAGAAAGGAAGAAGAAAGATCTAGGCAATGGGTAAAGAATGCGCAAAGGCCCTGCCACCTGGAGGCCAGGGCATGCTTGTGGAATTAACAAGGGTCCTGGGTGTTTGGAGCTCAGAGGGTAACAGGGAGGGGAATTTGAGAAGAGGATAGAGAAGTAACCAGAGACTGGTTATGTAGTGGTTTGTCTGGACCTCATCCAAGGAGTAGTGCATAGAAGAAACTGAAGCCAAATACAAGAGTTTCCCTTGTGGCTTAGATGGTAAAGAATCTGCCTGCAGTGTGGGAGACCCAGGTTTGATCCCTGGATTGGGAAGATCCCTTGGAGAAGGACATGGCTACCCACTCTGGTATTCTTGCCTAGGGAATTCCATGGACAGAGAAGCCTGGCAGGGTGCAGTCCATGGGATTCCAGAGAGTTGGACATGACTGAGAGACTAACACACACTTTCAGGAGGTTAGAGCAGTGATCCAGAAGGGAGCAGGTGATGACTTGTCCAAAGCTATAGAGCCAAAGACTAGAGAACTGACATTGCTTCTAGAGTCCCTGATTGACAAGGTCATGTTCTTTTAACTCATAGTAGGATTTGTGTTGCTTTCTGAACTTCCCATCATCCACTTATTCTACTTCCATTTTAGTGGGAGATGTTTCCCTTCCCCATAAGTTCCTGTGATTTTGGTAGATCTTTCTGAAGCATATGATTCAGATCTGACCTGACCAAAGAGACCCTCAGATTGTTATTGGGAACATAGCTAGTGGTTCAGGAGTGAGCATGAGACCCAACACAGCAAAGGAGATGCCAGGAGAATAACTAGAATTTCTGAGACAGAGGGGAGTAGTGGGGACCTCCTGGAATTATTTCAACAATAGATGGGGAAGAAACTGGTCAACACTGCAGAAGTTGGATGTGAGAGATGGAGAGAAAATGCACCCAAATGACACTATATGAACCCTGAGGCTAATCATGGCAGAAGTCAGCTGTGCCTTGAATTTTTCAGTTATAGAAATGAATGAAGTCTCATTCTGTTCAAGCTGGCTTTCATTGGTTTATCTATCCTAGGCAACCAAAAGTCCTAACTGAAAAAGTATTAAATTTCTTGCTCCCTTTGTTAACTTATTAGATACCACCTTTAAAGGAGGAAAGCTATGATTTTCAATACAACCTTTGCAGGAGAATAATTTGACTGTAAATTTAGCTATTCTGGATTCATATGGGTATAACTTTAGCATTAAATCACTTTGAAATTGAAAAATAAAATTTTCACAGAATATTTTATTCTAAATAGACATGTTTTCCAAGAAATAATTATACATTAGAAATGTTTATATTATGAACAATATCTAGATAAATGGTATTTGTTTTATCTTGTTTTAATGTCATTAAAAGAAAACAGCCAATTGATATTCTTCAAATAATATAATAACATATGATATGCAAGTGATTTCAGTGCCTCTATAAAAATACCTGTTCCTTCACATTCAATAAGTCATTATAATATTTCTGTTACAACATCTTGAAAGTTTTTTTTCTTGCCACTTGTTTTTGACATTATTTCCTTAAATGCTACCCATTAATAGTCTTTACTTTTATTCTCTCACTTATCTTAGTTAATTCAGGTAAATAGTAATGCAGTTTCTTTAAAGTTTTGGGGGTATATGTAAAGATTTTTATATTCTTTGTATCAATAAACAGCTTAAAAGTTTAAGTATAATATTTGTTTTAAAATCTAATAAAATTTAAGTCAAAGTGTA
Organism: Ovis aries; assembly: GCF_016772045.2. Lineage (NCBI taxonomy): Eukaryota > Metazoa > Chordata > Mammalia > Artiodactyla > Bovidae > Ovis > Ovis aries. Next base: position 90,279,655 of record NC_056058.1, on the reverse strand, counting down.
AGATAAGGCTTTTGTGGAGAATTTTGGATCTGTGGAAGACTAAGTGCTTTTTTTAAAAAAATGAATGAAATCCTACTTCACCTTCTAAATCATAGAATTCCATTCATAAACAAGCATCCATTCATAAAGTTTTGAGTTAGTGGACTTTAAGAACTGTTGCCATTGACACTTTGCTCTGATTTACTTTTTTTTTTTTTTTTTTCACTAAGCAGATGAGCTTCTGGGGATGGTGAGGATGCTGAGAATGACATGGCGGATTTTGCTTCCTTAATGTTCTTTTGAGAATAGAATGATTAACTTGGGGAGGACCAAAGGAAATGAGCAGTCCATGAGTATTTACACAGTTGAATAAATGGTATAGTGGTTATGCCAATATTTAGAGAAATAAGGAGAAAAACAGAATTACAAAAAATCTAAGGACCCTATACATACATTCATTCCTATTCACTGATTATCCAACTGTGAAGAAGACATATTGCTGTTTTATCATGTGAAAAAATATATCAGGGATTTGTTCATTAATGTACATGTGCTCTAACAGGAACAGAGGTTATATGATATCTATTTCACAAAAATGTATAGAAATAGTTTTGTGTTTAGAGGACTTCTGTCTAGTATGATTGAGGAAAGCTACATGGAAGAATTGACATTTTAGCTATGACTTGATAATCATTCAGAACTTGTAAGAGCATTTCAATGAAAAGACATAGCATGAATTAAGTTATGCAGGTGGAAAAAAAATGAGAGTTCAAAATAGCAAACAGATAAAGGTTAGAAAAATGAGTTATGTGGAGGACAGATCATGGAGGCACTTGAAAGCTATTTAATGGGTTTTGTTAGTTTATCTTTGAGGTAATCAGAAGTCATACTCCTTTGGAGCATGAAGAAAAGGTTGAAAGAAGGTTTATGAAAGATGAAGATGGCTAGGGAATGGGAGGCTACTGCAATAGACCAAGTGAGAAACAGTAAAGTCTATTTTAGGAGAAGTGGAAAGAAAGGATGGTTGGAAGAGATGGCAGACCAATGAAAGGTCTTGGAAACTAAGTATGGGACAAGGGCAAGAAAGAAAGAAAAGATGACTCCGTGGAGATGAGCAAATGTGACTATTGCAAAAGCGTATTCAGGAAGAGGAGCAGATAATAGTAAGAGAAAGCTGTTCAAAGAACATGATTCTCTTTAGGATTGTGGTTAGCTCTTCGTGGAAATAGGAGCACTGAATAAAAACGTTACCCTAATTTTTAATTTTATGTTTGTCATCAAGGAATGTTATATATAGCATCATTGTAATTATGGTACAATCATATTTGTAAAGTTTCAATCCAAAAAAGTGATTTTTAAAATTCTGCTTGGGCCAGCTGCTTGTGCCAAGTGAAGAAATGATCTCTTTCTTTCAAACACTGTTACAGATGCAAGACCTACATATTTCATTTCCATACGTGCTCTGTTGATCCATGGAACATTTCAGCTGTAGGACTTTTAGTACAGATAAAAGCCAATAATGTATGAAATAGATATTATCAGCAACATGATATTAAAAAAATATGAGGCAAACAGTATATTGCACATTGTATAAAAGCTGTGTGAGTATATATGTATAAATTAAAATATATATACATATTTTAAATATAGTTTTTTCTTCTGGAATTAATAATATTTCCTAATCATCACCAGGCATGTAGCTAAACATGCAAAAGAGAGTTTTAAGCAATAGAATTAAAATTGTCTAGTAAGACCAGTGAATGTCTAACAGGAGAGATGGTTTTAGATGCTTTTTCTAAAGCCCTCAAGAGTTCAAGCAAGAAGGCAATGGCACCCCACTCCAGTACTCTTGCCTGGAAAATCCCATGGATGGAGAAGCCTGGTAGGCTGCAGTCCATGGGGTCGCTAGGAGACGACAGAGCAACTTCCCTTTCACTTTTCACTTTCATGCTTTGGAGAAGGAAATGGTGACCCACTCCAATGTTTTTGCCTGGAGACTCCCAGGGACCGGGGAGCCTGGTGGGCTGCCATCTATGGGGTCACACACAGTCGGACACGACTGACACTTCTTAGCAGCAGCAGCAGCAGCAGCAGCAGTGTTTTATCACTCTCCTAATTAAGGAATTTCTGTGTAAATCCCGTTGAAATCTTTCCTGCTCCATTTCTCAGTCGTTCTCCAAGGAGGAACAACATTTCCCTGCCCGATTTTGGTGAGGTCTCAGGGGTGGCCAGTCTTCCTAAGGCATTTTGTGGTTGTGAAATGACAGGGGAAGCACATTTTCTTCCTAATTGTTTGCTATCGTAGTGATGAAGTCCCAGTTAGAGTGAGCTCTGGAACTTGTAGGAGTTAGGCCTTGCATAATCCTAGTAGGAAGTAGCTATGTGTAGAGCCTAAGGAGTTAATTGGGCAGTCTCTGAAAATCCTCCTGAAGCCTCTGATGCTCCCAGATTCTCAGAACACAACTGTTTCTGCTGCCTTGAAATTGTAGTATCTGGGAAAGAATTGGTTCAATATGAAGTACGTGGCCAGCAGCCAGAAACATTTCCTCGCAGAAGAAATGAACCTCCATCTCTAAACATAGCTTGAAAACAGCTGGCCAAGGGTGAGGCAAGGAGGCATGTCTGACACAAAGTCTCCAGAGACGCTCACTGAGGACCTGATCTTGCTCTTGCATGGCTGTGAGAGAGAGGCCTCCTTGCCTTTTGCACTTTAGATGGCTGCTAGCTTCATCCTTGTCACAGACCCTGGCTGAAAACAAGTCGTTTGAGGAAAGCATCAAGCTTCCTTGGATGTGCATTGTATTTCTATGATGCTTCTGCGCTGGGAGCCACAAAAAAGAACAGCTGGTGCTTGGGTGGGAAGAGAGAATTCTGTTCTCCAAGGGAGGGGGCTATGTGTCTATTAGGACAGAGAGAACTGGCTTTTCAACTAAAACAAAAAGAAAATTTATGGGGAAAGTCTTGGGGTAGCTCCTCCGGAGGAAAAGAAAGTTGAAGAACCAGATTTAGACAGGACTGGGAAGAGTTAGTTGGTGAGGATGCAGAGACATTGGAACCCTTGTGCACTTTGGGTAGGAATGCAAAATGGTGCAGAGACTATGGAAAACAGTATGTGGTTTCCTCAAAAAATTAAAAATTGAATTACCATGTGAGCCACCAATCCCACTTATGATATTACCCGAAAAACTGAAATTAGGATTTCAAGGAGATAGTGAACTCACATAAGCATGACAGCACTATTCACAGCAGCTGAGATATAGAAACAAATGCCCACTGACCAGATGGATGGATAGAGAAAATATGGTATATGCGTTCAATAAAATTAGTCAACTTTAAAAAAGAAGGAAATTGTGCAATACGTCACAACATGGTTGAACCTTGACGACATCATCCTAAGTAAAATCAGCCAGGTATAGAAAAACAACTACAATATGATTCCACTTGTCTAAAACAGTCAAACTCATAGAGTCAGAGTGGAATGGTAGTTGCCAGAAAATGCGGGCAAAAGGAAAGGAGAGGTTACTGTTCGACAGGCATGAAACTTCAGTTAGGCAGGGTAAGTCAGTTCTAGAGATCTGTACAACATTGAACCTGTAGTCAACAGAACTTTACTGTAGACTTAAAAATTTGTCAAGTGTAGATCCCATGTTTCCCACAATAATGTGGAAGTTTGAAAACCTTGGGTTGTTCTCAGATTAAAAGCAAAATGGCTTTGTGTTGGAATGCTATCCAGGTTTCATCTATCTAACGGAACAGGATTACACGAGACGTGATACCCAAAGCATTAGGATCATGCCAGCAGAAAAAATGCTCCATGTGAAAACGCTTCATGAATCGCAATCATAGGAATCGAAACTTGATTCGAATTATTACTTGCATTCCCACACTGAGCAAGACAGTATTTGCTCTTAAGTGATTTTCAGAAGATCAAATATGTGCCTAATGCCTCTTTATTTCCCCACACACTTTTGAATTTTTTCTTATTTTGTTCTCAAGAGAATTTTTAAAGCAAGTAATAGTTTTCTATTCAAGCTGAGGCTTCCTCACCGTCCAGGTGATACAGAAACCTAAAAGATCGTTTTGTCTGATTTTCCTCTGTTTTTTTCATGGATTAAAAAAACATTGAGATCCAGAGAGATTAAGGGGGTTTTCTGGGGTCACATCTGATGCCTGCATGAGACATTGGTGCAAGTTCAAGAACAGTTTATTAGATAACATGTCCAGTTGTTGAGCATGCAGGATGGCTGAAGCCCAGGCTTATGCTCTTTTCTTGCACATCAAGCAACAAAAATGGTTAAGGATAAAACTTCTCCCAACCAAATGTGTATTTGGAGTTCTTATCATTTCTTTCTCTCTCTCTCTCTCTCTCTCTTTTTAAAATTTACTATTACTTTATTGGTGGAGGAGCCCATTATAGTCAGTGGAACATTCAGCCTCTAAAAGGTCAGACTTGGACATGTATCATGACTTTATCACTTACCAGTTATGTGTTCTTAGACAATTTGGCCAGCCTCTGCAAGCCTTGGTCTTTGTCAAATGAAGCCAGTAATCATATCATATATGTATATAAAGTGCACTGAATATATTACCTGCTACACAATACATATTAGATATTGCGAATAATAATAGCAAAAAACTAGAAGGATTGAATAGAAGCAGCGTATTGATTTTGTTCTGTTATAAGCATTCTCTAGAGGAATGGAACCAGTAGAACTGATTGATTCATGATTGATTTTAAAGAACTGGCTCTTGCAGTTGTGGAGGCTGGCAATCCAAAAATCTGCCATGTGGTCTAGCAGGCCTGGGAAGAGACCCAGGGAAGAGTTGATGCTGCTGGCCAAGTCCAGAGGTCTTGTGCTGTCAAAATTCCCTCCTTGCTCAGGAAAGGTCAATCTTTCATTTTGTTAACGCCTTCAGTTGATTGGGTGAGGCCCACCCGCATTACAGAGGGTATCTGCTCTACTCAAAGTCCACTGATGTAAACGTTCAGTTCAGTTCAGTCAGTCGTGTCTGACTCTTTGCTACCCCATGAATCGCAGCACGCCAGGCCTCCCTGTCCATCATCATCTCCCAGAGTTCACCCAAACTCATGTCCATTGAGTCCGTGATGCCATCCAGCCATCTCATCCTCTGTCGTCCCCTTCTTCTCCTGCCCCCAATCCCTCCCAGCATCAGAGTCTTTTCCAATGAGTCAACTCTTTGCATAAGGTGGCCAAAGTATTGGAGTTTCAGCCTCAGCATCAGTCCTTCCAATGAACACCCAGGACTGATCTCCTTTAGAATGGACTGGTTGGATCTCCTTGCAGTCCAAGGGACTCTCAAGAGTCTTCTCCAACACCACAGTTCAAAAGCATCAATTCTTAAGCACTCAGCTTTCTTCACAGTCCAACTCTCACATCCATACATGACTACTGGAAAAACCATAGCCTTGACTAGATGGACCTTTGTTGGCAAAGTAATGTCTCTGCTTTTGAATATGCTATCTAGGTTGGTCATAACTTTCCTTCCAAGGAGTAAGCGTCTTTTAATTTCATGGCTGCAGTCACCATTTGCAGTGATTTTGGAGCCCAAAAAAATAAAGTCTGACACTCACGTTAATCTAATCCAAATCATCCTCACAGAATCATCCAGAATACTAATGTTTGACTGTATATCTGGGTCCTGGGGTCCAGCCAAGGTGACATAAACATTAACTTTGCAGTTTCAAAGTGCCTTAACCATGTTTTAATGATGGCTTCCATGTCTGGTCTGGCATCAGTGACACTCTCACTCAGCCACAGAACTCAAGCCATTGTGACAGGCGTGGATGCAAATCACTTTTTCTCTCTGATGATAATGAAGCCGTCATATTCTATGATGGGCATGGTTTGTCAGTTTCTCATCACAGACTTATCCAGCTACAGACATTCACTGACTCCCTTGTGCTGCCTAATTCCAAAGTAATATCTGCTCGATTGTTCCCCAACTAATTATACAGGCACCTAATCAACCGCTGATACCCACATCCAAGTCACTCACATTTCTCCAGAGGAGTGACATTTCTCTCAGTGGCCATAGCTGGCCGTCTGTGGTTGTTAATATGAATCAGATGCTGGCCCTGAAACCCGCACTTGTTTTGGAAGGAGTCCTGTGGGAAGTGATCAGGAGGTGTGGCGCTGTTTCATCTGGGGCCTTGGTGGCTCCAACAGGTCCGAGGAAAGCCATATGTATTTTCAGACGACCACTCTCCTGTCAGCGGCGGTGGAGAAAGCTGAAGATCATCACCAATCTCCCAATTGTCAGGCTCCTCCAGCCAAGATGGCCTGGCTGTTGAAAAGTGGCATTATTTGCCTTGTGCTGTGGTACATATTATTAAAGCTTCCGTTTAATGTTCTCTTCCAAGGAGCTTGTCTCTGGTGTTTTTATCATCCAGGGAAATGCAGTACCAGAAATGATCACGTTCCTGGCAATTTTCTTTGAAGATGGTAAACTTTTGTGGAGTTTACTCTCCCTTGTATTAGGGCTGATAATGAGAAATTGTGAGGATTATTAAACACTCCTAGCTTTCAGTAGGAACTTATTTAGCACAGATGTTTCTATAATTGCGGTACACTGGGAAAATTCACAATGTTCAATGGCCCAAAACTCATTATTACTTATTACTTCTACCTGTGTATTGTGGCACTAGTTAGCTGGGCTGAAATGTTTAATTTAGCAGGGCTGGAGTTCTGCATCTCAGCTGCTTTAGAAAAACTACCGAGAAGAAATTACTGGATGTTCTGCCCAAACCCTCCCACCTTATTAATCTTTCAAATGTTACCTGGTACTCTGATATATTCTTTTTTATAGGGTTGGGTCATGTCATTGTGTTAGAGCCCTTCAGACAATTCCCTAGCTTATGGCCATGAGGCAAAAAAAAAAAGGGGGGGGATTTTAAGAGAGTTTAAAAACAAACAAATGGCTATCATGTTTTATTGGGACCAAAATCTTGGAATGTGTACAACTGTATTTAGCTTTCTACTGCTCCTTTATAGGGTACAACTCTTATCTCAGCAGTGTTGTTTGTACCTTTCATGAAAGCTTGATAAGGTTTAAGAACAGGGGTTCAGAAGATGCATTGAAAATGCTTATAAAGGGCCGCTGAACAACTCTTCATATTCTCTCATTCTCTGCGTTCTTAAGACCAACACTAAACAAACAAACAAAAATTCCCCATTGCATCCTTTATTTCCCTAAGCTGAAGAGACTGTTGCCTTGGCTGTAAGTTGGCTGGGGGAAAGTTTGGAAAACACACTCATATGGGTTTTGCGAAGGTGCTGTTTCCTTGGGTGACCAACTTTCCCTGATTTGCTGAGGATATTGCTGGTTTTACCATTAAGCACTCAAAGTTCTACATCCCAGAAGACTTTCTTTGTCTTGGCATATTGGGATGATCACTCTTTCTTTGATGCCCTGGGGTTCCTATGGTCTGTTAATATTGCAAATACTATCCCTAGAGTTGAAGGTTTCTTGAGCATGTTAAAGGCTGCTGTTTTTCCTTGTGCCCAGGAGTTGCACTAGTAATGTAAAAGAAATGAGAAACATGAATTTAATGACAATATTCACTCATAAGAACCAATCATATAAGCTATTGGCTCAATCATGTCTGACTCTTTTTGATCCCATGAACTGTAGCCTGCCAGGCTCCTATGTCCATGGAATTATCTAGGCAAGAATACTGATGTGGATTACTATTCCCTTTTCTAAGGGATCTTCTTAACCCAGGAATTGAGCCTGGGTCTCCTGCATTGCAGGCAGATTATTTACCATCTGAGCCACCAGGAAAGTCCTATAAGGTATCAGAGACTGAATAATACACCCTATTAAATTTTGGATTAGATTTCAAATACGAACCATTGGTGACTTTAAATCAAGACCAGAAATGTTTGTTTTTCAGATTCATTTCTTATACTTAAAGATCATATTTATTTGACAGTGGCAAAACCAAGATTGCAAAATGATCTAGCAAATTTCGATAACTTAAACTTACACATCTACCTTTATCTAAATAATACTTTAATTTGAGAAGAAGTTTAGCTTTCCTCTTTTATTCTTTGTCTCAGTTAGTTTGATTGACTGCATGGACACACACACACACATGAATTTCAAGGGTAATAATGATGGTTCCATTTCTATTCTTTTTTCCTCTTTTACATATAGAATACAAATAAAATTTAAAAACATTATGATGATCCACTAAGTATTTACTATATATTTAAAACTCCACTTAGATCAGTGAGTTAAGTATCACAAAGAATAATATAAATGGTGGTTTTAGGAAACGTGGAAATATTTTAGGAAGCCTTTACCTCATGCCTTGTGTTGAGTTATTCTCGGAAACAGTGATTGGATACAAGTTGCTGATGTCCACATTTTGCAGGCTGTGTGTGGTGAAGAGGTACATGGACCAGACTGGACCTCCCTTCTTTACTAGCAGGGAAAGGAGCTCTGTGCCATTTGCCCTTGGTGACTAAATTACAAATGAATATTTCAAATCCTAGGGATGAGTTTAAGATAGACACTTTTTTGTATGTCAAAAGACTGATATAACTAACTATGCTTTGGCTTTTAGTAAACCAAACAGACTTGGAGCAGTAGTTCAACACATTCCATAAAACTTGACTATTTCATACATATATGTAACTAAGATATTCCATTAATTGAAGTGCTGGACAAACTTCTGCATGTTTATTTTTAATTGCGGCAAGGCATCCCAAGGTATTCATAAAAAATTTTCTCATTAGTATTCAAACTTTTTAGGTTTCATAGCTTTCTAGTGAGATCTAAAATATTTAATCCACTTGATCATGAAAACAAACTATTAGGAATCAAGGAATAGCCTCTGTATTATTTGTCATTTCCAGCTTCAGATGGTGCCAAGAGCACAGAGGTCTGAAAAGTTTAAAACCTAATTAAAAGTTTTTACCAAAGTTATTTGAATATCAACTTCACATCAATCTGACTCTATGCTGAGGGATCAGGTTTTTAAAATAGGAGGGCAGAGGAAATGTGACCTCCCACTTAAAATTGTCTTGAATCTTCTTTCATTTGGACTTGATTTTTTGAAGCTCTAAATCAAATTCTTCTTTGAGATGGGAGCTAAGTGACAGAGATAAATCCAAAGCTGGTGACACTCGCACACAATATGCCAGCCTCCGATGGAGTTATCAGCATTTCATCCACACCACGCCGTGCTGAAATCCTTCTCACCCATGCCTTTCCTGGAATACTCCTGCTGAAGAGCAGCAATAATAACTCCTCTGCCAATTAAGGTGTTCTACCTGGGGCCAGCCAGAGCTTAGTTTGGGGACAAGGTCACTTGCTGGGATGGAGTTGTAGTTTCCCAATTACTAGTAGTTCCACTACCTCTTCTAACTTGTCAAATAATGAGGAGACTTTGAAGGCTAAATCCAGCAGTAGCTCCTAGCGGGGTTAATGCAGAGTGAATGACAATGATACCTCAGGAGTGAGAATCTGACAATGTCTGTCAAGCTCTGTTCACAAGGATGATGAAGTTCATTGCTACTCAACACTACTTGGGAAAGCTATTGGTCTTGATCTTTTCAGTGAGAAGGGACCATATTACTCACTTTGGCAGAAGTTCATTAATGATTTCATGCCACCTGTATCAACTGGGCATGAACTTGATATCCTAAGATAGAAGTTGAATGTATTACAACAGGGCAACTTACCCACAAAACCATGTCATCTCCTGTGTGTGTCTCATGCCTTGACTCTCAAGTCAATGTATTTTTTTAAATGTTTCTAATTTCTCGGTTTAGTGATGAATAACAGTGGTTATACAACAGTTATTTTTGGTATTCATTAGCAACACAACTGAGAGAATAAGAATAACAAAATTATGCTCCCAAATGAAAAACAGAAAGATTTTATACCAATGATAACAATGTTCACTGCTGACTCCATTGGTGAATCATTTAGCTGAAGACTGAAAACAACTCAACAAAGAGCCCTATGAAATTATTCTAATGATCAGCCATTCAGTGTTTGTAGGAAATTGACTAGATGGTCTGAAAACTAATGTCTCCCAAGTCTAAACTGTATTTTTAAAACTAGTGCTCAAAGCTGAATATGTAATGTGGCAAAGCATTTTTAGTGATTAGATTCTTTTGCATTTATTTTTCCTTCACATGTGTTTATTTCTTGAAATACTGAAGGATACTGCTGTCCTTTGATTACCAAATGGCCTTTTTGGCTCCTACGGATGTTCTGACTCACTCTTCAAATTCTGCTGAAGTTTGCTTTGGATAAATGGACCAAGCCTCACTTAGGGATGACAAATATATACACAAGTATTTAGGGAGATGCAAATATTACTTTTGACTCATGTCATAACTAGTCAACTGGTTCAGATCTGAATATCGGGTATCTTTTCCTGCTGGGAAAACAGTTCCGTATCCCCAAGATCATTTTACAAAAACGAAAAAGCAAAGTATTTGAATAAAAATGAACAAATATATTTCATCTAAAGGGACAGATACCCCATCCCCAATTTCAGTTATTGGGCTCCAAAATATTCATTTCTGTTTGCTTTTGATACATGTTGGCAAACTCAGCTAAGAGCAAGGAGGGCATTTTTTTTTTCCTTTCATATTTTTTCTACTTACATCATAGTAAGTGGGCCTGTAATAGATTTTCAAGTTTTCCATGAGATGATGCAAATTAGATGATGAAAAATAGCCGCTAAACTTAAAATTTACATTTTGATAAATGAATAAAGTTTCAGTTAGGTAACAAACACACTTTAGAGTAGCTCTTTTAGCATTAAGATTTTATTAGCTCTATGGGAGGATGTTCTGGACTGTTGTAGTCTGCCATCTTCCCCCTACCTAGTGGTTTGCTGATTGCTAGTGGCCGAAAGTATGCCAGAGAGGGCAAAGGGGAGACTGTAGTATTGTTTTGTAATAATGCATCGGAGGTATTTTTTCTGTATGGCGTGCTTTCTCTTTTTTTCCAGCATAAAATGATCTTTTATTTATGAATATGATTTTCCTCTATAATGTTCATAACTGCTAAAAAGTAGCAGATGTAATATAAGCGAAATACTTTCTCTTAAGTGTTTTCAGACTGGTTCATAAGGAGGAAGGTGCTCTTGGCTCTAAGTCAATGATTTATTACTATTTTTTCTCACAAAACCGTTGGGGCTTTGCTGAGCACTTAGTTTTATTCTCAGGCGCCTCTGTATAGCAGTGCTTTCCTTTCAGGGTCCAGTCCTGTTCGCTGTTGCCTCTCCTCCCCTCTCTGCTCGGAGGTTCTCCTTCCTGCTCCTCTCTAGGTGCCTCACCTGCCCTTCTCCCTGCCACTCTGCTTCTTTCACAGGTTTCCTGCTCTTCCACTCAGGGTCCCAAATGACGGCTAGTTAATCTGACAAGTTAATCTACAGTAACATGCTCTTGGGGGCTCCTTTCACAATAGTGAAAGCGAAAGTGTTAGTCCTTCAGTCATGTCTGGCTCTTTGGGACCCCATGGACTGTGTAGCCCACCAGGCTCCTCTGTCCATAGAATTCTTTAGGCAGGAATACTGGAGTGGGTTGCCATTTCTTTTTCCAGGGGATCATCCCAAACAGAGGCACAGGCATCACAAGTACTTGAAGTTTTACCTGTTCTAGCATCCAACCACCTTTCAGTGCATAACCAGTTGAGACTCTAGGACACAAAGATGCTTGGGCCAGTGGGCCTTCTGGGGTCTATCCTGTTACACTGCCCCCTAAAGACTACTCTGTGTGCAAGACAGCAAAAAAGACACAGATGTGTAGAGCGGACTTTTGGACTCAGAGGGAGAGGGAGAGGGTGGGATGATTTGGGAGAATGGCATTGAAACATGTATGCTATCATGTAAGAATCGAATCGCCTGTCTATGTCCGATGCAGGATACAGCATGCTTGGGGCTGGTGCACGGGGATGATCCAGAGAGATGTTATGGGGAGGAACGTGGGAGGGGGGTTCATGTTTGGGATCGCATGTACACCCGTGGTGGATACATGTCAATGTATGGCAAAACCAATACAGTATTGTAAAGTAAAATAGTGTAAAAATAAAAATTAAAAAAAAATATCATGTTCCAAACTGAAAATAAAATAAAATGGTTGCTAGATTAGTTAAAAAAAAAAAAAAAAGACTGTCTGTTCACATGACTGCCTTCTTAAGAGACTTCTACAAACCTGCTCAGTCGCTTCAGTTGTATCTCATTCTTTGAACCCCATGGACCATAGCCTTCTAGGTTCCTCGGTCCATGGGATTCTCCAGGCAAAATACTGGAGTGGGTTACCATGCCCTCCTCCAGGGGATCTTCCCAACACAGGGATCAAACCTGTCTCATGCTTCTCCTGCATGGAAAGGCAGATTCTTTATCGCTGAACCACCTGGAAAGCCCTCAGATGCACATTCCTGGGCAGCCCCTCTACAGATTTAGGATTTAGGACTCTGTGGATATCCTAAGTCTGTAGAAGCAACTCTCTCCAAGTTAGGTGGGGTAGTGAGGGGCTTCTGCCCGACAGTCCGCCTTTGTTTGCCATACCATTGTTGTTGTTTAGTCACTAAGTCGGATCCAACTCTTTTGTGACCCCATGGACTGTAGCCCAACAGGCTCCTCTGTCCATGGGATTTTCCCAGCAAGAATACTGGAGTGGATTGCCATTTCCTTCTCCAGAGGATCTTCCCAACCCAGAGATCGAACCTGGGTCTCCTGCACTGCAGGAAGATTCTCTACTGTCTGAGCCACCAGGAAACTCCTTGCCAAACATACCTCTTCTTAAAACAATTTCTAGACCTACTGGAGCCATAAGTATAGAAACAAGTCACAAATAATCATGAAAATACAAAAACCATTTCTAACTGTTTTTTTCCAAGGAGTCATATGAGTGCAACTGATTTTCTGATTTTCTGTGTACTAATACCAGTTGGGTGTTTAATAATAATAATATGCTCATATTTATTCTAGCCAGAGTGCTGCTAACATTTCAAACATCATCTCATTTAATTCTTGAAATAAATTATAGAGTGAGTACTGTGATTATTCACATTTAAAATGAGAAATGGAGGTTCAGCAATACTGTATAGACAACTCAAAATTTGCACAGTGATTAGAATGGAACCAGACTCTGCACCTACATCGCTTTAATGCTGGAATCAGTGCTCTTTTCACTAGATTATGGCTGTGCTCACTTCATCTTAGGTCACCTTTGGGTTCTCTTCTGGCTTCATCACACTTATTCAGTGATTAGGGCAGTTTTTCTTACTAGATGGGACCTTGCCTGAACCCTAACTTTCATCTGTTGCTCTCCTTGGGTATGAAGCAACCCCTCTTTAAAATGTGAGGGTATCAGCCATTTCTTCGGATTGGTTAGATCATTTAGCCAGATTATTTTATGCATATAAAAGCAGAATGGAACATGTAGTTAGTTCCATGATCCATAAAGAATTAGAACTTTCAGGAAGTTTCCTCTAGCACAGAAACTGCTATGTTGGTTTAATTATTCTTCTGCATGCTCAAAACATGCTTCTTTTAAGTTATTAATCAATTTTTGAGAACCTAGACAAATGGAAATTCAATTTTGCTTTGTGTCTATGATTAGTGACATATTTAGGAATTTGGGGCATTTAAAGATATTTTGCCTAACCATTTCATGGATTTAGCTATTCATTATAAACTGTTTCATTTCATGTGTTAGGGTTTACTTAATACACTACCTCAGTTTTATTTACATATTTATTTACATATAACTAACTTCCTTCTCATATAATCATAAACAAAAATCTAGTTGTTAAAAAAGTTCCCATGAAAAGGAAAAAAGGGAAGAAGCAATTTGTTTTAAATAAACCGAAAAGGAACCAGGTCTTAAAGCCTGACAACTTTTTCAATTTAATATTTATTGTTACAGTTTTCTATTTAGCGGATGTTTAGTGAGGTCAAAATTCATTGTCTCAAGGCTGTAGCTTCTCTTTTATCTACTAAATTCTCCATAGACTAACACTGATGGAAAAACATGCCTGTTTGGATTTAGATAGAGTCAGGAATGTAACATAAACAGAGAGAGAAGAAATTTATGTTTTTTTCTGGCTTTTTTCCATGGTTTGCTAATTGTGTCTGCTACAGCTATTACTGGGCTCTGTTTAAGATCAGACTTTCTTCTTGATATGTGAGACATTCCTTTTTGTAAACAAAACATTAGGTTTTCATTCAAAAAAAAATGTGTTATAATCAGGAGACATTTCTTCTTACTATTTCCATTTGAAGATTCCCACCAGGTCTCTGACATAAGATACAAAGGAGTTTGCCTCCAGCATGAATAATTTCATAAACTGAAGGAGTTCATTTTTTAACATTCTCAAATTCAATGAGCAGAACGCACTTTTAAGAATCATAGCATTCTAAATCCCTGAAGAGGTCCAGTAGTATCCATGATTGGACGAGAAGAAAGGGAAACATTTGACACATGTATGTGAAGACTGAATACAATTTTGAAACATGCTTTTTTAATTTGGGGTATTTTTTTTTTTTCTTCACAGAATTTGTTTCCTTACAAGCAGGATTATACTATCTCTTGTATCTTATGAATTATTGGACATGAGAAGCGTGTTACTTTTTCCATGTCTAAATGAGCAACGTCCAATAAGAGCATAAGATAGTGCTTTAATCACCAACATGTTCCAGGAAATTGTTCTTAAGCACCGAGCTTACCTACTTGAACAACTATCAAAGATATCAGAAATCTTTGAATATTCATTTGAAAATCAACAGCCTTTTTCTCCTTTGAAGTACAATACCAATATTTACATGACAATTCTTCAACAAGGCAAAATAATGATGTGCTATTTAAAAAATGAAGTGGGTTGAAATCCAAGGGAACCTCAACTATGCATAGAAAAGATTTAAATATTTATATTAACTTGACTATGCTTAAGTGCCTATTAAACTGTCTTTATAGAATTTATGGGTTGCTGTTGTTTTGTGTGGTTGGGAAAAACACCCTATCCCTTTTACTAGACAGTGATTATTGGTTGAAGTCTTTTTAATCTTACAAAATCAAAAGAATCTCTCTCTCTCTCTTTCTTTCTCTCTCTTAACAGGGGCAAGTGACCCTATTGCTGAAGCATTTGGATGAATATGTTCTTTAAAAAAGAAAAATGCTCTGATACTTTTGACCATAAGTGAGAAAATTCTGTATTTGCTTTGGTTTGGGGTTCAAGTTTAGAATTAAGAGGTCAAATTTAATCCAAATCCACTTTAATGACTCTCTTGAAAGTTCAGCATCTTTATTTTCTTAAAAAGACTTGGTCATTTCTTTTTTTTTTTTTTTCTCAGACTTGGTCATTTCATTGAAGAAATCCAAACTGCAGAATTATAGAAGAGACCCCAAAAGCAGGAGTTTGTAGAGACAATTACATAATATATAATATTTATATATATGAACACCTATTTTAATAAGTATATCCTTAACAGTGTTGGAAGATGAATATTCTAATTTATTACTGGTGACCCAGTTGCCACTTCTCTGGAAGGGCAATTTAATGGTATCTACCAAATGTGTTAAAATAACTGTCCCTTAACGGAGCAATTCTCCTTTAATAAATTTTTTCTAAATGTAATTAAAGATGCGTGCCAAAATATCTTCAGTCATGCTCATAGCAGTGCTGCTCTAATAACACAGATTTGTACGCTACCCACATTTTAAACAAAAAGGGATAAAAATCAGTCTATCATATCAGTCAAATTATACTACACAACAGAATATTATATATAACATATTTTTGTGTAAACAGAGACTTATGTAGAGAGATGTTTATAATAAAATTTTCAGCGTAAGACAGAACTAAAAACCAAAAGGTTAAAATAGATATCCCTGGGTCCCTGAGTACTTGGAACTAAGAATTCTTAATGTGATGCTTCTATAATGAGCATGTGTCAATTTTATATTGATATAAATAAACCAGATTGTAATAAAAATGAGCTTCTAATTCCTAAATTTGAACATAATACAGTCAAGTTTCTATAGTTTAAACAAATCTTTTTGATATTTAGAAAATGAAAAATATCCTAACAAAACATCACCGCAGATAAACTACAATGGTAGTAGTCTTCTGATGTGGAATGTTTTCTCTGGCTTTCTCGTACATGCCTAAGACTGACTCTGTATAGGAAATATTTGATGCTTGTTTGTTTTGTTTGTCTGAAGGGTAGTGGAATAATTAGGTGTAAATGTTTAGTTAGCGGTGTGCTGGTTAATGTTTAACAAGCTGCTCTGGGGTTGTTGGGGTGGGGTAGGTGAAGGCTTTATTTATAGCATTTGCCAAATGGTGTAAATATTCTCAGCATGGCCGGTTTCAGGCTCTCTACGTGACATCACTGAGTTGGGAAAAGATGGACACACCTGGCTCTGAGATGCTGATACCTCTCAGCTTCAGCACACCACTGGGAAAGCCAGGTCTCTAGCTGGGAGGGTCCCTGTGAGGGTAGAATAGTACAAATTAGGTGCAGAAGCACTCTGGATTGAAAATTAAGCTGGGAAAGTTTAGGAAGTGGAAATTTTCCTAAGGTGTAGGAGAAAGAGGGTATATATAGACCAGAGATGTAGTCAAAAGATAGCACATGAGACAAAACTAGAATTTTCGAGAGCGGCAATGATTGAACTTTTTCTTGCTCAGAAGAATCAATTGCAGTACCTATTAAGCACAGGCATTTCCAAGATTCTCCCTAAGAGATATAGAATGTGGCCCAAGAATCTGTATTTTAGACTCTCAGAGGACTGCTATCATCAGACAAGGAAGGGAGTACTAAACACTTGAGGATATCTTATAATTAGAGTGCATAATACAATTTATCTTCTAAAAGTAGGATACTTTTGAGTATGAGAGGGAATATTAATTATTGCTTCAAATTAATAGATATAATTCAAGGTAATCCTGGGAAAACTAAGTAAAACTGACTCTACTCAAAAGTGCTCCCAGAAGACCTCAGTAGAACACTGCTGCAAAATCACGGGATGGGTGGATAGCAGCAGCGATGCTGTGCTGTGCTTTGTCGCTCAGTCACGTCTGGCTCTTTGTGACCTCATGGACATGGCCCACCAGGCTCCTCTGTCCATGAGATTCTCCTGGAGTGGGTTGCCACTCCCTCCTCCAGGGGATCTTCCCAACCCAGGGATTGAACTCAGGTCTCCTGCATTGCAGACAGATGCTTTACCATCTGAGCCACCAGGGAAACCCTTGAATACTGGAGTGGGTAGCCTATCCTTTCTCCAGGGGATTTTCCCAACTTGGGAGTCAAACTGGGGTCTCCTGCATTGCAGCCAGATTCTTTACCAGCTGAGTTACCTGGGAAGCCCGGATATGCAGCTACATGTATCTTATTTGAAGCAAACAAATTTCTGGTTCTTGCCTCAAACAAGATGAGATGAGGACACTGAGATCCTGGAGTGTGAGAACTCTTTTAGCACCACCTCATTCAGTGGAAGGGACTCTTTTCTACAATGAGTATAAATTCCTGGGATTGATTCCAGGTCTCCCGCATTGTAGACAGATGATTTACCATCTGAGCCTCCAGGGAAGTCCTAGACAAGAATTAGGAGAAGGCAATGGCACCTCACTCTAGCACTCTTGCCTGGAAAATCCCATGGATGGAGGAGCCTGGTGGGCTGCAGTCCATGGGTTCGCTAAGAGTCAGACACGACTGAAGTGACTTAGCAGCAGCAGCAGACAAGAATTAAGGTCTGTTTATACTCCTCTTGGTATTCAAATCTGCCTAATTTTAGGAAATAGCTCCTCCTAAAGAGATTTTGGTCAAACTTGATAGTATGGAGAAATACTCACGTAACACAATCTGAGATCTACTGAAAAGACTGTCTTCCCTGCCCTGCCTGGTATGATTGATGCCTGATCTTCTCAGCATCGACCCATTATCAAATAAATTTCAGCAGCTACAAAGAAAGGTCAGTAAAATGGTGGATAGGTGAGTGGACACCTCAGTTAACAGGTGACATGGTTGGCTGAGATGACAGTGAGAGCATTACCCTTGGGGAGGGTGAAATGCAGATTAAGCTAGTGCCATACCCAGTTATTTTGTAAAAGCACCATGGTAGGCACTTCTGTTGGATGGAGATATTGGTTTAGATCAGATTTTTATGGACTGGACTCATCAAATGCAGGAAGTACTGGTGCTAAAGAATCCTCCTGCCAATGCAGGAGACATTGGAGATGCAGGTTTGATCCCTGGGTCAGGAAGATCTCCTAGGGGAGGGCATGGCCACCTACTCCAGCATTCTTGCCTGGAGAATCACATGGACAGAGAGGCTGGAGGGCAACCGTCCATGGGGTCTAAAGAGTCAGGCATGACTGAAGTGACTTAGCTTGCATGCATGCACCAAATACAGGCTGATACCAAACAGTTAGTGCAAAAGATCTTCTTCTGTACACTGTGTGTTCTTAAGCAGTGATGTCGGAGGCAGAATTATTGCAAGTGGCTCAAATACATAAATACCAAGTCTTATTTATAAAGGAAAATAATAAATCTATACTGTCTTTAATCTATGTGTAGATGCTATTGTTATTACTGCAGTACTATTTAAAAAAAGACAAAAGTTTTACTGAATTCATGTACATGTTTATGTGCATATATGGTTACACATGGATTCACTTTCACACATACAATGCATTCATATATACATGTATATACACATACATATGTATAGTACTTTATACCTTTCTCAGGATAGTAGTGTGAAATCAGTCATTCAAGGATAGATCAAACTTTGGTAGGTTAAAACGTATCTTCTAATGTAAGATATTTAGGAACCACAGAACAAAAAAATATGATACAGTGTAAATGATCTTGTCCAATCTCTGTGTGTACAATTGTCCCAGCAAACTTAGGTTTTCGGATTCTGGGGAAAGAGATATAAAACATGAATAAGACATGAGAATGATAGATAATGGAAGAGGTAATGGAGACAATGATTTTATTAGCTCAATGAAATGGAAATGATGGACTGGTCCAGGAGAAGGACCCTGGAGATAAGTCCTGGGCCTTAGGAATTCAAGAGAGAATTGGTCAGGGGCAGACCTCAAAAGATTAACCTTTGGGGGCAATTTACATTTAATAATCCTTTGGGCTATAGAACTATGCATTTTCCTTGCAGTATATTTTCCTATAAATATCAATGACATTGTAGTAATTCTTTATAATAAATCAATTATTCACTGTACCTTCTTTGATAGGACTGAATATTCCTGCTGACCTCATTGTATAAAATGCCTGTAGCCTCTCCAAGCCACAGTCAGTGATAAAGGCAAACTTGTGTCCCTTTTCTTAGCCACTTACTGAATTCAGACTTTTTGTCCATCTATATTGCGGATCAACAGCTAAATTTATTACTAGCCTTGCTTACATCTTTACATTTTTACAATTTTTGCACATTTTTTTCCCTAAGAAAGTTAGATTTCTGCCCTTGTGAAAAGGACACTATTTTCTCATCTCTTCTCGTATGGGTTTATGTAAGTTGACATTTGCTGTGCCTCGTCTCTCACTCTGAGCTATTTGAAAGTGCTTGCCCAGGGTCTCCTTGGGGACCTGATTTCCAGACCGAGAGCTGGTGTTGCTTTCAGGGTGAAACCTCCCAACCTCTTCAAAGAGCAGACAGGTTTGACCCTAGAGCCCTTATTTATAACAGCTAGTCACAAGGTGGCCGTCTTACATGACCTATGGCATGTGCCTGGCACTATTGTCAGACTCCATAGACCATGCTCAAGGGCAAATGACACATTTCCTGATTAGGAATGAATTCCTGAAGCAACATTATTAAATATTAAGAGCCACAAATAGAGCCATAGAATGGTGATGTGACCCAAAAAGAATCTTTTAGCAGTACTTTTGCATTCTTAAAATCAACAGCACTTGAAGTTACTGAGGAATTGAAACATTTCTTTAAAATGTTTGTTTTGCTTGTTTTTAACCATTTGAGACACCTGGAAAGGATAAATATGGAATCCTGAAAATGAAAAATATGTTTATTTAGGAGGTGAATAGCTGGGAGCTTTTTTTTAACCTTCTAAATCTCAGTTCAGTGTCTGCATCTGTTAACGAAGACAGTTTTAAATCATGCAGGGAGACTGGAACAAGAATGGTGAACATGAGTGCTGTAGATGTTTGGGTCATAGTTAGGTCTTTATTTTAAATGCATATTATCTCAACAGCATAATAATTTCAATGGGCTTCCCTGGTGGCTCAGTGGTAAATAATCCACCTGCCAAGCAGTAGATGGGGGTTCAATCCCTGGGTTGGG